>NC_136532.1:14551620-15151620 GCF_910591455.1 Pholis gunnellus
CCCCCTCTTTTTTTCTCCCTCTCCCCATATCTCAGAGTGTGGATACTAATTAGCTGATGTGAATTGTTTCTACTACACAAATAGAAAAATATATATATAATGATATTCCTGCCTTCTAAAACTTTACACATTAGTACCACCGGTATAAGCTTGACATTTTTCTTAGAAATAATCAGTATAATAATCAGTGAACCCATCTTTTCTGCGGACCAGTCAACACTATGATATCATGACTGATGATATTCATCACACATTATCAAATTGCTCAGATTATTGCAAGACATAAGGGGAAAGAAAGCCTGATGGAAATGCCCTAAACACTGAACGGCTCTGTCGACTAAACCTACAGCAATCTCAGCATTAGAAACATTTGATTCATCACTCTAACTGCATTAGCTCAACAACTAACAATACATTTTCCCTCACATGTTCATTTGCTTTATTTATGTAATAGCCCACTACTGCAATCTCTGTGTGCATGTGTTTGTATGTAAGCGTGTGCGACTGCATGCACGTTACATAAGCAGAAATCACATTAATGAGATCATACACTGGTGTTGAAAGTGCTAATTAGTTGCCAGGCTGAGGGTGAGGAAACTAGGCGAGGATCCTAGTGACTTCAACCATTGTTTCCTAATCCCCCTCCACACATTCATAATTCATTCCATCATGGACGGCGATGATACAGCGCCGCTCGTTTTGTCTCTTTTTCTTTCTATCTGGTTGGGGAGATGATGGTTTTCTTTTTTTCCCTCCTGCTCTCTTTCCTTCTTGCTGTGAGGTTTCACTGCGATCATAATAAAATGTGCGAGCGAGGGATGTTCGCCTCGGGACCCAGCTGTCGGGCCACTTTGACAGCTTCATTTGTGGTGTCGCTCTTTGATCCTTCCTGTCACTGATATCCAACGCCACTGAACATACATTTGCCCCCCAACCCAAATAAATAAATAAATAAGGACTGAACTGTGCAGTGCAGATCCAAGTAAGGCGAGATTTTCAAGCTACTTGGCTGTTTGCTACATCTGCTGTGAACTCGCTAGCCTCCACCCCCTTTTGCTCTCCCTCCACTGTGGCGATGCAACGGCACCCTCAGGGCTGATCCCTTTGTAAATGCTCTCTGACACACACCCACCTACCCACAAATAAACACACACCAACACACACACAACCCTGTACAGAAATAACTGCAGAATCACTCCCAACACCAACTCCCTTTGCATCTAGTGCATATTCCCAAAGTGCACCATTACTGCATGTACAGAGGAGAGGTGTTGTTAAGATATGAACAGTGAGGTGCAACACGAAACAACAGAAAAATACAGATACACCTGGCATGATATACGGGTTAGGTTACGATACCGAGAAAAACAGATAGCAGGAGGGAGAGCCGGAGGGGGACTGATTATGATCGGTGCTGTCAAGTCTGAGATGCTGAGATGACAGATATATCAGCCATATCTGCTCTCAGTGATACAGATACAGAGCGACAGATATCAGCCCACACCGGCCTCCCACTACATGGACGCAACCACCTCAAAAGGAAATGATGAGCCAACAGAATCCAGGGCTGTTACTGTATGGCAAATGGCAAGTTTGTGTACTGAAAATCTGAAAATGATTGAATTTCTTATTATTTATGTTTCATTCTCATCACGAAACAAATGTTGAACATGTTAATGGCTAACAGACAAAACATTGGCATTTGGGATGTAACAATACAGACGTACACATTATCAACATAATGGGAAACGTTGGTAATGAACTTATCTGCAAAGGTAACAACATGTTGATACAGAACGAGTCTGCAAAACTTTTTTTTATGTCTTTTCCCTTCAATACATGAACTTGCTCATTGCACCTATAGCATGAGTCAACGCTTAAGTATTATGTTTGGGAACTCATCGCACCTGGTTAAGGTTAGAGAGACATCATACGCTTGATTTGATACTAAAAAATCTCTCCCTACACTGTAACAAATTTCCCCGTTAAATTACAGTAAAGAGCTGGCAGCTACAGGCTCCAGCTTCTAACTGTAATTCTACAGCATACCTACTGTAATGTACAACAACGGTTTCATACTGTAAAAAAGTATGACAGTACAGTGCTGTATAGAAAATGCATGAACAGTTCATTACCGTAGAATGTATTTACAGTATGACACTGCTAGAAGCTAATGATTTAAAATGTTACATTTCAAAATAAAACCCCTGAAAATTGCGAGCATAGAAACGACTCAAACAAGAGATGGCCTTACATTAAAAAGCTTTTATTAAAGCCAATGCAGTGTCAAACACATTCAATAACTGACAATTTTACAGTGATCACATTTTTGCAAAATACAAATATTAAAAGCACCATATAAAATTGTATTCATTAAAGTAAATTAGAACAAAAAACATTGTCAGTAATTACGTTATTGTACAATACAATCAGACCAGAACACTGCATCATGTTAAACAGATTCGCAACAATCTATATACAACTCTTATAGTTTACTAAATGTACCCCGCCTTCAGTATCACTTTTTTATTTAGTTATGGTCATTAGTGTAATAGAAAGCAAGTAAAAGAACAAATCTGGAACTGCACATTTGAGACAACTCGATAGAACTGAACAGAACACAATTTTGAAACTTGTTACCTTAAAAGGAAAAAAGAACACCAGCAGTGTGGGCGATCTCTCCTTCCTCCTATGTGGAGATGTGCTGTGGACTACATAAAGCCACACTCAAAGTCCAGGAGGTTTTTTATGAGGGTGGCCACATGGGGATTGACAGCTCCTGCCTTCTTCTGGACCAGCTTCCCTGTCTTTCTGGACACCACCTTCCCCTGGTTGGCCTTTGTCCCCCTTTCCAGGTTGAGACCAATGAAGCGCCTAAATAACAGAGAAAGCATATATATATTAGGTGTGGTATGTAAAGAATATTCACACTTAATACTAAACCCCATTGGAATAAACAAATACAAATTACAAGTATTCTGACCTCTGTGTCTACTAACAATGAGAGAATAATCTTATTTTCATCTAACATATGTGTGAATATTTCATATAAGCAAAAAATGTGAACATACAAGGTCTGATTTTTGTTCTACACGTTCTCACATCAAGGCTACAAGCTCAATCATGTTGCAACATATTAACCTTCAGAAAAATATCCAAATAATATTTAAGACTGCAGAAGATTTACCTTTGAACAAACTCCAGTGTCCTTGCAGCTTCCTCTTGGTATTGCAAGTTGAACACATCGTAGCTGGAGAAAACCGCAGCAGCAACGTGATGAAGCTTGGCTGGATGCCTTCACAGACGACGTGGCTTCAATGCTTATCAAGCAGCGTCACCAGCAACTAATGCAGACAACAATTATAGTTAATGTTCTGAAACCATATCAAATATATATATATTAACTCAGCTTGTTGATTCAATTGCTGAGAAATTCAATCAGGTATCTATGAAAATGAAATAACTCTCGCTGGTAACGCCGGTAGATCGCATGCCATTCTTTTCTAACACACGGGTCACCACGTATGCACAGTGAACCGCGTGAGCTACTGCAGCAGTCGCTGTCCTGCAAGCACCGCTCGTTAGCATGTTAGCATGCAACAAGTCACGTTATCGGCAAAAAATCAGTACAATACAATGTAGATTCAACACAAAATGACTGAACACGGTCATGCTAACTTTGATAACATCTAAATTACCTTGTTCAGTGAGCCACAGGGGCAGGATGGACGGTGTCCGCTGCGTGTTTGTAGGCGAGCTGAAGCAGCAGGTGGTGCTCGGTCTGCTTCGGTGCTTCGGTCAGAGTCCGTTGAAAATCGTCTTCTCAAATTCCCTCTTATTATTATTCTTCCATCCTGAATAAAATCACCGGTCTATGATATCTAAAGCTTTCTGTTCATTTTCTTTAGGTTGACTATGTGCTAACTAAGCAGTAGATACTTGATGCCGTGTGCTGTTGAAGAGTAAGGGGCGGGCTTAGTCAACTGAAAAAGGAAAAAATACTGTAGTATACTGCAAGATTGGACAGTAGCTGCTGTTAATTTTTTTTTTCTTCCAAGGCCTCAACTTTTGCTGGATTTAACTGTATTCAACTGTATTTACGAAGAACAGTACCTTGCTGTTGAGAATTTCTTGTATTTTTACAGCAATTTGTTACAGTGTAATTATAACTTAAGTGCTTTTGTTGCCTAAAGCTAAGGACACATTAGACTAAGGATGAGAACTCGTCTCCTGTGTCAAATGCTTTGTATGCCCACCACCTACTACAACCTCCGGCCTACAAGATGTGTGCACTCCAAGTGTATCACTTCCCTGACCAGAAAAATGCTTCCCCGTCAACATAATTCAGGCAGCCATTTATGTTTTATTTCAAACATAACAGGCAAAACCAATAGTAGTAGATACACATTTATCGGAGTCAGGGTTGAACAAGAATGCAACAAGAGATGTGAAAGAGCAGACTATGTTGTGAGACTCTGGTGACTGACTATCCTTTTGGCTCTGTCACGTGTTTCTTTTCTGATGTGAAAGGCATGAACCCAATTTGCCCCGCTGCAACCATCTGAACTCTGCTTCTCTGCTTCAGCATGTAGGTTTTTACCCACTAAAAATGCCTCACTCCAAATCTTTCACAAGCAATCACTAGGATCTAGGTGCCTGAAAAATAAAGCAGTTGAATTTCATTGTTGGTATCGCAAGTTCGCAGATATCTTCACAGCTATTCAAAAAGATTCAGATTTGTATTTCTAAAATCCACCATAGTAATAACTCACACTGAGGAAAGAATGCTCAACCAAACCATACATCACAAATTCATCAAATAAGCAAGAATATATTTATCCATTGTTACAAACTTTATTTGGCAAGGACACGTTTAGTCCCGGTAACGCTCAGATTCACATCACACTAGATATGGACATGATGTACATATAGGAGAACCTCCTTGAAGCATCTTTACTGTTGGCAGGCTCTGCCGCAGGCATTTTTAACTCTCAACCAGGCATGTGGGCATCAAAAATACAGACCGTACAGATACCGTCGGCGGAGGTGAATAGGCCTTCCAAGACAGAAAAAGAGAAGAAAGGAGAATGTGGTGCAGCCCAACTTTCACTCAGAGTCATTTTTCTTTAAGGATCTAAGAATGTGTGTGTGTGTGTGTGTGTGTGTGTGTGTGTGATGAAGAGATGGAGAAGAGAAACAGAAAAGGCGAGAACAGGAAGGGAGAGAAAGTGAGGATGAGAGGGAGGAGGCAGCAGAGCCACCTTTAAACTTCCACTCCTTTGTCAGATGTGCACAAGTACAGGCTTGGGAGCTGGTGGCAGGCTTACAGTATATGGAGAGCACTGGGAGAGGCTCACCTTGAGGGGAAGAGCAAAAACCTCCAACATCCACACTCCTTCATGAGACTGTGTAATAAGCAGAGAATGGATAGATACCGGTAAGGTGCATATGAAGGATAGTGGAAACAGAAAGGCCGCAGAGTGAGGCTAACCTTGAGAACAACGAGGGGCAGGGGGAAGGTCTACCACACTGTGATAAGAGGGGCTCCTTCAAAGGGCTGGAGGAGGAACACTCAGACAGGAGGGCTAGGCAGGCTGACTGATTGCAAGATACAGCCCAAGGGTCACACTCTGACACAGTGAGGGCAGAGATACTGGACACACACACACACACACACACACACACACACACACACACACACACACACACACACACACACACACACATACCAGGCCCCACAAGACCCACCACTATATCCCTCTGACCAGCTCTTCATCATTACAAGTCAAACTCAAGATGAAGAGAAGACATATTACAAAACAGATAGAGTGATAGGAGGCCAGATGGGAAGAGACAGTTCAGGGAGGCTCGACAGTAATCTAAATGTCCTTTCCTATGATTGTCATTGGCATTCTTGTAGACTGGCATGTAGCAGTACAATATGTCAAATAATACCACTCACCGTTCAGTCTGCTGTAAAGGGTAGACCTGTTTCCATAATGTCATGAGGAAAAAAACATCTCAAAAAGATGCTTCCTGCAAGCCTAGGTCCTGCATCCAAAGAATCCATCAAGATCACTAAATGTCTTTAGTTGCAAATTCAATCAAACAGACTGTTCTTAACAGTCATGACAAAGCCATCCAGGGGAACATTTTATTTTTTTAAATGACAGAGAAAAAGAATTGATTCCTGCAAAGGCAATTCACCTCAGAGGAAAAATTCCAAAGCTTTCCCTTTATGTTTCAATTTTTTTTTTCTTTCCCTCCTTCCCCTTTTTCTTTGTCTTCTGTCAAAAACAACTTGGGCTAACATCGCAAGCTGTCACATCAAGGCCATCCCCTGCATCTTACAAAGGGGAGAATTCTGCAGTTGGATGGAGCGGCAAAGCTCTCAGACACCCAACCATCGTTTACACACAGGAGGTGTAAAGATTGAGGAAAGAAAAGGCTTTTTCTATTTGAACCAGAGTTTGTGCCCTGAGGACAAACCCATTATAGCACACAGAAGGAAGTTTTCTATGCAATAACTGAATAAATAGATATGGATGAAATGCTCAGAGTAGTAGCAGATCTAAATTCCAACCTTTTAAGCTATTTAAAAACAATGTAAGAATTTGAAGCATTGAGAATCTTTTTTCTTCCAAATGATTACGGTGTCACATGATTGTTATCCGTCATGTACAGCACAGTACATAAGGAGGGCTTGCTTACCAACCCACTCTGAACATAGCTACGATGTAGCTGCAACATGATCACAACCCAGTGCTATAACAGAGTCTTTCATCATGTCTGAGTGGACAAACACACACACACACACACACACACACACACACACGCTTTCAACATCAGCAGATGCTTTCAACTATTAACATCATAGAAGCCGGATAAGTGTGCCCCCTCTTTTGCAACAACCACTGGGGAGGTGAGAGGCCTTGTAGTCAACATGCTGAAAGACTGCTCGATGATCAAAGACTCAGAAAAACATGACCCATGATGGTTTCTCTGAGAAGATAGGACAGAGAGGGAGCGAGAGCAGGTAAAAGCATAAAGAGTTGAAAGAAACATATCGTAAAGATCTGCAAAGGTGGGGGAAACAGAGAGTGGGAGGCAAGGGGAAGGAAGAGTGCAAGCACACACTTACCATTTGCCACTGATAAACACTACCTGCTCACCACATGTACACCTTATGCTGATCTTGCTTGCTTAGATTCAAATTAGAATTGTTCTGAGTTAGTTTTAAGTTCATAAATACAGAGGATTTGTCAAGAATGTGCATTTGGATTCCTGAAAATTAGGTTTGGGCTTATTGTTCTTTAATTATTGTGAATTCAGTTTGACATGTTGAACCAACAGCATGGTGCGATGGTATTGGGCATGAAACCCAATTAGTTAATGCTGGTTTATCATACTGTCATCACTTACCTTGAGCATGGTAAGGTAGAGAGTTTCACACACTTGTCGCAAGAATGTCAAAAGGCTGTCTAAATGTCCTGCTGACTCATGTAATACTGTAGTTAAAGTATTTAAAATCTAAACAATACCCAACCCCTCACTGTATTTTTCAATATCTATGGAGTCTAGGTAGTGAAGATCTGTAAAAATAGGATATGCATGTACGGATAAAAGAGGATACTGATGAGAGCAATGCATACAGGTGAGGAGAGGAGAGGAGAGGAGAGAAGAGGATCAAAACAGAAGGTTGATTCCAGCAGTGTTCACTCTAGCTGTCTATAGATTTGTCAAGACAAGTGTACAGACAAGTGCACCTCTGTGCTTACCTGTATGGCACAAGGACAGGAGGGCGGAACAGACTATTTCAATTCAGTGAAAGCGTGTCTGAGTAGGTCTAAGTGTGTCTGTGCGTGGGTGTGTGTGTATGTGTGTGTGTGTGTGTGTGTGTGTGTGGGTGTGTGTGTGTGTGTGTGTGATTGCATACCTGTCTGTGAAACAAGACAAAGAAAGAGAGAGAGAGAGAGTGATGAAGAAAGGCAAAGAAAAAGTGGAAACAGGTGTAGAGAGAGCCTATGGACAAAAGGTGGAGGCGCAGAGTACAAAGATGACCACATTAGAATATAAATCCAGGGCCTCAAGCACTCTTGGCACTTAAAGAGCCCCTAAAGTCAAGTGTCAACTATTATGTGCCATCAGTGGTGACACAGGGTCACATTGCAGGACGGATGAGGTCAGTAACGGTGCTCACCCTCTCTCTGAACATGCACCATTAAACAGTCCCACAGTGTACAAAAAGGACTAGCTGTCATTTGGGTGGAAAATATGCTTTGCAGTGACAAGAACATCTATCCAGCTTTTTACACAGGATTTCCTTGTACAGGATGAGACACTGTCTCTGATATTTAATGAGGTGAACACAGTCAATATTTGCATAGACACATTTAGCTAATGCTATGATATTTTTACATAATATGCGACACGTGCATTAAAGGTGGTAACACTTACAGATGTACCTCATTTCCTCCGATTAACTATCAAACAGGTACAAACAGAACGCACAGGCAACATGCTGAATGTATAAAATTGCTCAGTTGTTTGCTGCTAAACCAGCTCTGTAATTACCTGACGGATGTTTTAATTGTCGCATGTTCTACTCTTAATATTACTCAATGCTTTAGCAGCCCTCCAAGTGAGATTGATTGGATAAATCAGTCGGAATTATGGGAAAACAGGAGGCCTGCCAATCAGCGATGTGTGAGTGAGTTTGTGTGTGTGTGTGGCTGGGGACGTGCCAGCACATGAGCACATGTACATGTTTGTTGGGAAGTGTGCGTATCGATGTGTGTGTGTGTGTGAGAAAGTATATAGGGCTGACAGCTGGGCTTGTTCAAAAGGCTTACCGAGCATTCTGCCTGTTTTGGAAGCAACAAGCGCATAGTCTATCTGAACAGGGATCTAAAACCTGTGTCAACAGCAGAGTACAACTGGTGTAAACAGCCACTGAGTAAACATGCTATCATTCACATACCAATGGAGAAGCAGCTCTGATTTATTTTAGTGCAATACGCTACAGTATAAGAGGTGACAAAAAGACAACTGTATTTGTCGCAGGGCAAACAGAAAGAGTTAATAAAGACTAACGCTCCAATTCTGAGAGACCATCGTTTGAGTTTTCATGTTGTCATGTGTTGTGTGCGTTTCCAGTGCTTAGTGCTAGTATGTGTGCGTTTGTGCGTGCAAGTATACTCTGTTTGTGAATTTGTGTATATCGGATGTCGATGTGTGTACTCGAGTATGATGCTGCACTGTGTGTCTGTGTGTGTGTGTGTGTGTGTGTGTGTGGACATGTGTGTCAGTTCATCAGCATGTCGGCGTCACAGCCCTTCACTAAGTCCCAGATTAACAGTGACAGGCAGAGATCCCTCTAATTATCTCTTCCTGGACCACATGCAAATGGCAGAGTCGAGCGTAGAGCACTGATTGGCTGGGGCAGCCTGGGCGCTGCCGACGGGCTAATGAGCCTGGCGACAGGATACAACCTCGTGATGTACCACCAAAACAAAACCTCACCGTCACACAAGTTCGTTCACACAGTAGCGCACACAGACATTATGTTTTAAGCATTGATCTGCATGGTGCCCTTTTTGAGAGTGACTTACACTGAATGAGTATAGAGAAGTCTTGAACATGATATTTAGCTAAATCAAAATTTAGCTCTTACGTGTTTTTCCAAGGGGATGATCTCTCTAACCACTTTGCTGCAATGGTGCATCAGCACACACACGTATGCAAATACACATTAACATTAACAATTGTCTTTGTATATGTAAAATTACTATTATTCATTCAATCACGAGCAATATCAACGTTAAAATACAGAGTTTTACAGTATACTCCTTCAATACACTCATCAAACAAACATGAAAGCTAGAAGCCTAACTCAGCGTCACTTCCAGAGGGTCTGAATAAAGATGGCACACGGAATAGAATGGTAAGAAAATGATGGACTGGAACAGACGGTCACAGTCTGGCTGTTGACAATGGACTGCTGTAGTCAGCTAAAAAGTCAACTCAGTAAATCAGCATGAAACATGGCACCGGCGTCAAACAGTCCATCGCGTCTTGAACTGAGTCCCAGTCCATCTTAACTGGTTGACAAAACTGGTTCCAGGGGCATTTTGCTGACAGAGCTTCCAAAAACAAATACCCAGCGGACATAGAAGAATTTCTAAGCCAACGTTTCTACAAAGTTCCCAAAGTCAGTTATGGTAACGAAATACCTGCTGGTAAGAAGTGTAGTTCATATCATCTCAGCGAACATTGTGCTGTGGCAATACTATGTTTTTGTGTTTGCAGTGATATCACATTTTTAGATAATAGTAGACATTAATACTACTAGGCTCCCAAATGACAGCCCATAATTTCACTCAATGTAATGTGGCAAGGCTCAATTGGTATTTTCTTGAGACACTCATCATTTTGAGTAGGCTGTACAAGAGATGATAGACTATAAACCGGGCTGTCATTAGTTTTTGCTTCGGATTTTCACAGTGAAAAACAAAAACAATAGTGTTAAATAAATAGGCCATAAAGTTGCTGAATCATGGCTCTCTTCATACAGCATTCATAATAACCTGTTTTAAATAGCTGCACATAAGGTCCGTGTAGCAAAAAATGATCTTGCCAGAGAGTAGTTCTGCTTTGTGAGGCTCCAACTGGTGTCATCCCTAAAATTCTGGCATAAAACAACAGAAAATCCTCAACTCCACCATCAATTACACATACTGAAGAAATAAGCATGGCTTTCTATCGACGTGTGGAGCACTGTCCTTATATTTGTACCATTAAAGTACCCCAGTGTATTTGGGAAGCCTTGTGACTTGCCATTTTTAATCAGGAACGGGTGGGTGGCTTTGTTTTGTCCCTGTTCCATCCAGCATTTCTCTCCATCCTTGGAGGGCTTTGCAGGAGATTAAGTGGTATTTTCATTTAGCTCTGGTGTACAGAGTCTTTCCAACTATTTAGCCATCCGAAGTTGGAAGTTGGAACAATCATTTATCTTGTGAAATTATCCAAAATCACAATATCTGTGAAAAAGAGGTCAGGTGAAACTGCAGAAAGTTCACAACACACAAAGGATAACCAGATAATCCCGTTGAAGAGCTTGCCTTGTGGCATAAGTACCTTGCGCAGACAATCCTGTCAGTGAATACAGCGATATTATTGTAGCTAATGTTAACAATTGTAACCAATTCAAACCCTTTGGGAGTGGAGATTGCAGCAGTGAAATGGTTTGAATGTGATATGTGATATAATAACCAGAAATAGATGGGAAAACTCATTTACACATGGCTGCATATCCATGAAGGAGGCATGCACATTCCACTGCTGAATGTGACCCTGAAAGCTCTGTACAGAGGAAATAACAGGCGGAAGTGTGACTTTGTCAGAACATACACTTAGAGCTGGACAAAGTGAACACATATTCCTCGGCCTAACCGATGTAAAATCTTTGCCCCTCTCTCAACTTTCATATTTAATAGGTTACAAGACAATCTGGATAGCTGAGGTTCGAAAAAAAAATGCACCTGTATAGCACCTGATAGTACAGAGAACAAAGCAATGTGCAGTGATGACGGATGTCTTGTGCCTCTAGAATGGTTTGACCATGACCGCTCTCTGAGAAGATAGATTTGCCTCGACCCTCCAGATCGTTTTTAGAGAGACAAGACAAATATTTCAGATGTATCAAACCGAGGCACCACGCTGGAGGTGAGAGGAGGTAAAGGGAGACTGAGAGATAAATACAATATAGGGTAGAGAGAGAGAGAGAGAAAGAGGGAGAGAGGGAGAGAAAGAGGGAGAGAGGTGGGGGAGTAAAAGTGTGGCCGGCCTGCCTGCCTGGCTGACAGTTGACTCTGTTGGATGTGACTTTCACAGTCTGCTGGCGGTTTGTGTGGAAGCCATCACATCTGTGACTGGCCGTTTGATTAATGAGCCTCTCAGCTTGTCTGTGCAGTTTGAGGAGGGGCCACGGCCTTATCCCAGGCATCACTGATTTATTCGCCTTTGGAGCAAACCTCCAAATATCACACACACTGAAATATAAGAGCGAACATTCACACACATGCAGGCAGACACATGTACGCCCTCCATGATATGCATACAGTATACAAGTTGGTGCAGTGCAGATGCGTACGCACGCAGGCAGGCTCGGAGAGAGACTTGTGCGCACCGCCACCTGCTTACGGCTAATGAAAACCTCAATGTGTCAGGGCTGTCCAGGGGTAGCGAAGACAAAACACACCATGTATAACCAAGCAGACAAAAGATGTATTCTGTCTCCACCAACACAAACTCCCATCCCTAGCTGTCAGTCAGCAGAGGGGACACACACAAGGGGATCGACGAGAGAAGAAAGAAGCCCTTCCTCAATGACACATCACACTCTCCTGATTTTCAAAAGTGACAAGTCTTTTGAATTTCTGGCCTCGCAAGACGGAGAGCCTGACGATGGCTTGAGAGCGCTTCTTCTTGTTTCTTTGGCAGCGGCAGCCATGAAATGTCACTCTGGCTAACCTTGAAGCTCTTTTCCTCCCGTGTTGTTTAATGCTTCCAAGACTAGGGCAACCGACTGCTCAAAATGGTACGCTAACGTCGCCCTTTAAGTCAGATAAATGATTCCAGAAGTACTTCCAGGTACATAAATGTGCATTAGCATGTGCATACCCTCTAACAGACACATTCATGTACTCAAGTGCGCACACACACACACACACACACACACACACACACAAAGCCCCACCAACCACGAGCGCGCACCCCCTCATTCCCTGAAGCGTAAAGTAAGACCATTAATCCAGACACACTGAGATCCAGCTTCTCCCCAGGTTGATCAGCGTCCGTGGAGGAAGACGAACATTCTGACATATTTGTTTTTATTTTATTCCCTGAGAAAAAGGCCCGCCATATGGCAGAGCCCAGGAACAGATGGCTATTGCCCACTTCCTGAAAGCACAAGCGTCTATCGCTGCAATTTAAGGAGCCGCTCAAGCAAGAGAATGCCACAGACTGGCATTTTTCCACAAACTGCTATTGTTATGGACCTGAGGGGTAACGGCAACAATGAGCCAATGCAGAGGAACTGCTTTAGTGTTCAGTAGTTACAGTGTAGCTTACCATATTAAGCTACAAAAGCTATGGGTCAATGCTGCTAGCACTCTCTTACTGTCAATGTGTGATATAAAATCGCGAGAACGAGTGCTCACTCTGAACATTAGCGGTAAAAAATAGCACAAAACATTGTTGGCCAAATATGTACGGTTTCCTGGTCAACGCATGAAGTCTGTTGTCCCATGCTGGTTCTAGGAAACGGCACCTGGAGCAGTGGACCAGCATTGTATATGTAAGCATGAATGTCCTTGGATGATATTAGGTCCTTATGATGGAGTGGAGGAGCCGCCCTGTGACACATCAAGCTTCATCTCTCATACTTGGCTACCTGTTATCAACCAGGTCAAGGGACCTTCTCTGACATACAGACACAAGGAAAGTGTCTCAAAAAGTCACCTTGGCAGATGACAGTTAAAATGTGACTTTCCTTTGTGGCAATGCTCCACACTTCTTTCAGAGATTGGCTTTGTTTTCTTGGATAAAAAAGAAAGATGACAGAAAAGAGTGTGGTTTATGAAGGCCTTGTGACACAACAAAAGAAAGTTGCTTCCATTAGTTCCAACATACCATACATAGGGGTAGTGTTGCTTTTCACTTTTCCATACAAAAGCCTGCTGTGAAAGAGTAACATGTGTTCATTCAAGAAAAGAGGATTTCAAAGGGTAACCAAGGACAAACAGAGGAGTTATCCATAGATCACTAGTTTCAGAGAAACTATAGTTGAGTCACTTAGCACGTCGACGCCGTGCTTCTAAAGTACAACGGCTCATAATTTAAAGTTATAGGGTGAGGGAATGTGGACACATTTCCATCCATAGATCATGACAATTAACACAAAATACCTTGGTGAGTAATTTGTTCAAGGTGGAATGTCAAGCGCATATTTAACCTGGGTATGTAATGCCATTGCTTCCGGCTTTTCAGACAAGAACCTTGCTCTAGAGCTGCTATAGACTCATAATAAAGGAACTGAGTGAATACACATCAGGATGGTTGATCCTATTGAGGTCTGGCATAATGACTGTAAGATGTGGTATTTCTGCAGTATTCTTCTTTTCATAAGTCAACTGTACAAATCTATCAGTCTATAGGTCCCCAACCTGTTTCCCAAGCAACCCCTTTTATATTATTGAGTCAACGGACTTCTGACATTCTTTCATATCATACTCAAGACCTACAATAAAAGTACAAAATAACTGATAAACTGTAAGATTAACCCAAAGAGTGAACGCAAAAACTGAGCTTTGTGTGAAATGAGCGATTTGGATGAACTTTGAGCAGATTACTTTCTGTGAATATTTCATCAAAGATGAGTTTTCCTGTTATTACGTATTATGTATAATGTTCAGATTTTTTAACAATCACACCTATTTATTTAATGTGCTTCTTTGTTGACGAATTCAGAGTTTTCTTCTCCTTGAGGCATGGCTATTGTTCTATTAGCTCTGGTTGTTTTAACTGCACTTTTCTAATGCAGGACGTGGTTTAGCAGAGAGGCACTGTGAATAAAGCTAGCTTCTGTTCAGGTCTTTACAAAACGTTTTTTTCTTTTTTAGATTAACAATTCTTTAAAAGATAACAATTTAATTTAGTTTTTGTCACACAATTCAATGAAACGCTGAGATATAGGCCAATTGTTTTTTAGTTTTTTTAAAAGATTGTCTAACACCCTTGAATCAAAAAGGCCTTGCAACCCCCTGTGAAGCTTTAGCGACCCCTAGTGCGGGTCTTGACCCCCAGGCTGGGAACCAATGGACTACGTGACATCATTTAAATCGGGAAAGATGGTGTTGAGATGATTAAAATGGGGTTATGAAAACAAATGTGTAAGACACAAGGAAACAAAACCCAAAGCAACAATGATAATTTAAAGACTTTTTATGGACATTTGAAAGAAATAGAACACTGTATAGATATGATTATAGATTTTGTACAGGGCCTGCACATGTGGGTACAACTAGGCTAGAGCCTCAGTCTGACTTTCAGTCAACCAGTCATCCTCCCAGTCAGTCAGTCCATCATCTATACATCACGAGACCTGCCATCAAAAAAGACCAATAGGCTAGTCAGCCTCTTAGCCATTGGGTCAAAATACCTTTCAGCCTGTCATAAATCCACCTAAACTATTCCACTAATGGCTGCCTCTTACTGTACATCCATTGCACCAAGCAGTAAGTACCTAACCAAGCTAGTCCCCCAGTTAGTCAGCCATTTAGCCAGCAAATAAGCAGGCTAAAAAAGTTAGCCCAGCCACAAGTCGTCCATCTATCCATTCAAACTTCCAGCCTGCAAGGAAGCCAGGTCAGCCAGTCAGCCAGTCAACCCTGGGGGTCCTTCGGTGGTATTAATCAGTCTGGTTTCTGCTGAAAAGCTCAATCTGCACATGATGGATGATCCGTCGTGCTGAGGGAACCGAAGTGACAGGTGACAAAGAAGGACACACACACCTGTATAAATCCACTCTCCCTCCTGTCTGGCTACACCGTCAAGGTAGCAGGGTGAAAGTGAATGTGTGTGTGTGTGTGTGTGTGTGTGTGTGCGTGTTTATATGTGTGTGCAGGCGCAAGTGTCTCCGCATGTGTCCTGCTCTGCTAATGAAGTCATCTGAACAGTGATTTAACAGCCCTGGTGTAAAAGCCTACCGCCCTTAACTCATAGCCTTGCTCCATTAGAATGTGATATAAACCCTGGGCACAATAACTGTCCTGCCACTGTAACAATATATAGGGGGCCAATGGGCCACACTGCTAACTCACAGTCAAGGGAGTGAAAATATATTGGCTGTGTACAGGGAAGGGAAGTCATTCAAGGAGAATAAAACTCATAAGACAGAAAATACAGAACATCACAAGGTCACATTGACGGGTGTTGTTATACAGTATGGGACAACGCCATTACTATTAACATTGTCAAGAGTGTAAGATTTTATCTTCTAGTTTGTCCAGCAACTGGAGGGAGTAAAAGAGTAATTGTTGTGAAGCCTCTGTGAAAACAGCCACGGGCACTTCAGTCTGCGGTTACGCAGAAAGCATTATCCTTATCTGCACTAACAAATGGATCATACGATCCGACATCAGTGTGCTTATCCCGTGAATGGTCTTCCATAGCTTGAGAGATATTTTTGAGTCGAAGATGGATCTGAGGAAAACTTTGACAGCTTACATGTCGCCAGCCGTGAAACTAACTTCCTGCTCTGTGCGAGCGTCTCAGGCAGAACCAAAGCCGTTCTCCAAATCCTCCATGAAATCTGCTCCTCTGGCCCAACAAAGAGAGGCTAATGAGGCAAATGGCAGAATCTCAGACACTTTGATACTTTGAGATTAGGGGTGAATTATATAACCTTTACCCCCCCCCCATCCTTCCTCATACTTTTTGGTGCCTTGTCAGTATTGACTGTTCTCTCTCTCCCTCTCTCTCTCTCTCTCTGTCACTCACAATCTCAAACTGCATCCAATCTCTTCTTTTTTTCCCCCCTTCCTCTTCCTATCTGACTTCACTGCATTTAGTTTCTATTCATGTATGCCCCCAACACTAATTTGGCTCAGTCAAGCAAAGACAGTATCTGTTTTAACAAAGCAGCATATGAGGGGAGGAAGAATGGAGTGTGGGTGTATGTGAGAAGAGGAGGTAGAGGCTTGAAGGCGACAAAGCTCATCACAGCAGAGCACAGAGCCGCGTACTTCACCCTTATTAGACCTGTGTCCTTGGCAGATGCAGAGCTTGCCCTTTGTTAGAAAGGTGTGTGTGTGTGTGTGTGTTACAACGGTGGTGATTTAGAATGGATTGGGCGTATAGGCGTGGAGACAAGGTGCAGTAGCCCCATGGCTCCCTGATAGCTGGCAGCGTGACAGCTGTGAATGGAGAACAGGGAACAGCCTGAAGTATTGCCATCTAATATGTGTCACATACCTGCATAAATATTTATACCCATTGCAGAGCAGAACAGGAGAGGAGGGGGGAAGGGGAAGATGGGACAAGAGTGCTGGACTTGGATTGAAAAACTCTTCAATCAGATGACACTAAGATCGGAGATAGACACTCTTTTTCAAATCTTTAACAACCTTTCTGGCTGTTTCAAGGCCTGGGAAGTACATGAACAGCAGGCATGCCTCAATTAGCGAAATCGGCAACACATTTTGTCCAGACAGACAGTCAGCCACACATGCATTAACAAAGACAGAATCCCATGATTCAACACACGCAGGATATCATAGCACTCCAATATCCTTTTTCCAAAGAGTTCTTTCCACAGCTCAGCCTCCATTGTGGAAGCCACAGGAGCCCTTGGCCTTTGAACAAAGTGGAAGTTTGAACCTCTGATGAAGAGCAGCTGGGCTATATGATCCCCAATGACTGGAGCTTATGCCGAAGTTAAGTCAAATAGAGAATTTGGGGGTTGGAGGGAGACTTGCCTCCGGAGCCCCAAGTGAACGGCTCATTTTGTACAGGTATAGACACGACTGACGCAGCACATGTCTCTTTGGAGCGGGGCTTTTGTTTCATAAAAAAACAACAAAAACATGAAAACACACTCACACCTGCATTTGCATGTGCATACACACACACACACACACACACACACACACACACAACTGTCAGTGAACATGTGTATAAGTAACAAGTGAAATGAGCGTTTTACCTGTTGGCCAGCAGAGTTTTGAAGGTGACCTGACTCATGCCCTGATATGCTGGCAGCAGCCTCGACCAGTCCCATGCCCAATCGACCGCTGCACTCTGTTGATGTATGAGGATAGGGTATTGTTAGTTATTAATCAGGGTTAATACCATCAGTGCATTACCGCTCCAGCTGGGACCCACTAACAAAGGAGGAAGGGGGTCCCCAGCACAGGCTACCGACACCAGGCGATCAATCATGTCCGCACAAGAAGGTTTTTATTCCAATAAGACAGCAATTAATTTATAAATCCATTTGGGGGGATGTAGCCATCATTTATAGAAAGATAAATCAATTTTGGGAGGGAGTCGTTACTCTTGTGACTGCTTGGCTTTTTTTTCTTACCGTCTTCAATGGCACCCCGCCAGACCCCCCCCCCTCATTCTTGCTTTCTCTCCCTCTTTTTCATAAACACATGTACTTCCACACACAAACACACTTGGCACTAGCACCATATTGGGAAAGCAAATAAAAATCAGATTGCTTTGATTGCCAAAATGTCACTCTTAACTCCAGGCTGAGTTTTATTGACAAAAGGAGGAGAACTCCACTTGTTCCCCCCATCCATCCCTCCCCCCACTGCTCCTTCCTCACAGGTGATTGATGGATGGAACTTTTTTTCCCTCCACCTGCCATTTTATTTGACAAACAACACAGGCACCTGAAGCGGAGAAGGCATTTTAATCATTCTCTTAATAGGGTGTTTCTATGCAAAGCTATGCAGCCTCCTGTGATAAGCCAAAAACAGGCCAAGTCTTAGGATTAAAACGTGTCTGTTCCTGAAAACAATAGTGGAATCACAGCTACATAACAAGAGATGTGATGCGTGTATAAATACATCTGATCTGTTTCAAAACATAAACACACAAGACTGTCTTGAGGAAGTAGCTTCTGTTAATTGTTTGGTGTGATATCAGCAGTATTTCCCTTGATAGTAGGAGAGAAATGAGGGTGAAAGCTGACAACTCTCACATTGAGCTAAAACTACCTGTAGCTAGACTTATCCCCTTTATGGAGAAAAAAATCTAACAATTAACTGAAAAATCACGGTGGCACTCCTGGGGATATGTTTGGGGTAAGAGGGTATATACGGTTCAAAGCCCCAAAGAAGTGCACTTTAAGACTGCACTCTCCTTTAACATTACTCTTTCTTTTATGAAAAAGAAATCTTCTCTCATCTTTTCACCTTTTCAGTGTGCTTTTCTTCCTGTCAGCCTAACTCCTGCCTGGAAAAAGCAGCGACCTATGGAGAATAGGAAAGCCGAGCCCCAGAAAGACCTGACAACTTCAGAGATTGCCAGAGTATCCAGTTCGCTAGAGACTCAAACAGCTCCTAACCTTCAACATTAAGCTTCTGGCCTCGGGAGGAAGTTAAAACGACACCGCCCTGCACATTACAAGTACACCCCCACAGTACAAAGTCTGGAGACATGAAATAAATCCACGATTTGCTACCAAAATAAACTGTGATGATGACTTAAACATGCTTGACAAACCTGATGCAGCTTCTTCTTGCCAATGTGGTCAAATTGGTGGAGAGGATTGAAACCGTCAGTGTCCGCATGACTCTCACAGCCGAGGTCAAAGTTTATCGAGTGAGGAGGATTATTGGGCGAGTTTGTGCTTCCACTTAGTTCAAACATCAGTAGTTCCTGTGTCCAAGATGGAAGTGGAAAGAAAGGGCAAAAACACAAGAGAGAGAGAGAGAGAGAGGAGGAAGGTTATAAAAGACATCTTATGACAGAAAGACTGACAATACATCCAATAAAAAAAGGCTGACAAACTAAGACCAACAGGGAGAGGCCAACAAGCTATTTACAAGAAAAACGTCTTGCAACAGAGGAGACGCAAGGCCATTCAGAATACAGCATACTGACATCAATGCTTCTAGCTTGTGAAAATGATAATGCACTTTTGAAAGTTTGTATTCCATGGACATCCAGTTTCACTTACGCAACTAAAGTTCATACTGCACTTTTTTCTAGACAACCATAGTAATGGCCAGAATGGTCTCCAGCTCCATATTTTCTAAATAATCCGCCTCAAAAAAGTTTAATTAACCAGAGGCTGTTCAGAAAAAGAGTAATGAAAACACAGATCATACCCGTATATAGATGATGTGTGTGGATGTAGAGACAGAGAAGGGTTTTCAGGGCACCAGAACGCTTTCTACTTTTGTTTCTGTAACCTTTGCTGTGGTTGCTTGGTGCAGGTGTCTTGCAAGATGTACAGTATAAAGTAATGAGTGTGTGTGTGTGTACATGGGCATCCCGGTGTGAATTCGCTATATTCCCATCCATCAGCTTGACATGGCCTTTGAACCTGCTATCCCTCCAACTCACCGCCAGCCCGGTCTGTCCCTGACCTTTGTGTTCCTGCCTCGACCGTGGGAGGGTAGAGGTACTCGGGCTGGCAGGAGGGTAACTCAGAGCATACTTTGGAATCCCATTCACAACCTATTAAATTGCTACGCAGAGTTATAGCTGTTCACGGATCCCATCAATGGCAGCATAACATATATGGTGCTTATGTTTGTGTTATTCTTCGGTGTGGTAATAGACAGTCTATAGGAGGACCGTGTCTGTAATAGTCACATGAGCACCAACCAGACGTGGTTTCTCTTTGCTCTACCTACCGCCGCACCTATAACTACAGTACATATACTATGCTGTGATGATCACTGAGGGTTTGGAATGTGTTTTGTTTCTGATGGTATTCTGCAAAAGCAATTGCCCATTCAAATAATTAAAGTTAAGAATAAGTCTGTTGACAATATATATTTCTGAATATCAACACATTCCATTAAAAGACCAAAACCAACAATTGATTAATTAGCCAACAACTGATATAGTTTATTCCTATGTGCCATACGGCACTTTTGTTTTCCAAAAAACTAATAGAAACATTTCAGTCAGCCCCAATGTTGAATTGGGTGACGTTCTTCATTACAATTAATATGGGCGGAGAAGTTTATTGTGTAAATAATGTATTTCATCCCACATACACATCCTGCTGCCATAAACACTAGAGCACCAAATCCGCAGCAGAAAATTGTCCCTAACAAAGACAATTTTATATTTACAAAAAAGTGACAGTGTCTACTTAACAAGGAATAGTCTGTCAACTTTTTAAAAAGATGTATGTCCTCAGAAGGAAACCTTTGTGCCTGAATGCTACAGAACTGGTGGGGAAGCTGGAAAGAATTGGGAAACAAACTAATACACTGTTGGTTTTGGTCTTTTAATGCAATTTGTTGACAGCTGCAAAAATAATAATTATAATACGAATAACTATATTCACCATTAAAAGAGCTACCAGTTAAAACAATGTGTACAGTGTACTTGACTCTTCTTATGTCCTTTTTAGACCACTCTCACTTTAGAACACATGTTTTACCAACTGTGTACTTCAGCGAAACCATCACTAAAGTCCCTGTCGATATAAATCTACTCCAATGAACGTGGGCACTTTGTAGAAAACTTCTACTTTTCATTCTGTTAAACTTTTTTTCTCTGAAGTCTGTTTAGCTAAAATAACTTCTACTTGAGATTTGAAAAAAAGACGAACCACTGCTCTTTCTCACTCAGATCTCCTCCAAAGAGTTCTATACTGAACGTGGTAACTCCATGTGGTCCCCTCTACTCTACATGTGGTGAGCGTATAACACAGGAAATCACTGTAGGTTTGCACCCTTGAGGTCACCTGAACAACAGAAGATCAGAACAAGCAGACTGCACACAAGCAGCAGCCCTCTTCCCTCTGTCTCCCCCTCCTGAACAGCCTGCGGCCTCAGGCCAGCAGCCACCTAATTGCTGGGGAGAGGGAGTGCTTCCCTACCTCATTGCCTTGGATGATGTGATAGATCTGCCTCAGGTAGTCGCTGCCACCTGCTTTGTGGCAGACCTCCAGCAGCATCAGGCCTATTTTCTGCTCAGTCAGTTCAGCCGCAGCGACTCCGCTTTCCTTTCCTCGCTCAAACACACTGAGAGAGAAACAGAGATGGGAAAAGGAGGAGGCGGGAGAGCGGGGCAAAGAGAAAGTAGAGGAAACAGGAAGGTGTCAGCTTGTATCTCTATACCACCTCTGGCCGAGGAAGTGTTTTCTAGTTTAGAGAAGAATTTGGGGTAACATTTGGAATTTGCTATACACAAGAAAATTAACTGAAATACGACTCCTGAGTTAAATGAGTTTATGTTTTTTTTTAGTTTTTAGAGAATTTCTTCGCTCCAGAGGGCAAATTAAGTTAAAATGCAAATAAATATATTTGTTCGCTCCACTAAACATTGTGAAAACCAGTCTGGTCAAGGCTAACGCAAGTGAGAAATACAGTCAAATTATTCAGGGTTAGATAACAAAATAATTTCCACTGTTTTCATTACCATTCATGAGATACATGGGGGAATTTTGACCGAAGGATGTTGGTGCACTAAAAGCGCTTGGTGTGTGTGTTCTTAGACGCATATGTGTGTGTGTAATTGTGTGTCAAGGTCCTCATGCATGTACGGTCCCCAACCCTGGCAGACGCCCGCATCTTTTTCCTGCCCTTCCTGTATGGATGGATATCACACTACCGTCCATCAAACCTTCCCCTTCACATACACTTCCTGTCATTGTTCTCTCTCTCTCTCTCTCTCTCTCTTCCCCTTTGTAATTATAAGGTGGCAGAAACGGTGTCGCCTGTCAGCCAGCCATTGGCTGCTTGACATTGAGAGTGGCAAAGGAAGAGGAGTCCCCTCTCGTCCATGTACATTGCCTCATTCTTTTGCCTGGCGGCCCGACGTTGGTGTTGTCTGCGATGGTGGCTGTGCATCCGTGTCAGCACCTGCGCTGTATCCTTTCCTGTCCATCACTGTGCAGGTGAAGCAGATGATTGGATTCAGTCAGCGGGGTGATTAATGAGGGCCCCTCCGGATTTGGGACAGCCTATCAATCATGTCATTAGGGCCAATGTGCCCTGAAAGAGGCAGACCTCCGCCAAGGAATAACTGCATTCATCTTCATCTGTGTATGCATCCCGTCAGCCCAGCCAGGGTCACCATGATGGAGAACAATAATCTTCTCCTCTACAAATTACTTTGCAAAGACAAGGTGGGTGGCGTGGGGAGGGGGGGGGGGGGTTGCTATTGGGAAAGGAAGGAGGGAAAGTGGGATGAGGGAAGGGCTCAAAAGGGGGCAAATGTTCTTTTTTTGAGGGGTTTACTCCGTGTATGTGTGTGTGTGTGTGTGTGTGTGTACATGAGTGAGATGCCAGTAAGTTGAGTGCCAGTTGTTTTTGGAGTTATTACTCTCTCTCTCTCTCTCTCTCTCTCTCTCTCTCTCTCTCTGACACTGTATTCTGATTGTTTACAAGCCAGGCGTCACTTCCCTGTGAAGGTTAGTTTAATGAATAGTAATGATCCCAGTGAATGCCTCCGACAGGTGATACATAATCACTCTTCTTTCACTTTTCCTCTCAACCCCCTCCCCACCTCTCCATCACCCTCTTCTTTCTCTTCCCCCCCCCCCCCATCTCATCCCTTCTTCCTGTTACTAAAGCAGACAGCATTTCCGAGAACTGGCCATGATCAACTCACTGTTTATATTTATTTCATTCTACTTTTTTTTTTTTAATTGTACATGTCGTGTTACGGCGCTGAATCACCTTTTTATGAGGATGGATGTATCCAAAGTTTGTTATGATGAAGTGAGCAACCAGAGGCACAGTTTCTGGGAACAAGCTACAAAACGGCGAGCCAAAGGTCACAGATCAGCCCAAAGTGAAAGCTGTTTTCCCATCACTCCAGCCTGCAGTCCACTCAGTCGGACGACATGTCCATCATTTACCACCACAAACAAATCTGAGGTTCATTGATCTTACTCATGAAGCTTTTCAATGAAAAATGATCTCAATGATACGATACATCAGAATTTGAATGCTCAATTAAAATGAGCATATCTAAGCTGCATTCTTTTTAACTGGTTTATTCAGTATCTATATTGAATGTCAAGGAGCTGACTACGCCATCAGTCAGTAAGATAAGTTTGAACCACCTCCTTCATCAGAGTATCAGCCCTCGACCTCCTTCTTATTATTGATAAATCACTAAAATGATGTACTGGGAAATTAATTTCATAAAAAGCTGTGTTACGATCAAAATGATCTGAATGAAATTATACGTCATTTTTTGTTGACGGTTCACATGAATAATCAATACCCAATTGGGACTTATGATGGATATATATATAGCACTTTCCTGTATGCATGAAAACACTAATATAAACTCCATCAATACCATTTTGACCTTGACCTGTAGCTACATCCCTGCAGTGGATCTCTCACCTGTCTGAGCAGAGCTTCCGGGCCTTCTGCAGCTGCATGTTTGTCCACTTGGGTCTTTTTTCCTCCAGAGCCTGCAGCACTTTTAGCACTGTAGGTTTGGGAACACCCTGGCAGACAAACAGCAGACCATTAAGGTAAATCAGTAAAAGTCGGATGAGTTAATGGCACACATTAAATCAACTATGAATATGATGAAATCATGGTATTTGGGTTTTTAAACACACACATATACTGTACATATAAGTAAGCCGTTTCAGCCAGTACACTACCTTACCCTAAATTGAAAACAAACTTCCTACTTATTAAAATAGATAGTGTTGTTATTATACATGTTTGTTACATTAACCTTAGGCCTTACCTTCTGTTGAATGCCCATGGTAGCCTGTAGGCACTCAGCCAGTAGGTACAGGGGTTCCTTTACGCCACGGTCCAGTGCCAGACCACTGATCTGTTCTAGTGTGTCTGAGTCCTCCAGGCCCTGGATCAGACAGCCTAACAGGGCCCAGAGTAACAGGCCCATTAAGCGCAGCTGCCGGGCATGCTGGGAGAGGTGCTTCTCTGCCACTTGGAAGAGGAAGCGGATGGGGAGAGGCACGGACGCTACGGCCAACGGTAGATTGGTGAAAATGAAGGACAAGGCTTGAATGATTACGGATATGACAGCTGGAAGGAAAAAGAAATGTTAGTTTTGGAAAACAACTCTACAATGTCTTGAACCTCACTTGAAAATGTGTCACATAGTCTGTGCGTACTCTTAGTGGCAGTCTCCTTTCCCTGTGCTTCCAGTGGTGTGTAGTTCCACTCCTTGGGTATTTTAGCCAGGACGCTCTCTGGTACATTCTGCTTAAACGAGGCTCCACTGGGCTCCTCTGTGGTCTGCCAACCCACGACCATGGAGACCAGGTGTACCAAGAGGCTGTTGGTTGACTTGGTGACTATCGACCGCACACAGCTGATCACAACAGGTACAGCCTGCGTTGTGTCTGACAAGAACAGCAAAAGAAAGCAGCAAGTAAAGAAGGGTGGCTGAAAGAGCATCACATTGAAGACTTAAGACCTTACTAATTGTATGTATGTATGTATGTATGTATGTATCATTGATTTTTAGACTCAATTTGAAAAAAAATAAAGGCATTAAGCTGAACAAATTAATGATATGCCGGGTTCAGACTACACAATACTTTTGCTGTCACGATGGTCACTGTGTCAGATTAATTGTAGAGTAATAAACACTTGCTAAGACTTGGCCGAGAGACATGACAGACGACATGCTGGTCCTCAACAAAGCAGAAAAGAGGTGCTAGGAACCAACATCCAGTAACAAGACAAGTGTATGATGCTGGCTGTCTTGTGTTCGGGAATTTCACAGTTCCACCTAGCAGCACCAACAACACCATTACTCCTTCGCTTTGCCATGTTTACAGTTGTGCGTGTATTGGTCAAAGTCACAGACGTGAGGGAACATGGTGTGAAAGTAAATCCTAGAATCCAAGTCTTTCGTCAGGGGTCCCAGATCGTCCACTATGACATATTACACGGGATAACATGATCGGGCAGGCTACAATCAGGCTGATATTGTGTAGTCTGTATGAAGGACTGAAGCCAATGAAGTAGAAGAAACCCAGATGACACAGATTAAATTGACTCATTTAGAGTTACAACTTTGACATGGAAATGTTCTGCTTTACCAAGTTAACTAAATTCAATGTGATGCAGATGCAGTTTTTGTAACTGTGTCCGACAATGGTACATGTGCCATCTGACAGACCGACTAGGAACTTTAGAGAATGAAGAGTAATCAACTGCAGATAATGATGTCCAGTTGAATTTATTAAGCAGACATGTTGCCTGCTGCACGAAAAACTCTTTAATTATTTGAAAAGTAGTCATGCAGTACAAAGACGTCTCTCAGTACATAATGAAAAATGAGGCCTCATACTAACATTTAATACTATTCTATTAAAATACAGTTTTATTACTGTACTAGGTCTTAAATCACAAAAGGTTTGAACTTGTAAACTTGTCAAAGACCAGCAGACTTGCCATATTATTGACATAAAAATGAAGGGTAGATTAAATTTTATGATTGCTACCAAATTAGAGTGGGTTACATAATAGTCCTCCTAGTTATAGCGCACTCAGTCTGCGTCACATATTTTTTAAATAATGGGAAAATACAGAGAAATATCTGCACAATAATCGAGTAATGTCAACTTGAATTCAGATGTTCTCGATCAAACCGAGGTGGCCTGACAATAGAAATCGTAATACCTTCTCCAGGTGCACTATGTCTTTCGTCGCTTTGCCCTTTCATATCCCGCTCATATTGATAGCAGAGCAGCTACAGCGTGAAGTTGTATGGCACCCATAAACTTCCTACAGCTTCAGCTGTAAAACCAAAGGCTACGACAGAGAGATATAGTGCTCTGAAGGCACTGGAAGTGCACTGAAATCTCCAGGGACGTTTAACAAATGTGTGACCTCAGACCCACAGAAAAAGAGGAGAGCGGAACAGAAAATGATATAGCTTTTCGAAGGAGATGCGCTCGGTGGCAGGTGAGACATGGACCTATTTTTCAAAGTCACTTGGTTATCAGACTTTATACCGCCCGCTACCGTATTGACTGGTGTATTGATTCGAAACAACTGCTACCATGTGATGAAACATCAGTGTAAGTGGAGAAATAGTGAAACTCTCAACGTAATCTATGAAAGTTAACTCAGTGAACAGTTTAAATAGAAATGGCACTCGGGGTATCCTGTAACCAAAGTTATAATACAAAGATTTGGCAGAGTCCAATAATTAACCTAATTACACTGTGAGGATAAATGATGATTGGATGACTTTCTGAATTTCTCTCTGGCTCACTCTATCTCTTTTCTGTTCTTCCCCTCTGTCGACCCCTCCCCTGCTCGGTCTCTATCCAAATACTCTTCTCCAATCACCCTAATTTATGCTACAATAATTACCACTCACCCAGGATATAAAAATCACCACCAAAAAGGGCTCCATACTCAACAGGGGTTCTGATTAACTCTGTATCAAAGCTTGTACCAGAGAGAGGCAGAAAGAAAGGAAAAGTTGGGGAGTAATTGCCGTCTTTGTGACAGTATATTAAAGTCAGGCTTTAGTACACGTGCATGCAATGTCAACACTGACCTGTCTTACATTTTATCATAAACTTTTTTATATTTATCTCATATTATCTGTGGGCAGCTTTACTCTTGTATTTATTTTGAGAACATTTTTAAATCTGTTTTCCAATTTAATTTTAAATTGAGAATGATCCTGACTTGGTATTTTATCATTACTTCATAGTGGAGAATACAAAATAAACAGAACAGTATACTTCCCTATAAACCAAATCGCAATGAGCTAATGAGCTATGAAAATACTTTTAAAAAATCACATTAAAGTTGCTCTCCTGCAGTAAAAAATATTTTTGGTCACAGCAAATGAACATACTATTTAATAACATTTAAATGTATAATTTCTAACAACATGAAAACAGTATTTCATTTGAAATCACACGATGTAAGGTAGCGCAGTACTATAATGTACAAAAGCACTACTGCTTCTAGGGTTAGTCATAGTCAATCATCTGTAAGGACTCCTGAATCACAACATTATGCAGCAGCTGGTTGCTACTTTACCTGCCAGCGTGTACAGATGTTCCCATATGTGTGACCTTTCCAGGTATGGTTGAAGGATCTGAGTCAAGGCCTTGGGAACATTATTCAGGCAACTGAAGAGGTTGAACAATGCGACTTTTAAGTCATCGCCTGCCTTGCAGCTCTCTGCAGACATCCCTAAGCAGCTCTCTTGGCAAAAATCTGAGAAGAAAAGAGTCAGTCTGAGTCAGTGAGACACTTCCGGGCACAATACAAATAAATGTGTGGGCAATCAAAATGTCAAAGAATTTATGGAATCTTCATATTCATGAACACTTGTCACGCATACACAATCAACAGGATACACAAAGAGATGAAGAGGCTTACTCATATGCACATATGGTCTCAGTTAGGGTGTGTGTAGGTGAGTGTAAGCTCAGAATGTTTTTTGAATTACGATTCAGAAGATATAAACCTTATGGAGGTAGGTAGTGAAATATATAAAACCCTATCCTATGAAACAGCATCTTGATTTCTTCGCACAAAAACGCATTGGAAAATGTCAAGGCTGCCCAACCTGACACATGTTAACAGAAAGGGTGAACAAAAGGCATTGTGAAATAGAAGGGGAAGAAAAACCCTCCATCTGTGTTAGATGGAGAAAAAAAAAAACAGAGAAAGAAACCGATTTCAAAGGCGCTGCAGCACATGGAGACAGGAAGTGAAAAGGAAGAGGTTTTGACAGGATGTCCTTGTGGGGGTTGCTGTCTGAGCAGAGGGCTGAGGATGGAGGTGTGTGTTTGTGTAAACCATATGGATGTCTATATATGTGTTTTGTGCACTTAAAAGTGTGTGTGTGTTAAGTTGACAGGGGATGCTGCGGAAAGGCCCGCTGCTCCAGAGGTGGCAGACATCCAGCGGTCTGTCAGTCTGCTGTGTGGGAGATGACGGCTATTTGAATAGGAGAGTGTATGCAAGCAGCAGTCAATGAGGGGGCGCTGTGATGGAGGGCAGCACAGCTTCCTTCTGACTAATGCTGGACTATTTTAAAATAACAGAGCTAAATTAACTGCTGCATTACAGGGACAGTAATAACATCCACTTTGATTAGAGGGCAGGTGGGAAACACTGCCACCACTCAAGGTCCAGATGAGACTCATCCTCTATCTCTGTCCCTCTACCTCTCTCTCCTTTTCTTTCACAATAACACATCTAACACAGACACACAAAAGTGGTCAACCAACCAGACCTACAATCAGTCTATTATGCAACATAATGTGGGTTAAGATGGCATCTTGTTCTCTCCCTGTCTGGTATTTGGTCCTTACGGAGAAAGTGTTCTGGATATTACTGCTGTGGCTGCAGCGTTCCAAGGAAAACGAGGTGACTAACATTGATTTCCACTTGGGGTGCTGGAGAGCATGGCAGGTTAACTAGGTGCCTTTTAATAATGATCCTATTATGGGGCAGCAGATGGCTTCAGAAAAACTGATGACAGTGTGCTGGCACATCTCTGTGGAGTTTCCACTACTTCTGCAGCACACAATAATTCCAAAGGGTTTGTGTTTGTGTTTCTAAGTCGATTTCTCGATTACTTTTTTTTATATTTCCACGCTGTCTTCCCCTCGCTCTCCGTCTCTAAGCTTATCCAACCTTGATACATAGCCAATACAAACACCTGTTTATCTTCCGGACAACCAGTCAACTAGTCACAAGGGCCCTCTCTGCAAACCTCTGTAATTGGAAGCAGACATGCTGATGATAATAAAAGGGCTGTGTGTGGGTTTGTGTGTGTGTGTGTGAGTGTGTGTGAACCTGAAGTAGCATATCTTCTGATTGAGAGTGAGTTGTGCATCATTATTGTAGTGTATTGTATTGTACATGTGGAGGAGGTGTTATCCGTCTGCAATAGTTACATTTTCAAATTGTCAGACAATGGCTGGGTCATTCAGTTTGCTAGCTAGCTCTCTAGCAAGGTAGTTTGCTTTTATTAGGCAGATTGGCTTTAATCTAAAATAGGCCACAGAGCAACGACACAATTGAAAAAGTGCTGTTAATAAAACAAAGTTAGCATGTAAGAAATACTGTCCCAATGTTTCAACAGCAGCTGACTTTAACAATTACTGTAACAATACTTCAATTAGATAGAACAGAGTCCAATTGAGGTAGGTTGTGACTCACTGTATTACTATCTATTAGTAAGTTGAACTCCTTATGAATAGAGTACCATAAAACCACTCCGCTGTATACATGTATAGGGAAATGCGGTGGCTTGTGGGAGTGCGTTCAGGCAAGCTGTTCCTTCTGTCTGTCTGCTTCCTGGTTAATTAGCCCGTCACCGTGATAACACGCGAGAGTCAGCGCTTCTAGCGTTGATTTACGGCAACGTGCGGGGAGAAGCATTGCAGAGCTTCTGAGCCAGACTCAGACCGAGCGGGAGAACGAGACAGTGAGAGTTGTTATTAATGAGGTCGCTATAATGTGAATTAATGTGCGAGTGCACAACAGTCTTTAAAGGTTAGACTGTTGCCGGTGCGGAGGGGAGAAGAACGAAAGGGAAAATCTTTAAAGGTCAGCGTGTGTGCTCCGCCTGGGCCTGTTTTGTGTTTATTACTGCTCTCTATTGATTTAGTGATGATGGTGACCAAGGTGAAAATGATGATGATGGCAAAGATGCTGATGATAACTTCATAAAATGGATAGAGCTCATCTAAGGTCTGTATAACTCGCTTAGGATCTTACAGCGCCATAATTAAGACATTGGTAAACATCATCCCACACATGGCCCCTGCGGGATCGACTCTGTGGGTCCAGTATTATAAAAATATTAAAGAATTAATGAAAGTGGCTCAAGGAATGACAGCTCAGCATGTACAGCACACGTACACACACACTGTTCCCATCATCCATTAACACATACCAATCCCTGTACACCTAAAAAACTGACTTACGCGAGTTTTCCAGGAGAATTCTGGGCAGGTGACAGTCTTTGTAAAGCAGCATTCGCAGTAGCAACCTGGGATTGCATGCTGGGTCAGAGTTCAGCAGCCTCAGCTGACACGCAGAGGCCGCCTGGCCCATAAGGCCGTCTCTGAGAGCGGAAAGAAGGAAAACAAAGTTGACAGTTCTGCAGTGTCAGGTGAGTATACAGATATCAGTCCATTTAGCAAGAGACTACAAAGGAGGGAAAAGCTTCACAAGTGAATGACAGGAGACTGAAATCACAGTTGTCTCGGATGACAATCTGGGAAGAAATAGTGTTTATGCTACAATGGTAACTTCCCTCGGTGTCACTCACTCCTGATATGAGCTTAGTCTGCAAATGCCTTAACTCTCGATTACTTATAGTGTGCACCGGGAAGGAATTAGCTCTAATCTCGGCCAGCTAAAACCAAATTAACATTTGGGAGACAGCCAAATACATGAATATACAGCAGTACCCCCCTCCTACATCTTTTGTATAACCAAGAGGCTGCAGCCAGCTGTGGGTAATGAGCCGTATCCTTGGTGTGTGTGTGCGTGTGCGTGTGTGTGTGTGTGCACCCTTCAGAGCCTGTGCTTGTGGTTATGTATGTGTGCAAGTGTGAGGGCATGCTGAATTGTGTGTGCCTGCTTATTACTTTATACATCTCAATAAAATCTAATGGAAGGAATGGACAGAGTTTGTCTAAAGAGCGAGGAGGTGGGAGGGAAAGCAGGGGGTGTCTGCCCAGAAATTAACCATTTAATTTAAAAGCCAGAGCAGGGTGCGCCCTGCTGCTTGACTGAGGAAAACTATGCCTCAATCTGACACTGCAATTTATGATGTCACTAGGACTGCAAATCCAGAAGAAATCCTCTTTTAACTGCTCTGATAAATCTACCCGGCTACAGCACAGGGTCAGCTTACAGAACCAAGACACACACACACACACACACAAAGGCAAGAAGAAAGATGCATGCGTGTGTGAATTCAGAAACATACATAAGGCCAGAAAACATAACTTCAGAACTTTCTTTATAGTCTGTAATGCTGGATGGTTTATTTATGTGCGTTATGGTTTCATTATTGTTTTATTTAATAACCATAACAATGGGTTTTATTTTAATGGGCTGCGGAGAGATGTGGCCACAGAGGCCAAAGCCTGGACGAGGACCTGTGGAACTGGCCCTGGGCCACTGGCGGGCCCCCTGGCCCCTTGCATGCAGGCAGGAGGTGGGAGCAAAGAAATAAAGAGGTCATAAAAATAAACTAATTTCAGCTCTCCAATACTTAGGAGCATGAGAGTTTGATTTGTGCTCCATCAGCACGCATGACATCACCTTTGGCAGTGAGGGAGATGAGAGGGGAGGAGAGTGGAATCAGGGGTGAGGGAGGGGGGAGTGATTGACTGCACCTTGGAGGTCATAACAGTAACCGTACACACATGTACACGTGTATGCATGCATGTACACATTCACACACATCACAGTGTACCCTGTTGACGCCTCATGTGTAAAGCCCTCAGCAACCATCAACATAAACAAAATCAGTGTCAGCAGCTACAGTAGTTTATTTATTATTTTTTTCTTTCTCAGTTTGCATCTGTGTTATATTACCACAGCAACTCTAGCTTAAAGCCCTGAGCAACGGCTAAGTGTGGTAATATATCCACACATAACTCACACACGCACATATGGTTCTCTATACAGTGGGTGGAGGTGTGTGCGTTGGCTTAGTGTGTGAACTTGCAAATGCATACGTACTGTATGATAGGTGACGGATGGTACGATGGGTGTATTTTACATACCGTATGGCCTGCTCTGAGAAGAGGTCAGGGTTGATAGCATTGAGCCAGTGGACAACATGGCTGTCAGGCTGATGTGGCGTGGATTCTTTCGCAGGATTGTTCATAAATATCCTGGAGGAATTGAGATCACACATGGTAAATTTTGAACAATTCATCTATAATTGAAAGAATGTATTGTTTGGTGGTCACAATTATTCAGGTAATGATATCATTAAACCAAACACATCCTCCCGTGTGCATAGTATTCTTTTATTTTACTTTATTTAAAAAAGTTGCCAGCCAACTCATGTTAAGTCAAGTGTGGGGCCAAATCCACGGTCAATTAGGACATGAGATTCCAGAGGGAGAGGCTATGACCATGTAACTACCTCTTTTCACTAGCTTTATACGAAAAGTAAAACATTTTGGTCCGTCTCGGTCATATTTTATTTTAACTTAAGGTTGGATAACAAAAATATACTGTGCATACCAACCTATACAGCGAAGATAGCGGTGCAGTGACAATGACAAGGACTGTCAGAAGTTGGTCACACAGGCTGTGGATTTGGTATAGCCAGTCTGATCCGCCCGCTATTATGGCAATTGCTGTGGAAGGATTGGAGCGCACCAAGGCCTCGGGACTTTTACACACACTCCACATCAGCTGCTCCACATATAGCAACAGTGCTGTAATGTCACATCTTAGACACAGAGTAAGGAAACAGAAAAGGTGAATGTATAGATGAAAACAGAAAAGAGATGTGTGTGAATATGTGAGAAGAACACACAAAGAAAAATACAAAGGCAGTGAAAGCAAAATCCCTGTCTTCAAAGACTGCGTAACAACAATACATCATGAACTAACAGCCTCATTGCACAGCCAGTCAGATAACAGAACCTCCTGGGGATTTTACTGTTGGAAAGTTAAGTCTACAATGGGCTTTGGATTTCACAATAAAAGTCTTTTACATTTATAGCCCCTAAATCTGTTTCCTCAATTGGTCGCGGAGAGCTGCTCATCATCTCTCATCTCCTTATGCTCGCTCTTCCCATGGCCTAAATTGTAATTAGACACACAGAGATGGGCCGATACAGGTGAGGTGAGGCAGCATAAGAGTACCCATGTGAGTGCTACACACACTGGAAACTTTGAAAAGCCATCTGTTTAGTCTCGCCTTACACTTTACAAATGCCCCTCTCGGAACGCATGCATTTCCGTAGCAACATAAACCAGCCTGTATGTGTTGACATCCTGCGGTGCTGCACATGTATAATGCACTTCATCTTTGTCACTCTTTCCTCCTCATACCATGTGTCACAGTTTAGCCTGTTCATTGTCTTAATTCAGCTATTAGGAGGAGGAAGAGGATGGAGAAAATAATTCCCTGAGCCTGTACTATGACGCTCTAACGCTCCGTCAGACCACCTCCAACATTGGACCCACATGAGCTGAGTGAAACTATACCAACAGTGAGAGAGGTTAAACCATTTAGGGCTTTCTCTAGGACTTCTGATGTAATTTAGCATTCCATTATTCCATTACGTATAGCCACGCCTATATTCATTCATTAATTCATGTTGGCTATACAAACACATGTGAGAAAGGTAGTGAGAGAGTCATAAAGTTAAAACATATTTTGATAGAAAAGCAATATCATTCCTGTTGTTCAAAGAACACAATTGACCTTGCAAACAGCGATTGAGAAAACAAAATTCACCTCAAGGTCCATTTAATAGCAATTCTGGAGCTCAAGTGAAATTAGCCTACTTGGAGTTGTAGTTGTACCAATTTCCAGTTTCTTCTAAGCACTTTAAGCATTGTCCAGGTTGGCCTAAAATCGGTCGAGATTACTTTCTCAACTACTGTTTCCATGTCAGGAGTCATCTTTGAACCACAGCCGTTAAACCAACGCAAACGAGAAGCCCTAAAGCCACAGTTAACCGACTGTCTCAGTTATCATCCTATTATATGTTGTAATTTTAGTAGCCCAAAATATATTACAAAGTGTGACAAGATATGTCAAGTAAATAGAATTGAGGCCAGGATGGCACATGATAGAGCAGTCAATCAGAAACCTGGGACGGGACCCACAGGTGGGACGCAGGAGATTTTATTTGGATCACCAAAAACAAGTGCCTAAAGTATATTGTTTAACTGATTAAAGGAAAGGAAAATAATAAGATGGCCTGTTAGCTCCGCCTGTATATGCTTTCAATAACACATGCATTGACACAAGCTGTGATTTATCAAACATATATGTTGTGGAAATGCAGAAATAGCATTAAAAATAGTCATGAATGTTTATTTATACTTGAATTGATACTTGATGGTTTGTCTTTTTTTTAAAGTAGGTGCCCACATAATAACTTTGAGAAACACTGTGATGGAGTACCTGATTTGCATGTGTCTCTTGTACGAAGGACGGGCCCTGGCATATCTTTGCACCAGCAGCTGTAAAGTCTCTGACAGCACCTGGCCGAGCACCTCCTTGGCCGTCTCTGCCGGGAGCACTGCCCACAGGTCGCTACGGAGCCCACACAGGAAGTAGAACCACATCTGCACCGAGAAAGAACAGCGCTCACCCTGTGGAAGAAAGGGGTGGATGGCAGGGGGGTGGGGGAGAGGTTGCAGATGATGAAGATATATTGTGATATGGATATTGACAGTGAAGCAAAAACAGAGAGAACCAAGAGGAGAGGAAGATAACAATAGAGTAATAGAAAGAGAGTGAGAGAGAAAACATGAAGGAGAAGAAAGAGAGGGGGAGACAGAGGGAGACAGAGGCAGGTCTGTCAACACCAGGATGTCTCAGTGGTCACGCCACCTGCACTCTGCACCTGGGTTTCTTCCCCCACTGGGATTTTAGACCGCTTTAAAGTCCTGAACTGGAGAACACATCACAACACACACTTGCACGCACATCCACGCGCACATGTACAGAGAGAGAAAGAGAGAAGGGGAAAAATTGAGAACTTCACTGAATAAAGTCAGCAAAGACAAGTGAGAAAAAATAAAGACAGACAGACAGACAGAGAGGGGGAAGGACTGATGAAGGAAAATAGATTATTTTCCTCGCCCAAACTCCTCCTGTTTAACCTCCTACAATAAACGGCTCCAGCGGATCGAACGTGTGTGGCGGAGATACCAACACACCCAAAACTTCCGACTGTCTTCAATCTTATCATACCCCACAGTCCCTTTTCATTTTATTCCCACTTCACCTCATCTATCTCATTTTTTCCTTCTCTCCTTCCTCTCCCTTCCTCTCCTCCCTGGAGGCAGTCATTTAGGGATCGGTGGTTGATGGGGAGCGTGACCGAGCTCTATGTCCGGGATTAGGCCGCCATCCCCGCCTGTGGACACAGACGTTGGATCCAAAACAAGAGCATCCACAACCATATGTGTGGTTGGACTTTTTAATCCGTTCACTCAAGTCAAACTTTATTTAACCAGCCAGGTCAACTTCGAACAAATTCCTCTTCGAAATGACGGCCTGGCAGCAGCGAGGACTGAATCTGGGATGGGGAACTGAGGCTGGAATTAAATTGGAAACTCATAACCGCTTTTTCTTTCTCAAATGAAATGCAGCATTTGGCTCTGAAGGCAAAATCCTGACAAGGAAGGTAGCCAAGGTCATGCTCCATACTCCTTTTGATCGCCTTCACTGACCTCATGTGTTGTTTTTATAGCATATTAAATAGTTCTCTGCCTACAGCTATTCACGTGTCCTTTACAGGTTAATGTAATATAACAAAAAGAAAGAAAATAAGAGTCTCTCATGGAGCTGCACTGAGCTGTAAAGGAGCAAAGACACATGGCCAGGGGTCCAGGAGAAGGAAGCCTTATGCTACACAAATACAACAGATATGAAAACATAGATACATACATAAACACCAAAAAAAAAGCACATCCTGAGATGCTGCTGCACACCCACACATACATTCATCTATACGGATGCACACAGGCATGCTTGAACAAAAGCACACACCTGCGCACAGCAGGTCTGTCTGACACCAGTGACCCAGAGAAGGAGGGAGGAACAAAGGGGGAAAAAAGGCAAAAGCAGGGTAAAGTATGAAAGAGAGAGCAGGTTTAGATTGGTTTAAGGGCATAAAGGTAGGGGAGTTTCAGAGGCCCTATGCTGTTTCCAGACAGTCCCAGCGTAGACTACAGACTTCAGACAGATGAATCCCTGGAGCCCTCAGGGCAGCATGGAAGCCACAGATGTTCTCAGGGAGCTCTGAGTAGAAGGATTGGTTAGAAGCGGGAGAGTGGGAGGTAAAGGTGTATTGTGGGAATGAAAAGAAGAAGTGAGAAAGCTCCAGAGTATAATTCCTAGAGTTCCTCAAATCTACAGAAAAAGTCGACTAAGGCACGTGGCATTAGAATTTCCACTTTTTACAATGAAAGGAATGAAATCAACACCAGACAATACTGCAGATGTTTTATGTGTTAGTCTTTTTGATTTGGGGGTAAATAAGTAATACTCAAACAGGCTCCACTTATACATCTTAAATGTCAAAAACCTTAACTCAGAGAAGTTTATGAAGACAGTTCAATATATTTTATTGTAATAGTTTAGCATGGTGTACGTTTTTTTAGGTGTCTTGAGGGAAAAATAATTCAACCTGCTAGTTTTTAGGGAAATGTGATGACACTTTACCTCGTAGAAAGGTTTGGGGTCAGCCCAGTGGTGACTCTCTGCGTCTTGAAGAATGCAGGTGGAACAAACCTGGATACAGTAGGTGGTCAGCTGATCTCTCAATGCCTCCACTGTATCCTGGTACTTCTGAATAGGCAGCAGGGTCAGGGGTCTGGGCATGGGGGAGAGAAACAAACCTTTAACGGTAATGAAGATATAAAATCTATACTGCATATGGTATATGAAGAAAGAAGAAAGGGAACCGCTGGGGTCAAGAATCCAACAGGGCACAATCCTGTAATCCAGACACATAATTGATTACTGTATATTCAGTGTACTGTATATTCAGGGAGCTATCAAACAAAGATGAGGTGAGATGATTACATGAAAGAACTGATGATTTATTCTAGAAGTTAAGTTTGACATTCCGTATCCATTAAATCTGCCGGCCTTGATACTTTCCAGAGAGAGGCAAGAGTTTAACAGGGTTGCAGGAGGTGTAAAACCAGTGTAGAGAGAAGGAAGTGCTTTATGACTGGAGGGGGCACGATGCGAGTGCAGGTGGAGGGGTGAAAAGGGCCAGAGGTGGGACAACAGGAGCACTGAGGGCACCAGAGATGTCTTTAAAAGGGGATGTGTGGAGAGCAGAGGTTAAGGGGGTATTATGGGGCATAAAAACTCACCAGATGTAGACACAATATGGGTGTCATTACCTCCTGACAATCATTTCTACTCTTTTTTTTTTTTACTTTCCGGTCCCTTCCTCGTAATCTAAAATGTACAATTTGGCTCGTACATTTTGAAAGAAGGAATCTACCTACATTTATATTAAATAATCATGTGACAATACAAACAGAGCAGCTGGAATGAGTTGTGATACACTGATTCAGTCTGTGGCACAACGGTTTGTAATGGCATTCAGTTTATTATCTGTTGAGCAGGCTGTCTGATTAGGTTATTGTGGATAAATTGACAGTAGTTTGGAAATGATTGAGTAATGTTATAGTTGAGGATGTTGGAAGCAAGGCCTGACTCATCATTTTGACATAGCCTGATGCCCTTTACAGTCACCATCTGTAGGTTTATACATCATATTTTAAGTATGTCTTTATGTATTGCTACTGTCATTGTAAAATATAGACAGTAAAAACCTAATTTTCCAATGATACTAATCTCCATGTTTCTACTGATTAGTGCAGCCAGTCAGCATCACTCACTCACACAGACATACATGTTCCCCACGGCTCAACTTTAATGTTGTTGTTCCTTTTGAAAGGCAGCCATAACTGTAACGTAAAAGTTTGGGACTCCCAAATTGCATTTCAATTTATTCATCGAGGTCACAAGATTCAATCAATAAACAATAACAATTTCTGTATTTTATCCAAGGAATGCTGGAGTGGATGGAGGGACAGATAGAGAGGATGTAGTAAAATAAACATACATTTATGCATAGCAGCCAATATATCATTTCACTCCCACGCCATAATACCCGCCAACACACACAGACACGCCGGCATACACCCTCTCCTTACACTTTAGCTGCAGTATTTGAATCTTTCAGCCTGGCGTGGTAGTGCTCCAGTCGTTGGTGCACATACATGCAAGTGGCCAGCAGAGCAGGCAGGTTCCTCAGAGGTGCAGAGGATGGTACCTCAAGGGCCCTCTCCTGCAAACGGCCCAGCATGGCAAACACCGCCCGGCTACATGCCTCCACAAAGCTTGATCGCACCTCCAGGAGAGAGCTGTCCCTGCAGGCTGCTGCCAAGGGTAGTAAGGCATCCAGCTCCGTCATGATTGCTCCACAGAACTGAAGGTAGAGAGAAGGCAATGACAAGATAAGATGATCTCAATAACAGATGGGAAACCTGTCAGTAAGAGGAAAAACATCAGAGAGCGACCTCATTAGATATAAATAATGGAACATTTGCGGGGAGTCATCAGAATGACAAGGATTCAAGACTGAGTTGAGTATTACGCGTGCATTTTTTTTCTAACATTGTGCAAGCCACGTTACAGCTGAAAAGCAAACACCAGTGCAAATGTAGAATACAGATGTCTAAAGACATTTCCTCCACATGAACTTTGCTGCTGAACTTGCATAATTGGTATCATCAGGTCAAATAAAACCGTTACTTCTGAGAGTACATCAGCACTTGTCTAATTTCATAACAGCATATATCATGTTAACCACATTCAAGCAGAAATGTTACAGTACATAGGCAGAGGTGGGTATTCAGACGTGCTGAAAGGAAAGAAAAATAAAAGGTCAGGCAAAGGTGAGAGTGAGGAAGGGAAATGGAGCTGTTTCAGCAATATAAAAGACCTTCATCTTATTCTATGAACTGACAGAGCAACAAGTAAGACTGATTTAATTTATCCACATTTGTCCTGGAAAAGGCCTATAAGGACAGGGCTGATCACATCATTCTTCTTCTAGTGTGTGTGTGTGTGTGTGTGTGTGTGTGTGTTTTATGATGGTGTGTGTTGCCAGCTCATGCACAAAATAAATGCACATGTACTGAAACATACCAGTTTACGTATTCTTTCCATGTACTGTTCATATATCTGCAGAGAACAAGATGCACACAAGCACATCTTGACACCACTGCCTTTTCTACCTCATGTGCTTCCTATTGACACATTGAAACCAGTGAAAGATGATCAGGCAAGTGCCAAGGAGTCACATGTGTGTGTGAGTTCATACGCCTCCAAATTTATACACCTATACATGTGAGTTATGAGTCGGGCAGATTCTTAAAAAGACTTTAAACGGAGCACATTTCCCTTATGCTACCAAGCCAGGTCACACTGAGGGGAAAAAATAATCACCATAACTCAGAAAACTCTATGCCAGTTTAGTCAATCACTCAATCACAGCATGTGTTACTTTTTCTAGATTCTACAGTCACGCACTCTATTACTTGACTCACTATAGGAGCTGACTGGTGAGTTCGACATTCTGTCAGATCGGGGCAACAGTGTGTGTGCACAATTGACAATCTCACAATCTCTTTACACAATTTTCTCCAAGCTTCCAATGGGGTTAAAAGGCCTGTGAAACAATGGCCGTTTGGGCAATTAAGTCAATATCTGACTGTATGTAGTCATTAGGAGCTTAGCTTTGAGAGAAAGAAAGCAGAGGCATACACACAACACTCAGCATTAGCAGAGTGATGGAGAGGCCCCGGAGAAGCATCTCATGCACATACCGTGTTGGTACAAACACAAACACACACACACACACACACTGAGCAGACAGTCATCGCCACATGCACACTTGCGCAAAAACAACCACACACATGCATCCACACTGAAGTCAGACTGAAACCTTAACTAGCTAAGATCAAAGCCCAGAATCCCACCAGGACCATTGCAGCAAGGTGAAAGAGATTGTATGAAGTTTTTAAGTGCCTGCTTGTGTGTGCAGAATTTGGAGTAGACAGACAAGCGGTGAACTGAACATGCAAGTGAAGTCTGCATACAGAAAAGGCACTTCTGCTGCCTTAATAGAGAAGTAGATCCTAATTTAGAAGGGCCCACCCAAACAAGGAAAGCTCAATCCCAGGTTCTGACAAGAGGGGCGAGTTCCAGCTGTTGAACAGACGTATTTGGCATTCAACTCTCAACTGACTGCCAATGAACAAAAGTACACAATCTAAAGTACTCTGATGGATGAACAGTACCATCGCAGCATGCATATGTATGGTAATACAGACAGTGAAGTGGGTTCACATGAAAAAAAAAGCGAGGATTGAGGTCTGAACATATGAATATAAATGTGTGAAATATTGATCCATCCTAATGCCTTTGAACCGGCCATATTTCATGCTTATGTCTTGTATAGTAATTTGCTCTCTGCTCAAACACCAGAGCATGTGTCAAAAGGGGGGGGGTAAAAATATATATATAATATCTAACGGTCTCGTCTTGGATGTCTGTCTGGCTCGGTGTTATTGAATGCAAATGCATGCATGTATAACCTTTGGGCTGAAAGGCTCTCATCTTTGAAGCGTTGACCTACACATAAATATGTTGTACAGGTTCTGAGCACAGACAAATTCTGACACTTGTTAGCAATGAGAGCCACAAATACTGTCAGTGTAAAAGGGCTAGAGAAGAAGGGGAGGGGGAGGAGGAGGAGGAGGAGGAGGAGGAGAGAAAGAGGTGAGGCAGTAATGATAAGAGTCTGTGCAATGTGCAGTGCAGGATAGAGTAGTGGGGCGCAGAAGAGTTAAAAGAAGGTGAGTGAAAGTGGGTTTCAGAAAGTTTAAGAAGGAAAAGTTGTTCAGCAATGGTAAAAAAACAGTAAAAAAACAAAACAGGATTGTGTCATTCTAAATTGAAGTAAATATATGGAAGTCCAGCTCTGAACAGTGGAGAACCTTTGTAGAGTTCGACACTAAGCCTGGTCTCACATCAGACACTGGTGTCAATCTCTGGTGTCTACCTCACCTCTTCCTGCCATTTCCCAGGCCCTCTCTTCTCATCTCTTCTCTCAAACTATCCCGTCTTTATCCTGCTCTCTGCCCTGGCCTCTTTGTGATACATCCCTCTATCATCTGTAGACTCTATACTTTCCCCAATTCAACACTTTTCTCTACACACCATCTAGCCCTCATAATATCCCCCATACTGCCTACGGGTTACCCCCTGTCTCTATTTTGTTCTAAGAGTCCTCCCCTCAAGTAATGCTGATGATTATTTCCAAGGCCCTCTCTGATCCAGGGTGTCAACTGTGTCAGTCCCAAATCATTTGGACTCTCTATTGCAGAGGGGGCTTTCCGCTAAGGCTACAAACCCATTCATCTCCCGTGGGTCTAGGCCATGTTTGTAGACCTGCATTGTTCAGCCAGGAACTAATAAAGGAGGATGAACAGGTGAGGGACACAATGCATGCTTATGCAGAGGGTGAGGAGTGACAAGTTTGGGTCTAATACATAGTGATGTATTAGACCGGTGCGTGTGTTTGTGTGTTTCAGTTTGTGCAAACATAGACCAGCTGAGTTTTACAGACGTATAATGTGATCAATTATGTGTGGGAGAAAAACAGTGGCTTATAGTGTTTGTATTAGTTGGCAGGGTATAAATGTTTTAACATGTGAATGACATGAGAAGCACACGCACGGAACCCCATCTCTATTTCGGCGACAGACCAATAGGGCATTTACTAAATTGTTTAAATATTCCAAACTTCATTTTCAAGTAATGCTTCTTGTTTTAAATTTTCTTTGGAACTGTTATTCTTAAAGAGAAAACAAGACATCGGGGAAAAACAAGAGAAGACATTTGGACTTGAATTTGAATTCACTGTATGAGAAATGATTTCATAAATAAAACTTAGATGAAGGGGATCTAGTGTACTCTCCTGATGAAGAGAGACAGCTTCATCTGTGGAATTTGTTGTCTTACTAACAGGTTTTTATCATTGTACTTTTGTACATTTGTAAATCATTCCAGAAGTTATGGCATGTTCAAATACTATGTTTTTTCAAATTATATTTTGGTTGCAAGTCTGCCACTTTGTTTACATTAAGGTTACAGATTGAACCTTTGATGGGAGAAAGAAAGAGAGGTTTTTCTGTGTCACTTACATAACATAACTATATTACACTAAGAAAACGCCACTTATTACATTTAATTGTCAGCTTCACAACCATTTTTCAAACCATCCTACCAAAAATCTGGGAGTACCTTGTCTATCATTTTGGGAGTCTCTCTCTCCGAGTAGGTGTAGAAGGAGTCTTCTCTGAGATGTGTGTTGCCGGCTGCGATGGCAGTGTCTCCTGTAGTGCGGCTCAGGGTGATGGAGGTGTGTCCTGAAGAATGCAAGGCTTCCTCCTGCTGTAGACTCCTGGTACAAACGTCCTCCAGCACCACTTTAACACAATGTGCCATGTGAGGGACCAGCCCCCTAAATGCTGACCTCCAATCAAACTCCAAAACATGCGCCTGCAAAACAGGAGATGAGCCAACAGCCAATTCATTTTGGAACGCTGAAGGGAATGTTTTACCTGTTGTAAAATGATAACGAGCCTGAATGACTTTGAATTGCCGTAATAGAACAGAAACTTTCTCACAAGGGTCTTACAAATGATAACACATAGAAAAGTCTCACCTCTGGCATGTGGAGAAGTGGTTCTGCTGTGGATTTCTTGCCATCTGCTGTCACATCTAAATCCTCTCTGTTCTTTTTCAAGATGCCTAAATAATAATGCAAACATCGTTTAATACATTTTAAAAGACATCAGACAGTGCCTGGTAGAGCTCTCAAATCACGTCAGAGAAATCTCAACAGGGACCAACAATGATCCAGAAACTCATGAGATTAAAATGGAAAGCTGTGTGGTGATAGTCAGTAGCATCTTTTCTGAGCATGGATATTCCCATATCACACATAATATACTGTATCATACTGTGTGTTAAGGGTCCGACTGAATGCAAAGTGCAGTGACATGAAAGCAGCTGTATATAACACAGAGCCAGATATGGGTCATTTTGCTCCCATCCTTCCCCATGAGCCCAAATGAGACAGTGACCGGAGAATAGTTGCCTCAGAGGGAGACGCAAAAGGCAGTAAATGTTAATGGCGACTGCTTTACGAGTCTAAATTTGGGGATTAGATTTGATTTGAACCCAGATAGCATCAACCACATGGGGTAATTCCATGAGGGGAGATTGTGTTGATGTGTGGGGAGATGGGGATATGTAGGGGGGACATGAAGACAAGCGTACAGGATGTTGGGTTGGTTTGCAATTAAAAAGCGTGAACATCATGGCCACAATTTCCTAATCAGAAGGCGAAGAGTGAGACCCCAGGCGAGGCAATTTAGCCGAACAAGACCGCATGGAATGGAAGAAGGAGGAAGCAGCAAGCGCATCACTTTTTGACCTTTAAGCCCATCTGATGAATTTCTGGTAATTAAGCCGTTTGATTGCCTGGAATTAATGATTTGGATAACTGCCCTTTAAAGGCTGTTTACCTCTCTGTAAATTGAGCCTTTCTGCAAGTCTTGTTTTTGTAAATGTAACCTTTATGGAAATTACTCCATGCACCAAAAGCTTTCATTTAACATCTCTAGAGCGGCAGTTCAAAGGGGAGAGAGGAAAAGGATACTAAAGGCTTATATAATACCCAAGATAATTCCCTACTAAAATAACATTTCTTCAGACACAATTCAGATTCCCTGCTAGAACAAGTAACAATGTGTGTGTGTGTGTGTGTGTGTGTCTGTGTGTGTGTGTGTGTGTGTGTGTGTGGGGGGGGGGTCATAACTGGACTGTTGATGCCTGGAGGAGAGGCACACATGTAGGGCTGTAGCAAGAAAATACCCGGGTCCCCCCACTCTAACAAAAGTCGAGTAATCTAATTACGACTTGCTGTTGCTGCCTTTTTAGCCAGGTCGTCATTGTAAATGAGAACTGGTTCTCAATTGACTTATCTGGTTAAATAAATATAATAATAATAAATATAATAATAATAAATAATTTGGATTTTTCAAATGTAATTCATTCATTATCTGTTTAATCATATTCAGCTGATCTGTCTACTTGATGGCCTAAATACTGCTTCAGAACCTTCTCCTCACTGTGAGGCTTAAACTCGTGTGGGAAAACTCTGAATATAGTCTAATATTTTTTGGCCTTAAAAATGTTCATTTTAAAAGTATTCGACCTGAAGAATGTTTAAATAGTATCGGTCATGTTCAATCTTAAAATTATAAATGTAAACTGCATCGCAGGTTACTAAGACTACTCAATTTCCCAGAAAAAGTAAAGAGATCCTGATCTCGGAGGTAGCCACAGCTCTGGTTTCATGTCCAACATTTAAACACAGGTGAATGGAGTCGTACCTTTAACAGAGGGAGTTTCTCCTGTACAGTCAATGACGGTCATATTAGTGACCAGCTCCTTCACGATCCCCTCAAACCTCAGCAGGGTGCAGGCTAGCTGGGTTAACGCCCTCAGCTGGTGTAACGTTAAACTGAAGCTTCTGTTTTTCATGGGGTGCTCCATTGGCGCTGTGAAGGAGGGAAGAAAAATAATGTAAAATAGGAAAAATAAACTATGCTTGTGAATACTTGGCTGACGGAGATATAGAGGAGGGAGAACAGTTTACAGTTCAGTAAAGGAAAAAACTATTTCATGAAAATAGGTTTTCAACCCAACCTACATGAACTCATCAGAAACACCCCCCCCCCCCCCCCATCCCCTCAAGTCTTGCCTGGCACGGCACCTCTTATAAATATCGACCCATTCATGTTTTCCCAAAACACGGCATAAACAAAGAGACAGTGAAAAAATATGCAAAACTTTGCTCCCTGAGAAGTCACACATGCACATCCTTTTCTCCCGGCACAAACTTTTCTCCCCTAACCCGCCGATGACCCCCTCGGCAAATATGGATTTCCCATTTTGGAGGCTGCCAAAGCCATCACCCGGGGGATGTTCCGCATTAAGCTGGAGAATGGGCGGCTGGGAGATGCGTTGCCATACTCCCAGACACATGCACAAATACTTTTGTGTGTCCGCTTAAATGAGCTCCTCCACTGCAAAGGCATTTGGGAATGGATGAGCTCAGTATTAGCCTGGACTCTGAAAGCACAGAGATGATTGAGTGTTGGGAAGGAAAGAAAGAAGGAGGGGGGGGGGGCTCTTTGCCAATAATTGTAACATTATCGCCTCTGGATCCTAATGTAATTCTGCTATATTGTTAAACAAAATCTAACAATATGACAACACACTGTCCCCAAGGATGCCTGGTTTAATCATGCATGAGGTCTTGACTCTCTCTGTGTGTATGCATGTGTGTTTGTTTACACGAGTGTTTATGAGTGAGAGTCGATGAGTGTTTGTGTCTGCCGGGTGTGCACATGTGTGTTTATGTGCATGTAATGCAGGTCTTTATGAATAACTTGATTTTGTAGAAGACACTTTCACACACATTTGCACATGTCAGTCTTGCAGGATAATTGCCACACTGCTACCAGACTCTGTGGAATATATTCTGACCTCAAGTTTGTTTGTGTTTGCAAATCTTAGTGTATACATGTATTTATGTGCAAGTGTGTGTGCATGCATGTATGAAATCGCACGTGAATACCTGCGTAATTACTCGGCGTGTGTTTGACTGTGTGCGTATGCATTTGTGTGTTGTGTGCGCGTGTGATTAAGCTGCATGGGTCCGCAGCTCGGCAGCTCCTCCGTAATGGGGTCCAGTGGGAGCCTGTGCTAGAGAGACTACCTCGCTCTGCATGTGTACATGCGTGACCTGGCTGACACACACGCGCCAGCCTCATTCTGCGGCTTGCACATTCATGCACGCACCAACAATCATGTCTCTTTCTGAAGTCACCAGCAAATCGACATCGCCTTCCGTGCCTCAACGTGGGGGTAAACTCAAAGTGTCAACAACTCAAGAGTAAACAATCTAAACCTTATTATACAGTAACACATGAGAAAGAGCTAGTGGGATTCTCTAAAAAGCTATCACTACAACCCCCCCGTCCTCACCTCACCTTCTGTTGGGCATTCATTTGAGCATAGCACCCGTTAACCACCACTTCATCTGGAGAATCACCTTTTCCAGAGCATGTCTCTCTCTCTCCTTTGTAACCATTCATTCCTTCAGCCTGTGACCCTATGACTGTTTCACTCGCTCACTAACTCATACTCTAAGTAGTCGCACATGACCTTGATGTTTAGCAATGTTCTACCTCAGCCTCTCATCGAGCTCTGCCGCCCAGGCTATATAGGTATTTATAGTCGTCTCCCTAGCCAAATAGCCCTATAGCCATAGCAGTCTAGTACACAGCCATCTAAACCTCATTATACCTTTGTCACAACAGTGGGGCCAAATGGAGGCTCTCATAGCCGGTTGATGGAGAGGGTGTGCTTAAAAGCACCCAGGTGTGTCATATAGTGTAGTGCATGGCATGTCTCATAGAGTAGAATGAGGAAGGGCACTAGCAGGCAGAATAGTTCAACCAAAGGTCAATGTACTGAGAATCAATAAGGGAGGACAGGTGCTAAAAGCTGGTGCTGAAAGCAGGAACAAATTATATGTCTATATATAAGCTCCCCCACATGACATTACAGTGTGAGGGTGTTCTTATAAACAAAAAGAAAATCAATGGTTACTGTGATGACCATAAAAGCAGTATGCATCTCATCAGAAGCCCTCAAAGAAAACAAGCATATGTCAAGCAATGTGTCATTCAACAAAATGTGTGAAACAGAAAACAGTGTCTGTGGACGGGGGGGGCTTTATGTTTCATATGGAGGAGGAAGATTGTAAAAAAAAAAAGTCTGAAAATACCAAACTGCAGGTCTACAGTGGCCAGTCTCAGTTTGTAGCTTTTAACAATGACAACAATGTAACACAAAAGGAGAAAACAAACAGAGCAGGTATTTTTGGCGAGCCATCAGTCTTCTCCTTGTCTGTCTCTCCTGTGGGATCCACCATCAGCTACACAGCACACTCTCTCTCTCTCTCTCTCTCTCTCTCTCTCTCTCATATATACACACACTGCTTTTGACTGGCAGCGAACAGAGAGAGAGAGGGAAGAGAGGAGGAGATCTAGGGGAAGGAAAAGGGGTGGTGGTTGGGGATGAAAACATGGGGAAGAGAGGGAGGGAAAGAGAGGGAGGGGCGGGATAAGGGAATTCCCTTAGCAGTTGTTATTGATTCCGGTGTTTACGGGCGAATAGTTTAGTGCCGTTTACAAAACAGAACAGATGCAGCCAGTGAGCAAAAAGGTAAACAATTGCTGTGTGGCGGGCTGCCAAATCCCCAGTCTGATGTATTAAACTCGCGGTGAAGAGCATTTCCCCTTTGGCTGCACTTATTGCCACTTCATTTCCTCTTCGCTCACATACACACACACTCTCCTTCTTGTGTCTCTCTTTCTCTCTTGTTCACTCCTTTATCTGAGAGAGGGGGAAAAAAAAGGAGAAGGGCGTAGGGCTCTTTTCGCCGTCTGGCTATTTTCTGTCCTTCTCTGACCCAGGAGGCCCAGTTCTTCCAAACAGAGCCATTAGTAGGGGGGATTGCATGTGTCTGACATGGCCGAAAACCAATTATTAGACACTTTCTACCAAATGATGCCCAAGTCTTTGGGGAATGGGCAATCATGCAATAATTCAGCCACTGATTTAATTTCTCTCCAGCACAGCATATCTCTCTCTCTCTCTGTCTCATCCTCTGTCCCTCATTTTCCTCTCTTTCGCTCATTCTGTCTCTCTAAATCAGACCATCAGCAGGCTGGTCTGCCGCTCTCTTACCACACTACCAGACTGGCCTCAAGTCTCTTATCATGTGATCACAATATGCTAAGACGAGCTATCTGTGTTTGTGCTGATGTGTGTTTTGTATAACACCCCCTACAGGTGATGTCAGCACTTAGTTTCATTACATACAGAGATAAAAAAGGGGGATTTCAGAAGGCAATACAATTTTAGCACGACTTGAACAATGGAAATTAAACCTGCTTTACATATTGCATACAATTCATGAAACAGAATTCTACGGATAAAAAAAAGTTTAAAAAGTGCAAAGTAACTTGTTTGTAGCTTTGTTTTTGTTAACATCCTTGTGCCTACAGTCCCCATAATGTGTGTGCACCTCTTCATTCTTATTATGGGGCTATGCTCTTGCGGTGTATGGCTATGGCTATGGCTGGTGAGCACTTCTGTGTGCTTCTTTTTGTGCATGTGTTCTCTGTGTATCCATGCCGTCTTGTGTGTTCAGTGCGTGTCAAGCAGGGTCCTGTGGGTGCCTTGGGGTACGTCTGTGTTCATATGTGTGTGTGTATGTGGGAAGGCTACGAGCCACTGTGGACCGCCCGCTACGCCCTGTGACAGCTGGGGTCCTCTTCGTCAGTTGCGGCCCAGTGCTCACTCAGACAGCATTATTATGAGAAGCCTCCTGCTGCGATTCCCCAATACACACTCCGACACACGCACGCACACATAAACGCACAACAGCACACAAGCACTGGTCTCTTGTGGCCCTTTCCCTGGGTGATGTCCAACCAGGCCACAGCAGGGGCCACCTGCCCTTCACAGAAGGGGAAAGTTGCAATATTTGATATCTCAATTAAGTTGCCTTTCAAAGAAGGAGGTGTAGTGGTGAAAGAGGTGTTCTTGTGGTGACAGAGAAGAACTGCTTACTTTCTTCTACAATGTGTTTGTTTCTCTGTGTCTGTCTGTGCATCTGGCTCTCTTTGTGGTGTATATTGCAGTGACAGTGAGATAGGGGTTAATATTGCTGTAGCTTCCTCAACGTACTTGAACCGGGCGGGATGAAGAACAAGGAGGAATGTATTGTCTCGATGGGAGTATTTCATTAAAACCCACTTGTTTAGTACCCTTGTTTGCATTATTGTTTTCAAGCCCTCGGCGAATCACACTGACTCTTCATCACAAAGTGCTGGCTGCTCTCAATAAGCCAGCCATTTTTGTCTGTGCTTTCTCAATAGAAGGTGCCAGGGAAATGTTCATATCCTTGAGCTTTTCAAGAGTGATACACAAAAGCCATTGTGACCACTCGGAGGAAATGGGGAAAAATAAATGGCATGCATAATACACATTCTCAAGGGCCATGAAACATATTTTTCAGTGTGATTTCATTGGAGCCATGATTTAGAGAAAATGAACACTGACACACACGCACACATTACACAACCAGAGAGAGTAAAGACCCAGCTCTCCTCATTAAGATTAGTAAACAACCACTTGCTCTGTGTGGTATCTTTCCTAAACAAGGCCTTTTCACTGTCTGCAAGGACAATGAGAAGGCAGCAGCATACAGTGAAAACGAATCATCCATAAACCGGTAGCATCACATATACACACATGCCCACGTGTACACAGACACACACACACACACACACACACAGAAACCCACCTACCTAGCACATAATTACATGGCAGCATGTGAGTGCACGTCCCTGGCTGACAGTGTGTATAAACTCAGGCAGAGATATGATCTAGTGAGGCGCTGCTCTTAATAAATATTAACAAACGCCATTCCCAAGCAGCCTCAATCCCCACAAGCACCTCCAATGCCAGTCAGAGCCTCAGCCGAGCTATCTCGCGTCACTACAGAACCTCTCTCCCCGCTGAATAGGCTGCTCTGCATTCTCCAAGAAAGAGTTCAAAGAGCCAGAAAGGGCGAGGCGGGTGGGGTGCGGTGGCAGCGAATGTGCTTGCTGTATATGTTCAAACTCAATCCTTTTTTTAATCTATTGGGAGCTGCCGACTTCGTCATATGGGGAAATTAGTGGAAGTGGAATTCAAATCAGCGCTATCAGAATGGGGTTGCACAGTGTTTGAACAACCTCGACTTCACCCCTGTGATCGACTGTTAGGGAATGTGTGTGTGTGTGCAGAGAAGCTGGAATGAAAGCTTTTGATGTCCTACAAAAATATGGATGTCCTATTCATATGTATGAAAATGACTGAAGCCATATGGTAATTTAATGATGCACTTTTAAAAGGGAGGTATTAAATGACTCTTGATCACACATTTTTCTAAGTAAGCCTGCAATTAGTACACACACACACACACACACACACACACACACGCACGCACAAAAACACACACTCGCATCAACTCAAAAACAGATGGGCAGACATGTTCAGATGACATATGCTCAAAGTTGATTGAAAACACACATGAACACATGCATATCCACTCTTGCAGTGTTGGTGTTTCTGCATGGAATTATTCCAACTTTATCGAAAGGATTCCCTAATTCTGGTCACTAGTTTTTGTATAAACATCAGCAATAACTAGCAAGTTGAAGTGAAAAATGTGTAATTGTGTGGACAAATCTTATCCATCTGCAACTTTTACTGTGGAAAATCGTGAAGGTAGAGAATTTACATGATTGCTTAATAAAAGTATGAAAACACTGGATCTGATGGCCACTTAACTTTATCCCAACATAGCTCTATAGATCTAATAGCACTGAAAAATGTAAATTAGAGTACTAACATTATTTTGGCTAAATCCAGCACACACGCGCATACACACACACATACAGTGACATGCACATGTAGACTTGGCCCTCCCACTCTCCTGCAGACTCAGTGAGGTGTGTTAGTAAGGTTTAAAGCCTGTATTGTTCCTGACCAGCCAACCTGTCTACCACACTCCCCAGTCTCACTGCTCACCCCATTACACTGGGAAAACTACAGGAAAATGGGAAAAGACAAGAGAAGAAAAAAGGAGGGGAATTGGACGCGGGAGAGATGGAGTGAAGGAAAAGGGGGGAAATAAAAGAAGAAGAGGGAGAAAATGGAGGGATGGGGCCCTTCACATCTGTCTCGGTACAATGTCAGAGCCTACCTTTGAGTCAGTGGGGTTAAAAGAGGAGGCAGATCTCGCCGTGAACGCTGTTAAATGGTTCAGTGGTTTGACAGTGGCTGATGCTACAGACAGCGCTGCTCCCCCGGGAGCCTACACAGTCTCCCAGGCATGGCTCTTATCAAAATATACCTACCGCCTGCCTCTACTGCAGAAATAAACAATAACACAGCGGGGAGGGAGGGGGAGATCTAAGGAGTCATAGGATGCTTATGAAAATAGAATCACTTTTTTCTACCACTGTCATAATTGTCTTGACAATTATGGGCGTAGCATACAGTATAGACAGTAAAGTGTGAAAGCAGATTATGCATTAACGTTTAAGCTTTGGCTCTAAAGGAGCCACGGGCGTTAGGGTGGTGAATATGTGGGTTCTGTTTTTTTTTTTTTGGGGGGGGGGGACTTTAAAACATGAACAACACAAAAATGTAATCCCAGTTGTAGCCCTTAAAGCGGTGTTGCAGCTGATAGTCAAACTCTCTCAAACACACACACACACACACACACACACACACACACACACACACACACACGTAAAGCCAGCACAGGCAAAACTGCTCCATTTTACCATCATTACACAGCACGGGTCCCCCGCTCCCTTTGGAGCCGTGTTCTGCCTCCGGTGCTACATTTGACGGTTTGTTGAGCGGCACGTAGGTGTGTAGCCTCCGCCGCGTTACGTGATCAAACAGCCCAACTGACGCATGGCCAATTATCCTGGCTGCCTCCTCTCATCTCACATTTAAGGAGAGGGAAAGTAAAAACCAGAGAGGGAGATGGAAAGAGAGAGATGGAGGGAGGGAGAGAGGGAGAGAAAGACGCAAGGCTGTGTGTTTATCGAAGAATGGCAGATGTAAAAGCACTCTTCTCCTCGTTCCGCAGGGAAGTTGACATGTGCACCATATTTGAAAAAGTAAACAATGGCTCACACACTTTACTTTTTTTTTATTGTGGATCTTTACCCTCAGCAAGCTGTAAATAGGCCAATATAAAACAAACAAAGAGAATATGGGGGGAATTAAGTATCAAAAGTGACACGGCGTGTGAAGGTCTACACTCTTCTCTTGTCTCAGTGTATAACATCACTGCCTGTTCTATGACGGTGACACATTCTCCGTTGACAAATGTTAAAAGTATTTCTTTCTCTCAAATATCCATCCTCAATTCTGAAAAGGTTGAACCTTGCTCGTACTTCTGAACAAACTTTCTTTTTTGTATCGCTGCTCAAAAGTAAGAGGAAGGTTACGATGAATCATTTCCTCTTCTTCGCTGTAAGGTCATGAGATTGAATGAAGGTACTGCTGCTACTTTGCCCTTGCTATGTTTTAATTAACTTGATTTAGATTTCCTTCTTTATGGCATTCTTGTAAAGAGGACAGCAGAGCTATGTTTGTAACGCAATTTAAACCATTCCCCAAGATGAAACAGTAAATGTTGCCTGAGGCTCAAGGTAAAGGAGTGAATTAACTGTGGCTTAAACATACTGTCGACAGACCTTGGATAAAGCTCGGACCTCTCATGGGATCAGGGCTCATCACAGTCATAGACAAACCATGTGGTAAATAGTGTTGAGAAGTAGTTTCAAAAGAAGCCTTGGCCCTGGAAATGCTACTCTTCTATTTTTGTTAGTTAAGAAGAAAGTGAGGCAGACGGGAGCGAGGGCAGTAAAAAGAAAGCAATTACAAGGGGAACAGCAGTTACTGACAATCACTTAAAGAGGCCTTGGCTGTGGCTCAGATCACTACACAATACAGTTGGAAAGTAACAGGAAAGTAAAAATGGAGAGGAGGGGAGAGAGAAAATCGTTAGCCTTTATTAGGTAACGATAAGAAGCAGGAGGAGCGGAGGGACGGCAGAAATGGAAGGACAAAACTGCTGTAAGGTACATCCAACAACTTACCAAGCACTAGAAGAGAGAGCAAAGCATGAGCAGATAAAGTAAAATAGCTATCAGATTAAGAAAATGTTCACAAAGAGCCACTTACCTACGGTTGCCCGTGACCTGGCTGAATATTTCTTGATCTTGCTACTTAGCGTGGTGTTGTCCCTCAGGGCCGTCTCACATTCTCTCTCCATCAGGGAGGCCAGTTCCCGGGCCACAGTGTTGAGGTAGGCCACATTGAGGAAACCCAGGATGGTGTGTGGTTCTGCTAGTCTTGAAAGGACATGGAGCTCCTCTGTGAGGGCTTGGGTCAGAGCTGGGACCACGTGGCGGAAGCCTTTAGCCAGTCTGTCAAAGCCGGTCTCACCGCCTGGGCTTGAGCTCAGGGCAGAGAGCAGAAGAACCAGCACGGATTGACTTCTCAGGCCCTGGATCATTAAAATCAAAATAATATATCACTGTAAAATCATCGGTATATACTTTATATTATTGGTACAACAAGTTCACAATGTGGATCTTGAAGAGACTAATACACTCCCTATCATATGTTTAAACACACATTTTATTCACATGGAAAATTATGGAATATTTCCCAGGATTTTTTATTACTGAATTTTCACAGTTTTATCATACCTGGTAATGTGTGAGGGCCTCTGACTCAGGGTAAAGAAAGAACAGCTGTTGCAGACAGTGGACCCGTTCAGGGATGGAAATATGTCTGGGTCCAGGAGGATCTGGGCAGCGAGAAGACAGCCGGTCCAGCAGGTGGCGACGAAGCTGGAGACGTACATCATCCCAGGCCTCCTGGATCTTAAGAAAATAATAAAATGAAGGGTAAGTGTAAAAACAAACTGATAATCAACAGCAAGACAATTCTTTCGGAGTAAACAGTGCCCTTACTCAGGTATACAACAATAAGCAGTCTGCTATAAGCTCCAGCTCAACTTCTGAATGCATGTTTATACAGAACAAGGGCTGTGTATTTTGTCCCCCATTACTTACATTGAAATAGCTTTAGAGGGGGATATCTCTGTGGCCAGTATAAAGAGCAGAAACAATTAAAATGACCAATAATGCTTTAAATGTAATATGGGCGTACTGTTTTAAGACGGACATTAAAACGTCGAAATTCATTCTTTAAGAACTCAATATTGTGTGATATAATTCTACAGTATATTACCTCTAATGAGGCGTCATCTCTGACTTGATGAACCAAGTGGATGGAGGAGGCAGTCAGAGTGGAGGGGGAGGACGAAGAAGGGGTACAGGGAAAGCAGATACCACACTGGGCAGACAAATGTAGCAGTAGTTGAAGGGTCACCTCCTCTTTCCCCGCCTCTTCAGACCTCAGGTGCTGTTTCTGAGTGGAGCAGAGGAGGGGGGGGGGGGCTGCAGATGTTAATAGCATTAAACTGATTAAGTCAGAACATTATTGTCCTCATACAAAAGTTGGGAAATATCCAGGGTTGTCTTCTTCCATCTGAAGGTTGTGTTAATAACAATAAATGCAATTAATTGGGAAACTGGGGATTCTCAGCAATATCAGCTCAAATTGATGAAATCCGTATGATCGACCCAACCATTTTATTTATTATCTGTGAAATATTTAAAATACACTTTTATTATCAACACCATCAGTCAGTCTCTATTACCAAAGCTCTGAAGAAGTCGATGAGCTCTTCATGTCCTGCGGTACCCGGTCGGAAGCCGTTGTGTGCTTTGATGTTGAACCACTGCAGGCACTCTGAAGGGCTCGGCGGACGCTCCCGGGAGTCTCCCATTTTGGCCTGGAGCTCCTTTAGCTGCCGTTCAATGCTGCGGACAAGATACACTGTAAGCGTGAGAGCTAAGGCAAGAACAGTATTCATTATCGTGCTCTGAGAGCAAAAGTGAGGCACTCAGCAATACCTTCCAAACATTTGCAATTGTTGCTGCTTATGTTTAATTCTGACAACAACAAAAAGGACATTTAAAACCAAATTCAGTCTCAACTTAACAATATTTCTTGTTAAAAATTGACCACTTTCACTGGTTTGGATTAGAGCTGGTCCATCTGATGTTCTCCTACATGTCATGTTTACCAGCCAACACACAGGAAACATGTTCCTGTTGATCTAAACTCTTCCCATACCCAGTTGTGATTGAACGAAGTGTTTGACTGTCAAGATATACGAGGACAGTGTCTTTATTTTGAAAGTAGAATTTCGAGAGATTAAGTACACCCCAGTCATTCAAGCATAAATGCTGCTGCACCACAAACACGCAGGAACAACACACACACAGCCACATTACAGTCATACAAACACACAGACGCCATATCATCACGTTTGGCTCTCCCTCACTCTCATTCAGTGTCCGTGAGAAGACAGATACAGAAGCATCAACAGTAATGAACACAGACATCGATATATCAGTGTGTGAGTGTGTGCTAAGCATGTGATGTGAAGTGGTGTTACAGGCATCGGCAGGCATCTGAGACACACGCTTCTTGCCTTCTCGCGTCTTACTCTTCGCCTTGACACACACACACACACGCACACATACACACACACACACACACACACACACAGCTCTTTTGATTTTAACAGGCTGCATCAGCTATTCCGTTTCCCCTTTAATATGACAGATTAGAAATGACATGTTTGGGCTCGACAAGTTTAGTCATTTCCATGCAAATCAATGCATATATATTGGGGCATGAAAAACTGTGAGTACGAGTATGGTGTGTGTGTGTGTGTGTGTGTGCATACCAGGCCTACATAATTAAACATGTTGTTGTTGTGCAGGCTGCTATTGTGTTTATATGTGACTGTGTGTTTGTTTGCCTGAATGTGTGTGTGTGTGTGTGTGTGCTTACAGTAAATTTAGGGCTGAAATTATAATCAGACAATCGTTTGACTGATCAACAAAAATCGATTAAAGAAAGAAAGACTGTCTATGAATTACACATCTGATAATCAAATAATGATGAAAGGTTGGTTAATAAATCACTGGTCTCTGCGAACTTGCTGTGACATTTAATATGTTACATGACTAATGCAATGCTCAAATAAATAATGAATATATAATGAGAATATTAATTAGCTGCAGAACTACATATCTTGTCCTCCACACTTGTGTGTGTGTGTGTGTGTGTGTGTGTGTGTGTGTGTGTGTGTGTGTAAGCATACATGATTTTGAGCCAAAGTGCCATTTCAGATAGCTCATCCCCTACCGCAGGTCTATAAACTGCCTCCTGCCTGCTCCTGGGCCATGAACGCATCCAGATGTCTTACAATGGCAACACATTAAATAACCGTTCAATCTGACACACTTTCGTTTCAGAGGGGAAAAACGCAAGGGGAATAAAATGTTATAGACTGTTACAAACCGCTATCCTCTAGGTTGAACACTGCCTAATGCTATCATTCTCTCTCTCTCTCTGTCTCTCTCACTCTTTAACCATCTCTCTTACTTTCTCTTCTTCTTTAGGCAGGCCAGATGATGCATCTCACTTTACTCTCTTGCCACCAACTTGCTGACTAACAGACACCTTGCCTACAAGGTGGGTGTGTTTTGGAGTGAACTTTCAAACCTCTCATTAAATAGGCCTTATCGTGTGTTTGTTTGTTTTTTACCCTGTGTGTGTGTGTGTCACTGTTCATGTTCCTGCTTTTTCTTGTGAACATTGTATGGGAAAGATATTGCCTAAACGTGTGACAGACTGTGAGAGTGCAGCAACTCTTAGCTATGCTTGCCCAAAGCAAACTGTAAAACACGGCTTCAGCAAGGTCAAATCATAGCCAGCATGGCTCAGGATTGCTGATGGCACTGTGTGTAAAATTAATAGACACCACTTTAAACAACACAAAAGACTGTTTAGATGCTGGTTTGTTTGTGTGACCTCTGACTTTGCTTTCACTAACGGAGAATAATAGCATTGACTGTCCTAGACAGTTTACACAAAACAACACTTTCCATTTTTTTTTTAAATCACTCAGGGCAGGCAAAATACAAAGAGAAAAAATGCAATAGTGAGAAATGTTCCAAATTAAAATTTTAGCATAGATTTCTGTCATGTCTTGCAATGAAACCCTGCTGTAGATTAAATGACAGAACAAAGCATTGTATGTGTGTTTATAGTACGTCATAAACAAGGACGTTCGTTCTGGGCTCCACCCCAGGACCTAACATAGACAGCAGGTTTCAAATGGGCTTCCATCTGTACAGCTCAGTTTTCACCTACCCTCTGAAGTTCATTAAAGCTAGGGTGGGTGATGGATTTTAGAAGCATTTTTGTTATATTTGTTGAAATTCAATCAATAAATCAAGTGCTCTAAAAAAAACAATAAAAAAAACAGTATATGTGGCTGTCGTAGGACTGTAATAAGCCCGTCCAATCATTACCTATGACATGTCTACCTGCCTTCCTGCATGACGCTCACTCTGCCGTCGCACATATGGCATGTCACCGTAGTCTTCCAAAAGCAGCTAGCTTGACAGTTATGAGTACCAACAATAGCCATGTTCATTGTTTACGTTCATTACGATACTTTTGGTGGAGTGGCTTTGGAAGGAGGCCTGAAGAGAAGGGCTGTTAGTGTTGCTCACTTGGCAACTTTTTCGCTAGATTTAGCGACTTTTGGAGCTAGTGATGTTAGCTACTTTAATTGGAAAAGAGTTGGCAACACAATGCTTTTTCCCCCCCAATTGGATAATGTTTTGAATCTAGCTCTCTCTTGCTGATTTCTCCAATATTACCTACCCAAGCTTTAAAAGCAGAAGATTTAAGTAGACTACACTGTATGAACTGTGTGGCTTTTCTCTTTTTATTCAGTTTATAACCGAATTTGGGGTTTTAATTTCAGGTTAAGCTTCCCAGAACATCCACCTTTATAGGGACTGGGACTCCACAAGGCATTTAGAGCAGTCTCTGAGACTCAATATTGCCAATTGTGGACCCAAGAGATTGTTGACTTGAAAGCCATAGAAAGCCATAGACTAAGACAGGAAGGTGGGAAAAAGGATTGGCTTCTGGGCTTCATTCTCTATTTCCACTCCCCATCATCTCACTCTTGCCTTCACTCAACAAAACAATGTACTCTAATGGCTACGGCAACAGCACTTGCCTCTGCAGAACCATTCTCAGGCCTTCCCTCCACAGTTCGTCTCTCTCTATTTCCCCTCTTTCTTTTCTCTCTCCTCAACACTCTTACTTTCCTAATTTTCTTTTCCTCACTCTCGCCTTTCAATTACCCCTCCTTAGGGCCTTGTGCTGTAAGTTATAAAGTCAATGTGGATGGTCTGTGTCAAGAAGTCCATCCAGCTCTCCACAATGTTGCGACCTTTTGCCCGCTGGTGTAAAAGCTACCTGCAGTCTAATCAACTTGGCAGGATTAGCTCCGAACCTGATGACTTCCACTGCCAGCAGCTCAGACACCAAGGAAAGAGACAGAAAGCGAATGAGAGAAGAGGAAGGCAAAAATGGGTAGAAAACAGAGGAGTCACAGAAAATAAAACCATTCAACTATCTGAGTTAAGACGACAATGGACGAACCTGTAATGGCAAAAACGCCGGAGCACAACTCAACAAAAGACCCGGAGAATGAGAAAAGAAGCAGAAGAAACTGGGAGGAAAGGATTCTTTAGGCCTCTTGACAAACATGTCAATCATTTTATCCTAACTGACACACACACACACACACACACACACACACACTTGCACTTTCACTGCTGAAGTGAAATCTAATTGTTTTTCAGATCAGTCTAGCTAGACAGTCGACACCACACCCGCGCTCCCCCCCCCAACCTTCACCACCGCTGAGAGAGAAAGGGAACAACCGGAGGTCTTTTATTAGATATGATGGCACATTTCACAGCTCCCTGACTTACAGAAACCCAATCCTGCGATTAGTCAGCGCTTTGACGTTATCTTAAGTTCCTTGTCAGAATTAATTTAGTGTGGGTGGGCTGCTGTGGGGCTGTCTGTCTGCCGTGCTCCGCTCGCCTACAGGAGGTGGGGGGTTGGAGGCAACGGGGGCAGGGAGATCCCTTTCAAATAAGCCCCAGCTGTAGTCAGTGCCAAACCAGCCGCCTGAGAACTAAATATCTCCTCCATCAAAGAGCCCCATTCTGCGAGGGGAAAAGCAGTGAATGGGCTTGAATGAACAGGCTGTAAACAGATCCCGTCCTGGCCCAGCCTGTCTCCCACTTAGTGCCCTCAGCTCTCAACCTCCCAGTCACCCAGCACAGCCAATGATACCGGAGAACCGATACAGCTGATATACTAACTTAACACACGTGTCACGCTCAGCTAAACACAGAATCAGCTACATACTGCAAGGACTACAGATCAGTATTTTTGTTCATTGAGAGGGAACCTTGCACGATATTGTACCGTGGCAGGCTTTCAACTCCACCTGATTCTCAGAAGCGCACACACACACACAGTATCAAATTTAAAAGTATTGATATTGTACCTTGATCAAGATTGGCAAGCGACTAGTGAGAGCCATTTGCCTTGCCAGTGTGAAACTAGAGGCCTGTCAACAGTCTCCACGCCTGTCCTGACACTTCATTAGAGGTCTTTTCCTGGTAGCCGACGGCTCCCCGGCCCCACTCCCCGCCCGACCCTGAACCGCGCCACTGTCGCATCTGATGAAAACTAATGGATTACAGCATTTCAATTTAGGGGAGCCAGCTCCGTTGTCAGCCTATCTTAATCTCCTTCAATTAGGGTGCAGCTCGTATAGGCAAATCTCTGACATCTGAGAACTGGGAGCAGGCCAGTCACTCCGACCACCAAACAGGTTGAAGTCCTTCCCGGGTGTGGGCAACTCTGTCTCCTCCATCTCTCAGTTTCCCTTTCCTATCCCCCACTTCCGTAATTTGTCCCGTTCACTGATAAGACAATTAGGCAGCAGGTGAGTGAGTGGTGGATGTGTGTGTGGCTCTATATATGGCTGCAGCCCACCCTGGTCGAGGCCTTGCAAGATTGTGTTTGACTGGATCTGTCCTGGAGTAGTCTGGGAGGAAGTTAGCTGCAGCCTGACAGACACTGACCAGTGGTCCCCCGCGGCGAGAGGAGGATTGCCTTATTTTTAGCCTCATTCTCCATTATCTGGATGCTTTGTTCTCATAATGGTTATCCCACTCCCATCTGCAGGAACACAAAATAACCCTTTAATGCTTAGAAAGCAGAAAAATGGCCCGGCCTTCTGTAATAAGCCTTGAATTACCTACCCAAGGGTTTTCGTTTCAAGATGTGGAATCTTCAATTATTATGTTCCCATTTAGAAGGGGGAAGGAAAGAAAGAGAGAGAAGGGGAGGGGGAGAGGGGGGGTGAGACCCCATACACTAATGGTGCCAGAGTGAGGCTTTGTTCACTTGCTACATTTAGCCTGTCCTTCATCATCTGCCCTCAGCATCCCAACCCCACAAACGATAAAAGACCTGAAATATAGATCTCCCACCCTCCCCATGTCGCTCTCTTTATCAGTCTATTTGTGCTCTCCAACTATTCCTGTCTATATTTCAGTCTTCAGTGATTTTTTTTATTGTTCCATTGTAATTACTGAAATTGAACGACCTAGAAAGATTCTTCAGTTTGTATTATCAAATATTTGACCTTATTTGTTTTTAAGGAACATTGTAAACAAATTCTTAAAGTTGAATCATGGCCTCTTTATAAATCGTAATACACTTACCTCAACCATGAACTACAAGCTACATTTACAGACACATTACACACCAGGTTATTGTGAGAGATCAGGTTAAGGCTATACTGCAATTAAGTGGTTAGTCTCAAGTTCACAGTTACCTGTAACTGGACAGATTTCTCTTTATGTGATACCATGTGTTTAAACCAAGTGCTTTAGTTATATATTGTATTTGAAACATTTCCTTTTTTTCTGACTACACAGTCAAAGAACAGTCATTGTCAGCTCACATTCTTTTTCTTATAACGCAAATGCATCTGACTTTTACAAACACAAGTTCAGCTGTTGAGACTGACTTAATTACTTTAGTTTCGGAGTCTGTTGTAATCAGACTTTGGATTTAATAATCTTTCATTACATTCCTTCACACTGCTGCCAGAGTGACACATTACCTGGTGTAGGTCAGTGGGAATTTTGCCAACAAAGAGTTGACGATTAGCCAAAGTATTCATTGACTTCCTTTTATTTCATGACTAAATTGTAGCAACGTAAATGATGTTCATTATCTCCTGTTGAGTAAAGACGAGACTAAAGAGCTGGCTCAGTTCAGGGGATAACTTATTCTACAGTAGCCATCTCAAAGCAATGGCTGTTTTCCTTTTAAACTATTTAAGTACAAGTACAAATTCTCACTGCGTTAGCAATCAGCTTGCCTTGCACCATTAACATGTTTTCTAATTGAAAACGAGCATTGCAACAAACAGCAGATAAGAGCATGTTAAAGATGTAGAAACGTTTACATCCTGCATAACCTTATTCAATTATTTCCAAATTTGGGATTAATAAAGTGCATCCATATTTCCCCAAACCTTCACCCATCTTTATAATGGGAAGAAGCTTGGCCTAAGCTCATGATAACCATTTTTAACTAAACAAAACTCAATTCCAACTCCAAGTAACTAAATGAGCAAACAGAAAAAAACAGGCAGCACGCTCCAGGCCTTTAAAAGATGAAGCCATTGTGAGTTGATGACTAAACACATAGTTCAAGGTATGCGTACTTCCCATTGGAATATTTTAAACATTTCTAACATGAAACGGTCTGAGATAATTATGACTGAAACATTGACTAAAATTAGAAACAATTCAAAATGTCTTCCACTGACTAAATCTTTACAGAAGCACATTTTTTAAAAAGACTAAAATGTGACTTAAACCAACTACAGTTACTAGTTAGCAATGACTTAAACTAATTTTAAAATTATTGTCAAAATTAACACTTACAGACCATTTATGGTTTGTTAGACATCAGGGTCAGGATCTCAGATTTTTTTTTCTGCCATATTTCTAAAGGCTTGTGTTGACGAGGTTTCTCTTTTGTTTCTCATTTGACTCCAACGAAGGAAAGCAGACGTAGCTGAAATTAGGGATTTATTTCATTTGAAAGAAATCTCTTTATTTTAAATGAAACATTTTAATGTTGATGTGTTTTTGAAAACATGCAGGCATGTTCAAGTAGGCATGTAAGTAAAGAAATTCAACATTCACTCTTGGAATGAGTCTGAAATATGTATTTTAAAAAACTATGATGAAGGCACGTCAAGTGTGATTGGTCATTGGACATTCAGAAGATCGACATGATTGAACTTTGTGGAGCGATAAGGAGGAAGATAGAGAGAAAGAGAAAAGTAAAACAGAATATGGATGCATCCTTTCAGCTTTTAATCATGATTTCATATTGCTAGCTCTGCAACATATTTCTGCCATGTAAACAATATTATCGGTGTTTTTTCTATTGTCGTGGAGGTTTCTCCTCTCTCTAAAATGATTTGCATTCCTGCAAATATCTACACATATAGTCAGCAAAAGGAAATCTGAGGCCTTAATATTTGTACAGTACGAACACACAACTTGTGAACATTTCCTGAGAATAATATAATCCATCAAAGTAAACATGAAGCTTTAATTATGTTTTGTCAGAGTAACTGTTTAACATTTATGTCATTTTGCCAGTGCTGTGTTCTCATTCTAAATCGCACATTATAAAGTGCTTCGCTTCCTGTCCTTTACCTGAGATTCACAGAAAAAAATGGAAATAAAACCTCAAAAACAGTGTGTTTTAAAAACTTTACTGTCTCATCCATGTCTTCTTATTTGGGGTGTATTTGTCAGATGGGACTGTACTTAATTTTAACTTGGCTTTGACATAATATAGTTTAAATTCTTAAAGTGACGTAAAAGTGATTGGGGGGGGGAAAGTAAAAGTCAAGTCAATGTGATAAAACTCTGAAGGACAGAACTGTTCTAATGTAAGCTCAAAGGGTTCAAGAGGGCGTATTAATGCTACTCTCTGACTGACCTGTTGGCATTGAGGTTGAGTTTCTCCTCTGTGTCTTTTAGGAGTTGTTCAAAGTCCAGCTCACTGGAAAGCCCTGGAACCAGCAGCTCCACAAAGGCATGGTCTTCAGGAAAATCCCCTGGCCACTCCATACTGTAGGGGAAAGAGAGAGACGACTCACCCTACTGTATAACTTAACAAACATTCCACATGACATGTACCAGTTCATGAAGCAAAGTAATGAGAAAGACAGCTACGGTGTCAGGATTAAATCAACAATTTAGGCTGACACCAAATAACAGAGATCTGGAGTATATTATCACAGCTGTCTGTCAAGAAACTGAACATGCAGGGTAATTCTGTACACACACACACACACACACACACACACACACACACACACACACACACACACACACACACACACACACACACACACACACACACACACAGACAGTCATGTGGACTAGAATAATTTGAAATTTCCTCAAACAGGAGTCTTATTAAGAGGCACAAATCAATTGGACCTGAAACACCTGAAACAAAAGGAAGCTTATCATCAACAAAAACAGTTTCTTCCAGTTCCCCTCCTCTTTCCTCAAACAATCATTTGCAGTAGAAGGACCCCTGATCAAAATGCATTGCCTCAGCCTCTAACCATTTCCACCTACTGACACTACAGTGAGTTAACAAAGAATGAAAAAAAATAGACTTAATAAATAAACAATGAGGTGAGATGCTCTTCAGTTGAGGCTTTAAATAAACAACTCATCTCCTTACGTCTCTGCCACAACTGAGGGCCGCCCCCCCCCCCTACCCTGTGGTGCTTAACGCTCATGCTAACAGCCAATCCCATGCCGGTGCCGTGTTGCTGGGTCTCATATCAACATTGTCATCAACGCGAGTCAAGTGGAAGGTAATGGAGAGTGTCTGTGTCAATTTGGCTTTCTCCCACTCCGCCTCTCGCCCCTTCCTCGTCATCTGCTCTGATTTTAATAATCCCTGTCAAACTCCAAACAGCTCCCCACACTCCGCTCCGCTTCTTCGCTGCTGCATACAGTCGATGCCACTCTCCCTGACAGGGCAGACAGGAAGCTCAACATTCATTTAGCCTGCACAAAGGGAGGCCTGTCCAGCTGGACAAATATTATTTTCCTCCGCTGACAGCCTCACCAGTTAAGCTCGTCCTTTATTATTTCTCCCTCTCTTCTTCCCTCTTACTGTTTCCCCTCATCATCATGCTCCCTCTGCGCCACTGTCTGAGCAGGGGTCCATACGCAGCCATCGCTAAAAGGGAATACAATTTTAAATCCATGGATTAGGAACTCAACATTGTAATTATTTGGGCTGAGCCAGACAGTGTGTGTGTGTGTGCGCTTTTGAATACTTTTGGTTTGTGTGTGTGCTGTCTCCAAAATACTCTTAAGATGCATGAAAGACAGACAGGCAGATGAACAGAAGGTCCGAATGTGTACACTGTACTGTATGTCTGCTGGGTGTCTACCTCCTGGTCTACCAACATATCATCTGTTACCTTGAGCATGAGTGTGTACATGTAAGTGAGCGTGTGTCAGGATTCTCCAAGCAGCACACAGGGCCTCATTAGTACTACACTTTAAATCTTCCGGTCTCCATTGTCTTGTCATTAGCTCTTTACAAAGCAGATGTTGGAGGAGCCCCTGTGTGTTTCACAGTGTTGCAACAGGGACAACTGGGCCAGGCGCTGAGACGCTGCCTTTCTGAGACATCCACTCCACAGCTATTAGAACAGGGGAAGAAACAGCCGCTTACACACACACACACACACACACACACACCACTGTCTTATCTCTCTTGCCGCTACCTGTCTACCCCAGCTAGGCTAACACACAGGCCCATTTACAGTAATGAGTTTGTCCTGAAATATTTAGCAGCACGTCCCCCAGGCCGTCGCTTTAAAGCCACTTAGAGCATGTCAAGTTAAAGTCAACATTATGTTAAAGGGGGGCACCTAACAGTCTGCCGTAAAGGAAACATAATAAATTAAATAGGTGCATATTCTAAGATCACAATACTGCTGAGAACTACTCACTTCTCATGCATGCCCAGGGGGGAGCATGGCTTCACTGTTACTGTGCAACCATGTGGTCCTGCTACACTATACTGCCTTTGAATGATTTTCTTTTTTACAATAAGTCCTGTCTTCTTAGTGATGGGCTTTAATCTCATCATATTTAATATTGTGATAGTTCTGCTCAATTTAGGAGGCACAAATCTGGTTAAAATATATTGGACACTTTTTTGTCTTTACTATAGGGAAATATGTGTACATAATATCTTCTTAAAATATGTTGTGTAATAAGACTGTTCGGAAATTGTGGTGCAACAGCTTGGCATCATCATAACAAATGCCCCTGTGATTAGCCTACACTGAGGGAATGAATAATACATGACTTAATCCTGATATGACTTGTCATTGCTGTTGTGTGGAACAATCATCATCATTTAACAGTATTAAAGTACCCTGAACAATGAGTCCATGACATTAACATTAATATTGAAATACAAGACAATATTGTCACACTGGAGCAGCTCATATTGTGCAGCTTATAGCATCCCAACTGCCAGGCTTTCAGTAAAGTTAAATACTCCTGTCCTAAAACTGCATTTATTGTAAGAGAATTGACATAAACATTAAGGTTTTATTGGTTTTATAACTGCACGGGTGACAAAGAATCTGCCAAGTAGAAAGTAAATCTATCAATACATCACAAGCCGCAAAGCTAACAATTATTTGTATTATCATTACGTTGTTTAAGTGATCAATCTTTTAGTTAGTAAAATGTCAGATTATAGTGAGAAATACACAATTCACCAAACCAAATCGTCTAACTTCTTGTCTTGTACTTCATTTATGACTTGTTATGATTAATCAATGAATAATTAATTGATTATCACAATGGTTGTTGATTAAGTTTGTAAACTGGCTGGGCTTAGAATGCATTATATTTTCATGTAATTACATTTTATTTTAGTATCATAACAGTATCAACAATATAAGTGGATCGGTGACAGCAACACATCCCTGAGAGTCGAGCTCTTGAGTTACTTGCTTTTCACGGTGGTGTTTGATCATGTGACCTCACTTAGTGAGACACATCCAGGCCTTCTGGATCCTATTTTTAATTGACCGATTCATCATTTCATCCACAGAGCATCAAAAACTATTTAAAAAAAATGACCATCACAATTTCTGCAACCATCAGTTAAAAAATTTTTGTTCAAACAATATAGCATACAAGCGAAATGTATTAAGTTGACAATAAATAAAGAAAAAGTGGCAGATCATCACAAGTGAAACGGAAATGTTTGGTGTTTTTGTTTCACTTGTGCCTTTAATGTTTCATCAATTCATGATTATCAAAAATTGATTTTGACTATTGTCTTAATAACACTGCTCATTTGATAATATTCTATGCTCATAGTTTAATCCAATACATTCTGGTGTTAACATTAACATCTGTTGGTAGATTTAAGAAGCATATCACTGAGAGAGATACTTGTTGCTGTTGACTTTGAATTGCTTGTTGTGGTATTTGGACATGAGACACATACAGATCTTTGTCTCTGCGTAACTAATAATAGTCACTGTACTTGCTGGTTTTAGAAGATTATCTGTATTTTTTCTTTTTAATATGTTGGATTCACATGGCACCTGTGTAACATAAACATCTGCATTGATTCAACATGTGTTCCTTACCTTTAACACGCTCCTTTATATTCGCTCTCGTTTAAATGTCCATTACATGTAACGTTAGGGGGAACAACGACTAGCTTCATTTACCGTCACTTATTGTTGACATTTGTCTAAGCTACACGCACAATGTAGCTATAACAAAACGGTAAACCGAGAAAACTGAACAGCAACGTAAGTTAACGGAGATATAATTAAATCACTGTGATGGGAAGCTTATCTTTCACTGTCACGTAACGTACCGTTTTAGCAAACAGCCGTGTGGCTTCATTAACAGCCTCTCTGACAGAATCGAGTTATTGTTATCGATCGATCAAACATGCCTGTTATTCAACCGCTACAGTGTTATACGCATGATATCCAGTTAGTGTGGCTATTTCCGGGGACAGAGAGCGTCCGTGACAACAACCTGGAAGTAGCTCGATGAAAACTTCCGCTAGATGGACTAGTCCAACTGACGAACCACATGGGGGATGTTCCTGTATAGTGGCGGGAATATACGTGTATTTTACTAACAGTTGACATTATTTACCTAAAACATAATAGCCATATTCTTTTACGTCATTTTTTCTAAGATAAAGTCGTTTTTATGTTGCTAATTCATACAAACCATACTACTATTTGAACAGTCTCCCCTCTCCAACATAGTTAGCTATGCCGTGAAACTGTCAACACATGACGGTCGGGCGGTGAATTTGCCTCATGATCTATATCGCACTTTTATTATCACTACTGAGCCAAGTCATAGTAAAGTTGATCATATTTTTGGAAGAAGCCGACAATCGCTGATACAAAACTCTGCTCGTGACATTGGATGTCGGGTGCCACAGTTTTGGCACGCCTGTGTACATACTCTGAGTGATCATCAGTGGAATGAGGAAATTAAGGTACCATCAACCAGCTGTGTTTAGACTTTAAATTGTATACTGGTGACTTTTGGTAATTTAGTCAACCCTGACACTGTGAAGGTACAAGTCTATCAAAAGCTATTCATATAGGACAACGTTTTAATAGACCCATATTGTTATGTTTGTATGCAAGTAACTTCCCGATCTAGTAACTGCAAGTGAAATGCCCAATAAATCACCATACGTCGTTAAATTCAGGCAATATAAAGTGTCCCCTTCCTGTCTTAACCTGCAGAAAATCCAAGTAATTGCAGCATTATGTTCTCCAGTGAATGTAGTGTAATGAATGTGCAAGCTGCAGATTTTAGCCTCATTTGGTCTCGTCTTCATTCTCGTCGTCAGGATGGCGAGCTGCACGCACGTTTTCCAGATCTCTGGGATCAAGAACCGAGATAAGAAGAGAGTTTTGGTCCAGATAATCCAGCAGCTGGGTGGAAAATACATTGGCGGCTCAGTGAGTTTTGTACAACCAAGACTGTAAAATAGTTTGTCAAAAGGCCTTCAACTTATGAAAACTTTCCTATTTTCCTGATGAAAGTGAATCTAACTGAACTGAATCCAAGGAATGTTCTGTCAATCTATTGAATGAATAACTTGTCTAACCACAGTCAGGCATTAGGCCTTTCTATCAGTCCGAATCCTCCTGTGTATTCAGCAGTTAGTTATATTACAGTACTAACTGTAAATCAGACAGTGGTGCTGAACTGCATTCATTTACAGGGACAGTATGCATCATCGGTTAACTGCCACTTGTAGCTATAAGTAGGAAGATACTGTGGTTTGTTGTTTTTGGTGTTCTTGGAAACGCGCAGACAAATTTGCCTCTGGCCCTTTCCTGTCTGTTTGCAGGTCCTGTCAGGTACTGTAGGTGTGTTCACACTGACAAAGATGTGCTTCATACTTAAGTATGATGAAATACTGTAGTTCTTTACAACTTTTATGATAGTGATTTAAATACCTACTGATATATGTATGTATGTAATGTATAAATTGTATGTATAAATATCCCCTTCTCTGTAGTAGTTTAAGTGCTGATATTACAGTGTTATTCTCACAGGTGGGATTATGATTTGATATTATTATTAATCCATTTATGTTATGATGATCACACTGTTGTTTTAAAGCCCCACCTACAGGAATATCTTTTATCTATTACATATAAAAAACTAGGTCTGGTCGTCTGCCATTTGTTGTTGTCTGTTACATGTCATTAGACTGATTCAGTGATCATCTTCTAGGTCTATCAGCAGGACTCCACCCATCTCATAATCCCTCAGGTTTTGTCCAGCGAGAAGTTTTTGGCAGCCTGTGCTGCAGGTCAGTCACTCTGATCATTATTATTATGAATATCTGATCACCCTGACTATATCAAGACTGCTTGTCTAACTGAACTACTTCCAATGCTTCACTGCAGCTCTCCTTTTCTTTGAAGTCTCAAGATTGACACGACACCACTGTTCTCTCATTCCCCTCCCAGGAAAGTGGGTTGTGACTCCAGAGTATGTGCTGGACAGTTTTAAGAATGGTTCCTGGCTCACAGAGGGACCCTATGAAATTGCCATTACCACAGGTGTCGCGTCTTCCGTCTACCCTGTCAGGCAGTGGAGGGAGAAGGTGGCCAGTGGGAGGGTGACCGGGGCCTTCCAGGGCTGGAGGGTTCTCCTGATGGTCCAAGAGCCCACCCGCAGGGCCATGTTCAAACGGTAAGCTGTTACACAAACATACTTTAACGCATATCACAACAATCCATCCGTGTATGAATACAATTTTGCAGAGTATGATGCTAGATGAGTCCTACTTTAATATTTCCCAGGCTCCTGAAAGCAGGCCGGGCCAAAGTATACCACAGCCCTCCTCCCACTCATGCCTCCGTCACTCATGTCATGGCTAAACCCGTCACCGAGGACTCGAAATCCCACAATGCTCCTTGCTACCCTGTAAGCCACATTGTCCAGCACCTCTTTGGGGTAAGTCACACTAATGTGTGTAAAATATATGGTCTTAATTTATTATCTGGCTTCATCATGTTATACTAATTTCATTTTTCCATTCAATCTTTTATATTAAATGTGCTCCTCAGTTTTATTTGCAGTGAGTTCTCAAGTCTTAAAGGCTTTTATTTGACTTTGGATTGGTTGCTCAGAACTATTACTATTATTTTAAATGTAAGAATATTGACTTGAGAATGTTGTTCAGACGTCTAAAACTGTCCGCCGTTTTCTTCCCTTGGCAGAGCAATTGTGTGGATATGAAGTTCAACATAACGAATGATGATCCAGCAGAGACAAGAGAGTACAGCTTTGTTGATGTGGACTTCTCTAAGCTGGAGACAGAGCTCCGGGACTATGTCATCAAACAGGAGGTGTGTACGTGTTTGTCTGTGTGTGAAAGCATGTTGCAGAGAAGCTCTTCGTTGGTCTACAGTCTGCCCACCTGAATTACCCTTTTTGTCCCCAGTGTTGTATGTATTCTCCAATGTTAATGGGGTCTTTTGCTTTAGGGCCGGCCGAGACTGTGCCTCCTTGAATTTCTGGGTTACCATGACCCGTACCGGCCACAGTCCCAGGTAGACAAGCGCACACACCCACCCGCCTCCCCCACCCTTGATCACTGTCATACATCTCTAAAATAACTATGTGTTTCATCAGGAAGATCAGGTCATTCAATTTCCTTTATGTCATACATTTCAATGGAAAGTGACAACTAGAGCAAGGGCGCATCATACTCGGGTCACCAATTTAACCACCACTGTCAGCTGATCTCAGAGTTGTGATTGGCAGGCCTATTAACAATACTCTCCACTGTCGTGTCCATACATTACCCAAGTGGATCTCCATCAGATTGCTATTATAAGTGCTTATGTGTTTCCATTCTGTACTTTCTGAATCCATATGCTATTTGCCGGTAACAGACAGTCAGAAATGACCTCCAGGATCTTTTGATGCCCATTCACTCCCCATTTCCATTACCCTTCTGCCCTCCTCTCTCCGCCGTCCGTCTCTTTGAGTGCAATGTTTTCTCCTCCTTTCCATATTCCTCTTACGTTTCATCACTGTTCTTTTATTCCACCAGGCTACAGAAACAGACTTCAGCAATGTTGGAAGTATGATAGAGTGTGGTCTCTTCACTGAAGCCTTGGACTCAATCAGAAGTGCCATGTTCCCGGGCCTGCTGCCACCAGCGCCATACCTGGTCTCCCTCTTCGAATACGCACAGCAGGTAAGACCACAATTACCAGACTGCAGAAATTCCCCCCTGCTGCTGCTGCACCTCAGGGGCTGCATCAAAGTATAACCTGTTTCATTACATTTTTTGAATATTGGTCGCTTTTTTTATTACTGCTATTAGACTAAAGTGTAATTTCACATTTTTATTGAATATCCAAAACACTCAATCTTCAATTGTTGTCTGTTCCTTTTGTCACAGGGTAACGCCACGTCTGTCTTCCTGAGAAACTTCCAGCAGGTCATGTATAACCTGCTTGTCACCAACCCTCCCTGGCTGGCTCCCAGCACGGTGAAGAAATATTTTGCCCAGGTGTTGCAGTGTCCTCGGTGTAAAACGGGCCTGTGGCCTTTTCTAGAGACCGCCATCAGGTAAAGCTCATATCACATGAGACTTCCTGTCACGTTGTTCTATTTGCATTTGAAATGTTAGGAAACGGATACTTGAACCCTCTTTTCCAATAATAGAACTTGCATTGAGTATTAAATATTCATTTGTGACATTTGTTGAAAATGCAATTCAATTACTTTCTCATATATTTTCTGTTTCTCTATATTTGTGTATTCCTTCAGCTACTGCCTGTCTAGTGAGGTCACTTGTCATCCGCTCCCTGGACCTGCCCTGCCAAGACTGTTACATTTCCATAGTGACCTCCTGGCATTTTTCCTCAAGCTTTTCCAGGGGGAGCTCCACTCTGTCACCACCGGGTAACTTTGATATATCCAGTGTGGGAGATGGGGCAGGGCTTTTTCTCATATCTGTTCACCAACGAAGCTTTTAATCCTTCCTTCATGGACAGGGTTGTGAAGGGGTTTTCCCACAAATGGCACACTAACATTAAGGTGGAAACTGATATGTTGATTAGTGTTAACTTATATTTTAGGATTTAGGAACAAGACTTGAATAAGACTAGATGTGTAATATTTTTCAGTTTGCACTTGCCTGTATTTATTTGAAAAGCCTTAAGTCAGCAACTATGTGCTGTCACTTACAAAACTAAACTGCATGTTACATTGACTACACGTTGAATCAAATGTTAATGCAACTCTCTTTGTTAGAATAAATGATTGTTACATTTAATTCTTTCTGCTCAGGGATTTTGTGCTGCCTGAGGCAACAGGAGTCTCTCAGGCTTCAGCATCAGGATCTTTGCTGTATGGAACCTTCTGGACTGTGTGGGAGCGCTCCACGCTGTTGTCCCGAGCTGTGAAACAACTAACCCAGCTCTTGGTACAGGCTGTCATTGAGGTAAATACTGTGGAACTCATACATGACCTCGCATGTCATTAAATGGTGCGTTACATCAGCCAAGATAATTACCAGTTAGGTCAGATTTTTGATCGGAACAGAAAGACAAAGTCACTCCTACTCTTGAAGCGTGCTAACTTGTTTATTGTCCCCGAAGGACTACGCTGAGAGGGATGAGAGGCAGAAGCTGCATTTGGCTGACACTCTGCTGGACCTCCTGTCTGTGTTGGTGGAGTTCTGGTGTCAGCAGCACTTCAAGCTGAACCAGAACCTGGTGGAAAAGGGCCTAAAAGACCTAGCAGAGCACTTTGCTGTCATCAGCCAGGGTATGGAATAAAAATAGAAAAAGCCTAACGTTCATACATGACAGTATGTGACCAATTATGTAGTACAAATGTTAGAAATACTGCACCAGAAAATACATAGTTTACAAGTAATTCAATCACAATATTTAGCAGAATAATTATCCTTATTTCTTTTGGTATTTAGAAAAGATACTGCACTAGTGCGACACTTCTTCTTTTTCTTTCAATCCGTCCAGCCATCACTGACAGTATCGTATCTGACCTTTTGTTCCCTCTGTTTTGTCCTGTAGATGTATCTCCGGAGGTTCTGGCAGAGCTGGTTGTCAGGATTCGCTCTACCAGACTAAAGTTGATGATGGCAGATGCCATATTTAGGAGTCTTTGCTGCAGAAGTGGATTCATAGTTGGAGATGAACCCCTCTCTTTTAAGAAAATGGTTTGTTGATTTGTGTGTGTGTGTGTGTGTGTGTGTGTGTGTGTGTTTGTTTCTTGTTCTTCACTCAATTTCCCATTACCTACTCACAGGAAACATTATTAGTCCTGTATTTATTTTGTCATTGACAGGCTTTGTAATCATTTTAGGCATGCGCCTCTTACTTGTGTCAATCATATCATTGATGTGCTGCTTAGTTTTGTAAGTCATGAAGACATTGAGTGGCATTTTGTAAAATGCAAGTTTAGAGAGTTCAGTTGGCAGCCGTGTTCGGTTCATATACTGGAAAAAAAACTTTTGATTCTGATAAAACTACACACACACACACACACACACCAATGTTTGTAAAACACAGAAAGTACTAAAGTAAGTAAACAAACTAACAGCATTACTGATTTGAATATTTTTAGATCAATACGCCGCTTTTAGTTATTCCGATTTATTTTTCTGCTTTGCTCTTGTGTCACCATAAAAAGGAATAAAACACATGTTTTACATTAGTTAACTTTGCAGTGTAACAATTGATTATATTACAGTTCTCTGTCACAGACAAAAAGATGGCTGATGTAGTCTACCCATCGTATTACCTTGCAGTAGAACATCTGGTTGATGTCTTTGTGCCTCCTCAGTCCCATAAAGACACAAGCATCCATTTGCACTGTAAAGGCAATGTCTAACCTTGTGTGTGTGTGTGTGTGTGTTTCTGACAGGTGCAGTCCTACATGCCTGCTCTGGAAAATTTAGCTCAGAGTCCCACCAGTGCTCGCCTCAGGACCGGACCCACCTCCCACAGCTGCACCAGCCAGGGGACCGGCTGCAGGTCAGATACACACAGCTGTCCATCTATACCACTGTTCATCTCTCAGGGCCCATTTTCATAAGAGCCTGAGGCAGAACATTGTGAAGACATGCATGCAGAGGACGGGGCTGCACACGGGCCAATAGTTTAGTCTAGATTGGACTTTAAACTTTAGATTTTTGACCCTGCAGGTGCTTTCTCATTTCGGTGCCTTATTTTAGACTACATTTTAAACTACCAAACCCTAGGTAAGTTAACTTATGTTTACAGATCAGCCTGGGGATTTGAAATGACAGTGTGTGCAGATCATTACAAGTCTATTGCTCTTCTCTTCTCAGGCTAACTGCATATAGTTAGGCAGTAAGCACTGTGAGTGTTTGCACTTTCACAATTTCTTAACCTTTTTAAAACTGTATCAAATCTATTATTGTTTGTTGCTTCCCCAAAAGTCTCTTAAAGGCACAGTGCACATTTAAGTGCATTTAAACTAGCTGCATCTGTCTTTCATTTATTTTTGGATCTTGTTTTTTTTTTTTTTAGCTCTTGTGTGTCTAAAATAGCAGAACTAGTCAACCAGCAGTCTACTGTGCCTCCATTGTCAGGTTTCCACTCATACATTTAAAGACAAAACGGGGGAAAATGTACGGACCCGATGAGAAATGTGAGTAAAAAGGAACAAAGGAACACCTGGAGAGAGGATGAAAGTGTGTGTGTGTGTGTGTGTGTGTGTGTGTGTGTGTGTGTGTGTGTGTGTGTGTGTGTGTGTGTGTGTGTGTGTGTGTGTGTGTGTGTGTGTGTGTGTGTGTGTGTGTGTGTGTGTGTGTGTGTGTGTGTGTTGGGTTTGGGGTGAGAAGCAGAGATGCATGAATGGAGGGACTAAGGGAAAGCTGGAGAGAGGCAAATGGAGGTCAGACAGAGCGTGAGGAGTTGGCATGTGATGGGTCATGCCCAGGTCTGATCCTATCAGTGTGTGCTGGCTGAAAGGAGGGGTGCATAGGGAGGTTAGACCCTCTCATCTCACACACACACACACACACACACACACACACACACACACACACACACACACACACACACACACACAGTCCTGAGTTTGATTTGGACAGGAAGCCGACAGATAGACAGACTAGGATATCCCATCAGGCCTTTGTGTCTTCCCTTACGACCACCAGTGCTCAGCCTTCACCCCCCCTCCTTCTTCACCTCTCTTGATCTACACTCACATACTAAGTCCCTCTCTGAATGCAAACACACACACTCTCCATGCTTTGTATCAGACATCTGCTGCTCCACCAGCAGGTAGTTGGCCTGGGGAAGGGGAGGAGCCACCAGGGAGCAAGTTCATGCGAAGGCTACTGGTTCACGTGTTGACCCGATCCCCTCTTCCCTCCATCGCTGCTTTCTGCTCTTTCTACTTTCCCCACCGTTTCAGGGGTTTAGTTTGTTTTGACATATACATGAGAGGAACTGAATAAAACAAGGAATGCAATCTGTGCGGATGAGATAAAGAAATGCCAAAGGGCATGTAAAATCATTTGACCCTGAAAGAAAGAATGAAATCAGAATGACAAAGCCTGTGATGAATTGAGAACAGAAATCAAAAGGAAATCTTGTTTCCTCATTTTTCATGCTTGAATGTATGATATTATACATATTTTCAGTGATGTTGACACTCTTAATCAATTAACACATCTTTTGTTGACGAATTTAAGAGTCTGGCACACTGCTCAATTTCTAAGCATTTACAGTACACTTCTCTATGTTGCTGGAGCTGCTATGACTCAATCAAATCATTAAAATATTCTATATAAAGAACTCAACTATATTTGTTGTTAGAGCACTTGTCAGTAATTCATAGTCCTTAACAGGATAAGACAACATTTGGAAAAAGGCTGATTTTTAAATAATATGAATGTGACTGCGGCGTTTCAATGTAGAAGTTTTGAGTTGTTGGTCTTTTCAAACTGTCGGTAGAACACAAGACAAAATCCTAGGAAGACGTTTGGTATTGGATTCATGAAAAGAGCAGGAGCAGGTCATAAAGGTTGAGAGGAGCCACATGACCCCTTTATCTTTCATTTCTGGCTGTTAGAACGCATTAGGCTGTTTTACTGTGACTTGAGGCCACTGTAGTGTGTGAGATGGCGAGTGTGCTTCTTCTGCACCAACAGACAGGCAGGCATTTAAGCACACGCCCAAGCCGTACCCAGCTGACAGACCGACTACTTAGATGGCCGTTTGACTTGCCTGCTGGGCAGTGAGTGCCTTTAGCAGAAGGGGAGCTGTAATTACACTAAATATTCTCCTGCTGGCTTAATCAAGCTCTGCGTACTGCTGTTATCTTTTCAAAGCGTTGAACTATGTCATTACTTTGCCTTCTTCCCTCCTGACCAGACCTGAATATACTCAATATCAGCTGGATTTAAGAAAAGGCTGCAACTACATCAGCTCCACAGATAAAAGGGACATGTTTTTGTTTTTGCCATCGACATGCACTTCCCCATTACTTCCAGTATTTCTCTCAAGTTTCTTGAGACTCTGCCTCCAAGGGAACGTGCCGCCCCAGGCCCAGCATTGATAGCTGGGCCACTGACAGCATGCTGGCTTCCTAAAGTAGACCACGAGGGAAGGAGAGACCGGGGCGTGTACAAGCCAAGTACTGTCAACCGCCACTGCTGCCAGCCTATATGGACAGGGGACACTTGGGTGAAGTGGTTTGAGATAAGAAGTGGTATGCCCTTATACCAGACACTCTTATGGACTCTTTCAAACACACACACACACACACACACACACACACACAGAGCTCATCTCATCTCTTCTCAGCCTTGTCCCTGCTAATAACAAGCAACGTGACAGGACGTGTGTTTCCTCCTCACTGCTGGGAGCTCCTTCCTGGCTACTGAACAAGCCAATTACCAAGGAACAAGCCTCTTCCCTGTAATACGGATGGCACTCCGCTTCAATGCAGCGCACGCGCACGTGCACAGACGTATACACTCCAGACACCTGTCAGACTTCATGCAGGCAGATCTTCCATACCCACTCACAGGACTAGTGACAGCCCACAGCTATTAGCACGCCACTACTTTGAAGAGGCTTCACTTTCTTTTACTAGTTATTCCTCCTAATGTGCTTGCTCACATCGGATTCTCCGTCTCTGCGTTTGAGGCGTTAAGTGGGAGGAAAAGTGCTTTGGAGACGGGAATGGAGGATTGGGCGTGTGAAGTGTGTGTGTGGCCAACACAGAAGGGGTTTGACAGATATTGTCAGATTTCATATATAAAATGATACAACGCCACAAGGGATTCCTTTGCTAATGGCACTTTTCACAGTACAGTAATGCCCGTTCCACTTTCTGTACCACTAGGTCTCCGCGCTGTCATGCTGGTCCGTCATTGAAAGTTTGGACTTGTGTATGCAAATGCACATACATGCATATTTTCTCATAACCCCTTTGACCATGTTCTCTCCACACAGCTCTTTGGTGAATGAAACAAGCACGGAGAAAGAGAACATCCCCAGGGGTTTGAACAGAGTCAACGCAGCAGGTATGGCACATGCATACATACATACATACATACATACACACACACACACCGCTGCTTGACAATATCGCTGCAGATTTGCAAGGATCGGACTTTTAATGGACTGATGCACTGCACTAGGTCATCAGTAAAGAGGCACATGATAGCTCTGTCATCACTTTCAGTTTAATGAAGAGCACATAATGTATGGAGAGAGTGATTGATTTGCATCGGACCCCGCTTCCATCTAGTCAGCTGTAAAGGCAACTCGGCTGCATAATTGGTGTGTATGTGCCGGGCAGAGTTTGGTCCGTATTACGCCTCCTCCTCCACTAGTTCAGTTCGCATTGAAATTCATCGCTGCGCTGTTTTGTTTTGCTTTTTTTTTTTCCTCATGTCTTATTCACCTTTTAAAAAAAGTAATAGATAAATAAATAAATGTCGCGGACAGAAATAATGGCTTCCTCATACAATAACACGTATTAGTACGCACAATGTGCCTCAGATCTCAATTTTAGGGATATTAAATGCAGCAATTAGGGTAGAGCTGCAGATCTACAGCGGCTGCACTGGTGGAACTTCCTGCAATTAGAGGCATGGCACTGTGTGTGAACTCTTGAAGGTGTCAGAGCTCATATCTCCCCCCTCCACCTGATCAGAAAGGCCCTGTGCCGGTGATAAGGAGGGAGTGGGGTGGAGGAGGGCGGAGGCAGGAGACTCAAGGCTGTTGGCATGTGTTGTTTTTCCACTACGTGATCTCTATACCGATGCGGTCGGCATTAATTTTTGATGAACCATCGGCACAGCATCCTCCCCTCTCGCCCTCTCATCCCATCCCATTCTCTCTCTCTCTCTCTCCCTTCCTCTCTTTCTCTCTCAGGCTTCTTCCCCCCACATATGTAAGCTTGCTTTCTTATATGCTGCACTTCTTTGCTTTGGAGCATCTGTCTCGCCTCCTGGAACCTCAGTATCTTTGTCAAAGTAGCTGAGAGGGGTTGAGGGATTTGGGATGAACTTCTCTTTTTTTTTTTCAGTTCCGTATCTCCTTCTGGAGGCTCAGCCGAGATTTCATTCTAAATCAGTCTGAATATACTGTATGGAGATTGTCAAACAAGAACTGCTGTGTGTTTTGTTTTTTTGGTCGCTTGAAATCTGTTTTCTTTTAGCTTTCTCAAACAAGTTATTATTATACTAGTCAACATTCACGCAGCACAGTTCAAAAGCGAGGTTCTTTGTTCTTGGGAATGTGAAGGTACTCCAGGTTACCAGCAATCACAAATAACTTTGTAAAAAGTTGCTGCTTTACAAAATGATCAAAGTGTAATTATTTTCTATGCTCAACACAGACAGGGCATACTCTTCTATTAGTTTTGAAAAAGGTTTAAAGTTGTCCCACACCCAACAGGTGCTTTTTCATACATATTAGTACATGGAGTTTGGTAACCTTATGTAACTCTCACCTGAGTGGAGGTCTGATCATCCCAAGCACACTGTAACTAAACTACTTGACTCTCATTTTGGTCAGTAGGGCTATGTGGAGTTGCATTGGGCGAGACTGGAACATAAACTACTTCAGGAGTCTGACAGTGCAGATTGGGCAGTAAAAACTCATTGATGTTGATTTAATTGCCCAGTCTATTTTATGATCTGTTTTTCTAACCAGTGATTTTGTAGTGAATATTGATTCAGATCCGTACCTCGTCAGTCACAACATTCCTACATCACCTTTATATGCCTTCATTAAAAAATATGTTTGGACCATAGTGTGACAAAAAAAGATGACGGAGGCAAAAGATTTTTGTGAGCCTTTGCTTTTAGCATTCCTTTTTTTATTTTGCATTTGTTCTGCTTTGTCCAACGCAACGGAAAATCCAAGCCAGTGGATTTGCTTACTGTCGTTCTTACTGTCGTTTTTAACAGTCGCTCTGTGTTTGTGTCCTATTACTTCCTGTTGGCACAAAGGGGCTCTGTTGCTGTTTTTGACTTATTAAATGGAGGTATCCAAAAATTAAATCTTCACCAATTTAATGTAAAATGATAGTCACTTAATGCCGGTAAAAAGAATTGAGGCACTGCAGTAATCTCGATTTGGAGGAATTAACGTGTGACTCTTAGAGCCAGTGACAGCAGTCTTCAAATAGTTTTAAATATATCCAATAACTAGCACTGAATACCTTTTTTATAACACATTTCTTACAAATGGCATTGTTACTGCTTCCAGCAGCTTTTTTGTTCCAGGGATCAGTGGGCCAAGTGACACTTTAGAGGAGTGTAGCAAGCAGACTGAGGGATATAAAGAGCAACACATACATTTAACTTTTCTATTATAGTGTGAAACAGGGGATTTATAGAAAAGGACAGGCGGATTTATCCTTTCCGTGCTTGTAAATGCTGAGCATGCAATTACCCCTATAATAGAGGCGTTGTGTCCAAATTGGAGCCATTAAAGTGATTTAACAGTGCGTGGATTGGCCCTGGCATTTGCGAGGATGTGTACACATGGGGTGTAGTGGAATGGATGTTTTATCACAGCGTTTTAGAGCGCGGTAATAGCAGAGCAGCCCATGTAGAACACTGACGTGCCACACTGTACAGCTTACTCATTAGGGACTGTATTTTGGACTGGGCTCCACCCTCTGTGTGGGTGTTTCAGATTTTTGGATTGGAAATAACGGTTTGCTTCAGGGATTGACATCTTCTGGTTTCTGGTGCTGATACTTTACAATCACCAGTGTCTGCTTTCTGATGTTACCTTTGCAAATAACTGCACTTTTACATGTAGGTTATAACTAATAATACAGTGACCTATTTGCAGAATGAATTGGAAAGGAAATGGTTGTTTTTTTAGAATTTTTACAGCAATGAAATGACTTATTTTGTGGCTTTGTGAGTCTCTTCAGTTGACATTGGCTGTGTTAAACATTGAACAGCTTCATATATTATGAATATTATACGAAGCTTTCTAGAACTATTCCAGAAATGTGTAGAGAAATATTACGATACACTGTAGGACTGTTTCTGAACTGGACATAATCTTCTTTCCGTTTGTTAGGTTTTGCATCACGTTTCTTGGGAGAACACAAATGTTGCTTTTTTTTTAATAATCACTCGTAGCATTTTCCTGTGTTCTTTTCCCTCTCCACTCTTCAACCTCTTTACTACCGGTGGATGACATTTAATGCGTCTTCTGCAACCTCAAAGACACCTGCTGGAAGAAAGGAATTCCTCAGAATGAATAGGATCCAGGGGTTTCCAATATTTCCCCTATATGCTTTGAAATGCTTGAAACCCTTTCACTCTGTTCACTGCTTCTTCTTTCTTGCCCCACTGTTTCCTCCCTCCCTCTCTTTTCTGCCCCAGTCTGTGCACGCTGGAGTGGAGCCCCTGTACAGGCGAGGCGTCCTGGGGAGAGCTAGTAAAGCATTTATTATGGGCTTTTCATACTGGCAAGCACAGAGCCACTCATGCTTGGCCTTTAACTTCCCTCTGAAGTTCAGCCATACATGAAAAGAGGGGGCTGTGGCCCGCTAATATATTCCTGGTTTAATATTGTATCAGGAAAAAGTGAGGGACGGGTAAAGATGAGAGAGGGAAAAAAGGAAGAGGGGAGAAGAAAATTGTGTTTAAAAAATAAAAATGGAATCCTTGATTTTGTTTCCACGCCTGTTCACTGGTAGTTTGCTGATTAAATGTCACGTGGTGATACTCGCAATGCCCAGCGGAGCTTTTGAACTCTGGATCTGTGAAGAATCCTTTTCCGAGGCTTTGTGCGTGGGCTGTCTACCATAACTTCCTCTCAAGTAACAATATAGGGATGAGCGGACAGGAAGCAACGCTACATTCTCGCCACTACATTCATTTACTCGCCGACTGCCCCGATATTAACTTTGTTGGGCTCGGGGTGTTAGTGGATCTCTGTGTCTATAAAAGAGAAAAAGAGCGAAGCAAATTAGTCTCTCCATCTTTAATTATTTTTTTCCTCCCATTTTTTTCCCTTGAAAGATCTCCCCCCTTTTCTCATCACTCTTCTTAAATCGCGTGCTCATTGGCGGGTCGTACTTTTTTAGGTCAGGTTTTTTCTTTTGGTGTTTGGGGACATTTCTGGGGTATTTTATTGGTGCGTTCACCATATGGAGAGGGACAATGGGCAGGACATCGGGGCACACCCTAAGTTTGGATTGCTCTCATCTCTTCCGCCTCTTCTCTTTTTTTGGGTGTGTTTGTCTGTTGTGTGTGTCCTGGTCGAAGGAGAGACCCTCCTCCACAGAGCTTGCAAGAGGAACCAAGTGGAAACCGTGCTTCAGATCCTGTCGCTTCCTGGCACGGACGTCAACATTAAAGGTAAGACTTTCTCGCTTTCCCTATTCTCTGAAGCCTCCGTATCGCCGTCATCTGACTCCACTCCCACTGTTTGCTATAGCGTTTCGAAGAGCGATTAACATTGGGGGGTAAAAAGATGTGAGAAGAAGTGTGAATGCGTCATCAGTGAGGGTAACCTTTAGCTAAAATGTAAAGGGTGTGTCTATAAAGATCTGGATGGGTTTGGCGGCTCAGATTTATAGCTTTACGTGACTTTGCTAAGTGAATTGAAAGCCTTTTGATATTTCAGAGTGACTTTCTTTTGTCCCTTTAGGTCAAATATAATAACTTCCCCTCCTTTTATGGAAATGTTATGCTCTTTCAAAGATTTCGCCGATTTTGTAATAGCCCTTTAACAGCAGCCTAAATTGGCTTTCGTCTTGGTAGGGGCTCATGCAGGAGGCGATGTCTAAAATGTTATCAGGCAGAACTATGTGCAAAATGGTAAAATTACCGTTGTCCCATTGCAGTTGTCTCCCTGAACGAGGCCCGAGTTAACTGTGGAAGAACATTTTTGGTTGTCAGATAAAACGGATCTACGTTATGATGATCTCCAAATAATCTAATTTTGATTATTTAGGACATGTCTATCCATGACTGTTTCTAAGTTTGGACCAAACGCTGTAAATCAGGATGGACTCAAGTGTTTTAATAGTTCTAAGAAATGCTGATATGTCTAGGCGAGACGTACATAGGCGGTGATTTGTACTTGTAACCTCCAAACAATAACACATTCATAATAGCGAATCAATCTTTAGCAGCCTTAGTTCAGTCGTGTTAATGTCTTTTGTCTTAAGGCAATGCAATGGTGTCTTGTTATTGCTTATTTGCTGCTTGAGTTGTTAGCTCTAAGAACTATCCAACAACTTAGCCGCAAGAGTTAGACCACTGATGCCACAAGACTCTTTACTTTTTCATCATGACACTCCAGTCATTTTCCAAATTGTCTCATACTGTAACATACTTTGAGAGATGAACATATCTATTCAACTGCTTGATACACAAAATAATTTTCCAAACATCACTATCTTCCATGAAAATTCTTGACAGAAAGCGAAGTTTTTACATGGAAGAGATCTTTATATTGTATATTTATGTGTTTTCGCCACAAAACAATGATAAAAGGTTATGTGCTTGTGTGTGTGCTTGTTTTTTTTGACCATGCAGACCATGCAGGCTGGACGCCTCTGCATGAAGCGTGCAACCATGGCAGCGCTGCGTGTGTGGAGGCTTTGCTACGTCACCGCCCCGCCCCTGTGCTAAATAACCAGGTGGGCGGAGTCAGCCCACTTCACGACGCTGTGATAAACGGACACATGGACATCGCCAAAATGCTGCTGGAGCATGCAGGTGAGTGAACTTCCCCAATACACCCAGAGACTCAGTGCTTCAGAGAGTTAGCTGACGTAAAGAATGACAAAAATAATCAGTTTTATAAGACGGAGCTAACACTTCAAAATGAATTACCCCAATTTTATACCTAAGTAATAGTAAAATATGATTATATTGCAAAGTAATATTGATCTTAAAAGTGGTTGCTCAGCAGCACTTCAATTAATTAACACCTTTGTGTATCCAGGTGCATATTTACTAGATTGGGCTAATTAGAATAGGACAAAAGTTGTCTTTAATTTCAGGTTAATTTAAACTGTGACACTGATATTGGCCTTGGTGCTTTATTTTGTCTATATCATTACTCAGGCAGGTTCAATTAAAAATTGCCACTCCAACTGTACGTTCCATGTATATATATTTTCTAATGGGATTGGATACACTTAACTGTTTTTATAAGTCTTCATATAATCCATCTTCCTCAAAGCGATTCATTAAACCAAATGGTTCCAGTCACATTGATGGAATCGTATAATGTTAAAGTAAAACACCTTTAACTTGTCCAGCCAGAAGGCTGCCAAGAGAGCTAATCTGTGGAATTAGCCATTTAGCTAATGATTTGCTGCATGTCACTGCTGCTGTAGCCAAGACAAGCTTTCAATTTAATACAGCCAACAAACTCAGCGGCGCTTACTGACAGATTGAATGCTGCTTTCGACCTTATTAGCAGGGCCACTTTTATCTTGACTGGCCTCCTGGTAGAGTGAGGGACCTGTTGATGGTGGGGCCATTTACAGGAACTCTCGATTTTACGCATCAAGTTCAGTTCATTCATCACACAGATAACTATTCAGCCTCTGTAGGCGGTGGTATAATGTTTTCTGTGGCTCCGGAGGGGGCTTTACCGAGTCCCAAAAATATGACAATGTCATGAGGGTTAATTCGGCTTGGGCATGGAGACTGCAATTCTTTAGCAGAAAGCCTTTGTTAGAGTCGTGGATGATCTAACCAAAGATGGTATTAATTTGCATTATGGGAAATGTAGGCTCTAGAGTTAATGGCGATTGATCCATACTTAAGACTAAATGTTTGGATCTTCCTCTGGAATATCCCTTTAATGCTTTCACTTGGGTTACGTACCATTTTTGTATGTTATCTGAGGGAATATTACAGTTACCTACAAAACAAAAAGCATTATGGGCTGCAGACAAGACAAAGCAAATTGGTTCTAGACCCCAGAGGCCATAGCGGTTGTCTGCTTCTTCACTCTATGATGTGTAGATCATCTCTATACCATCTATCCTTCTGCCCCCACTGCTTGTCTTCATAATCCTCATGCAATCCTGCACTGCAGTGTCTGTCCAAACAGATTACTGCGTCACTTCATGAGATGTCTGTTAATGTCATTTTGACGAGATTAGAGGAGTCAGATTCTGCCGCTTGCGAAATTCACGCACAGGTTTTTGTGGAAATGTGTCACAACACAACTAGTTTGTGCGTCGGCATGTTTGCATGCCACATACAGTCTGAGCTCAGGAAGGTTGAAGCGAGTGTGACGGGTGTCGGCGCTCAGGAGAGGGTGGCGTCGCTGGTTGCGTGCAGCAGGTGGCAGAGTGAATGTGTTTGTGTTTTTGGGGGAGGGTGGGGAGGGCTGCCATTTGCCGGCATTGAACAAGTCTCTCATGTAACATACTGTACCTCTGCCTACCTCTCAGTTTGACTAATTATAGTTAATTTGATTCGACTTTCCCATTAACACATGTACACATTCTGTCCTCAAAAAATAAATTAGACTGGGATTGTTTAGTCCCGGAGAGGAAACAAGAGAGCGCTCCATTTTTTTTTTTTTTTTTTTCCTTCCCTTCCTCAGTAACAAGAGGGAGAGACAATTAAAAGAGGTCAGATGAAGAAGCAGTAAAATTAGAAGATAAAGTGAGAGCGCGTGTGGGTCTGCAGCAGACGTCTGGCCTGCTGTCTAGGCCAGGGCTCTTCTTAGGGACCGAGCAGAACAACAGGAATTGAAATACTACCAATTTGAAACACCTGCAGGCTCGTACATTATACTTCTTTCTCTCAGTCGCTCTCTCCTGACTGTTTGCTATTTCCTCACACCTTGATGGCGGGTTGTCTAAAGGCTACAGCAGGGAGCTGGTGAGGAGGAGGTCCTCTTGACTCTAGGCTACGCCGCCTCTGTTGGTCTCTTGTCCGTGATCTCCATCTGGTTGCCACGGAAACCATCAGTAGGCCTAGCATTTTTTTTTTTCTTCTTCTTTGAGTCCTGGTTGTTGAATCTGGGAGGTTTGGGCTTTGGGGCTTTATCATGGTTAGTTACCGTAAGCAGATTTATGTTGTTGTTCATTCCAGTCTCTACTCTAAACTCAAGCAGGACTTTAGTGCTTATGGCAGCATTTCTAACATCCATACATCAGACTACTTTTTACATTTTTTTGGCCAGGGAGATGCGCTGCAACATCCCCATGGTAGGAAAACAGGCTAGTGGGCCAGATGCATTTCAATTCCTCTCTGTCTTTATGTATTATATTCCTGTGTTTTAGCTTTCTTAGTGCCTGCTACCTCTCCTGAAACTATATTTTCCACTGAGGCATTCACCCTGCTGTTTCCAACAGAAAGGCTGAACCTAGCTGCCAAGGTTCTGGTAGGCCAGAGAGGGCAACACTGACACTGGCACACCAACAAAGCCTTTATTTGGGAGTGATCTCACCCCTTTGTAAGCCTGTCTGCTGGGAGGCCTGGGCTCTTTTTTCAGGGGTGAATTGTAGGGGGGAAGAATGGATGGATCCCACCCCTACCCCCTCTACCTCAGTCCCTCCAGGCTTATGGAGCTGGCAAGGAAAGGATGCCATGGCTGAGGGCAAGGCTGACTCTGCTCTCCTCCCCTCCTCCTCCCATTGCCCAAGGCCGCCCCACATGACCCTGTGTATAAGTGCGTGTGTGTGTGTGTGTGTGTTTGGCTCGTTTGGCTCGTTTTTACACGGTATGGTAGTGTCCGTGGCTATATATTTTGGTGTATGTGCATGAATGCACAAATATTTTCTTGAATCTCAAATGCTGTAATGAGCGTATGCTGGCTTGTAATTAAGTATTTGTAAGTGTGTGTGTGTGTGTGTGTGTGTGTGTGTGTGTGTGTGTGTGTGTGTGTGTGTGTGTGTGTGTGTGTGTGTGTGTGTGTGTGTGTGTGTGTGTGTGTGTGTGTGTGTGTGTGTGTTTTCGCTGACGTTTCCCTGTGCCCCTTTCTCAGCTGGTAGGAGTGTTTAGATTTTGCAGGGTGGCCAGGGCAGCCGGTACCCCTGATTGGAATGGAAAATGACCCGGAGCCTTTAGCTGTGCAGTTCAGAGCTGGCACACACACACACACACACGCACAGTGGAGGCGTGTCAGTGAGCAAAGGGGGTGGAGAAATAAAGAAAAGAGCCTTTAAGCTGTCACCACTCGGCCCTGTGACCGTAATCGCTGATGGCATCTTCTCAATACAGCCCACCATGTTAGTAAGCACAGCAAGTCCACCTCGACTGGTAAACACATACACACACAGACTCATTTAGATGCTTGGAGGGGAACGAGTATAGCAGAAAGAATTTTGCAGGTGTGTGTGTGTGTAAAAGTGTTTTGTTTCTTGTCTAATTGTTTGGCTTGAGTCAAGCAAGTTCAAAGAAGGCAAGAGAGTTGACTGCCTTCACATTTTCTCTTTGGATTTTTGTGCATCTCTTGTACCCACACACAAACACACACGCGGTCGGTTTATGCACAGCGTCCCGCGGTCCCTGCAGATCTTAATGTGAACGAGTGTTTGTGGAGCAGAAAGATGTCATTTGCTCAGTGGCACGGGAAACGCACAGTCCCCACGGGCCGCTGCCGACAGTCATGGTGTGTCTCTGTCAGCTTGTCTATCTCTGTCATAGATACACGCGCGCACCCAGGTAGAGATTTAGACACACTTGGGCTTCCTCACTGTCAACACGCTGAAGAAAGTTCATTCTGCTCGCTACTTGCTCGCTACTTATTTCCCTGTGGGTCCTGAACTGGCAACTGCGAAGAGCTGAGCACTCGTACCATTAGAGGTGAGGCTGTGTTTGGAGCCCTCGGCTTCACTCAGGTGTGTTCGTGTTTCAACTGCTGGTTTCTCCAGGCTATATTTCAAGGACTTTCCTCGCTGGGAATTTTTGAATAGATTCTCCTTCTTTCTCCTCTCTTCCTGCCCCTCTCTCTCGCCACCCCCCCCCCCCCAAACCTTTCTTTCTGTGTTTTGGGGTGGTTGCCAGGATTAAGTCTAGAGCTCAATCCAACAGTCTCCCGGGTCGTTCCCCAACATGCTCCAAGAGGAGGGAGAGACTCCTGTTTTATACAGATGAGGACCATGGAGGATTAAAGGAGGGATATGATTTTGCAATTTTTTTAATCAATGGTTTCTTGCTGGCTAGTTATGCCGTTTTATAGTGTACACATGCCTTGCCCTTTTTCTCCTTTCGAAGCTGCTGCAGCTTTTGTTGAGCATGAATTCCACAGGGAGCTAGCTTCAGTGAGAAGGAAAGGGCAGAAGCCAAGGAACATCATTTTCTAAGTATTTTTATGTCCTCTTGTCTACAAGGTTCAGCAGGAGTTTAACGTCATGTATTTATTTTTAAGGACTACATAACAATTAAGACTGGTGAATTTTTGTGTCAAAAAGAAAAGTGTCATAAACATTCCCCTCCATCCGCAAAGCCAAGTTTCAAGGTTTAATTCACTTCTTTTGTGGAGGCCATTGAAAGAAAACTACAACATGGTCACAAGACGGAGATGGTTCGGTGTTGTTGTCCATGAATATCTTTCTGTGTCTGCACTTTAGCCTTGAACTTAACTTGGCATACACTCCAATGGTAGAACTCCCCGAGCAGCAGTCGAGTGTGTTTGCTTTAGTCATTATTTCAATAAGAAGCTAAATCCTGAAGCGTTTGTAGCCTGTTGTACTTTTAGTTTGGAGCAGCGGTAAGAATGTTGCGTACTGTGGGAGCAGTTAGTCGTTCAACAAGAATGTTAAGGGAGTCTGAAGTTCCAAAAGTTTAACTTTGCCATCACAATGTCAAATGTAGAGGCTTTATAAGAAACTGTCTGTTTTTATAAGGTGCAGTCAAATATGATAATATTGTTACTGTGAGTAAAGCAAAAGCTTGTTTAAGAAATCGATATGATTGAATCAGCGCACAATTTTTCATAGTAATCCTGTTTAGACAACTGTCCATTGATGACTTCTTGACTCGGGCTTATTAGATTTACCCAAAACCTTTTCAGTTATGATTCTGCCCTGTCATATCACAATTTAAAAGGGCTGTTGCTGTCAGTAACCTGCATATATATACATAATAAATTCCACATTATTCATTAAAGTTATTCTCAGACTGACAGCGCTGTGTGCGCGCTGTCCCGGGTGCTGAAATGCAGCGAACGAGATCAATCGATGGACGGACAGCTGGGTATTTTATTTTAGGTCTATGTGTTAACATAGATTACAGTTTATTTTTTATTTTTATTTATTCATAGGCCCATATTAGCAAATTCCTTTTTAGATCATTATTGCACATTTGTAGCAGTTTTTCGTTTCAATAAAGAGGAAAATCCTTGAAGTCCAATTGAAAAGCAAAGTGAGGAGCAATATTGGTAATTAATGGCCGCAAGTTTGAGAAACGTTTGGCAGCTTGGGTTGTCATCGTTCCCTTCCACCGTCGTTTTAATGCACATGGTTACAGGGGCTCAAACCCAAGGGCCACAAGGGAGTGCTCCTCGTGTAAAGACGGGGGTCTATACTCCGACACAACCTGCCGCGAGAGGAAATAATACTTTTCTAGCAGCTGTATATTTGACTGAGATCTGTTTCTCTCACTGACTAATCTGTTAACAGATTCTGCATTCATATACAAAAATGTGGTGTCAAACGCATATTTTTTTCCGTTTAGTGACTAATCACGTTTGAGCAGTATTTGGTTGAATGCAGCTAAACCGTTTGTGTGGAGAACAAAAGAGGCAGAAGTCATAACGCTTTGGCCGTAATGCAATTTCCAAACTCGCTAGTCTATCGATGATTTAGCTTTGCTTGTAAACTGGCTACTTGTGAAACAATCCGGTCACACACGTCGTCTGTCAACTCCAACTCGAGTCTCTCATTTCATGTTACTAATGAGACTGTAAACAATGAGCAGCGCATGGAAAAGCTATAGTCTTGGCCTGAATATCCGCTGCCTTCACTGGATCCCCAGAGGCTTATCTGTCGTCAGACCGATGGGTTCTGATATTGCTTACTGACTGACTGACTGAGTGAAGGGTGTAAAAAAAAGCTGCTAGCGCGACTGTAAACTCGCAGTTTTGCACCTCGCCTTGTTCTCTATCATCTGCACAAAACTCGCGTCTCTGCGTCTTGCCTTTGCATAGTGTGTGAAGTACGCAAAAGAGCATTTGAAGTATTTGGATGAAGTTACTGTGCCCATAAGAGCTATGCAGACGCTAAATTCTAAAATCACAGTCAATTGTTTATTCTATCTTTATCGAGCTCTAGTTCTCTGTTCAAGGAGTATTTGACTCTACTTCTATCAAATTAACTTCCAAATGGTCTGAATTTTTAAAACGAGGTTGTGTGCATGTTAATTGCATCATAGGAAACTGTTTACTTGCTTGCACATGATGATTCAGTGCATGACACATTATTAGAGTTAACAGCTGATGGCAGTGATTAGCCTTTTCTGATTGAGGAGACCGGTTAAGAGTTCATTTAGGGCTCCACTCTGATTATTTAAGATGCTTATCGCTCACTGCTGATCAGCATCCAGTAAATCAAAGTATATCTGATAACCCCTCTCACTACAAGTGATGGAGCGGCAGGGGATTACACAAAGCTAGCAGTAGGTGCCCATGCTTTTACATCCTACATCCTATCCTTATTGGCCCCACCTCTTCCGGAAGGCTGTGATCCAACTGTGCCTTACCAGGGACACGTTAATCACCTCACCTGTGACTGAAAAGTCAGAGCCTGTCTCCGGCTGTGATGTCATTAGTAGAATTAAAGCTCAATCCAAAAGGAAATAGAACAGAGGCCACATGACCTATAAGCATTATACAGAGAGCATGACACGACTGCTTCATCTGATGTCACCTCCACGGGCTTTTCCATCCCTGCTTTTTATGCTCCGAATATCAAGGTGGAAAGGAGGAGAAATGTATCACTGAGCGTTCAGACACTGTTGCTGAAGCAGAGAGGGATTGTAGCATATTCACATGTCTGGCTGTTCTTTCTTTTTTCCCTGCATCTGATGCCTCTCCGCTGGCTGCTTTGGTGCTTCACTTGGTTGGCCTTGTTGTTTTTGCTGTGGTTTCTAGTCGCTAGCTAGCAGCTCCCTGTGGATATGTGATGCCGTGCCCCTGGCTGCAGTTCACACACTCAGCCTGCCTCTCTTTTTCAGGCAGCGAGGGGAGAAAGAAAGAAAGAGAGAGAGGATGTTTACCATGCTGTGGAGCTGCTTGCTTCCCAGCTTGTCTGCCTCAGCCACAGCATCAGACCAGAGAGAGAGAGAGAGAGAGAGACATAGGGGGAGGGCGCACTGCATCTTTCTTTCCTTTCCTCCCCTCCCACCCTCTATTTGCGCCAATTTTCCCCTCCTCCACTCTCGCTTTTATATTTCTTGTCTTCGCCTGCCCTCTAAAGGCCAAAGGGCTTTGCGCTCCGTGTGTGTGATTGTGTGTGTGTGTGTGTGTGTGTGTGTAGCAGGCAGACTGCATCTGGCTGGTGCATCAGGCAGTCGCTTATGCTCGGCATGTGAATTTCCTCCCTCTGCTGTAGCTTCGGAGCTGAGGTCTTAGCGGGGCTTTTTCACATCCGTGTACACACACACACACACACACATACATAAAAGATGGTGTAATTACCCTGTGCTCCCATGTAATCCCCCAGGTGCTGTATTTATCTCTACTGCAGCATATCTGACACCAAGCGCCAATACCTGGATTTACTTCAGTCGCTGTCCCTGCACCAAAACCATAACCATTCCACAGCCTCTAGTGTCATACCTGTGTGTGTGTGTGTGTGTGTGTGTGTCTGTGTGTGTGTGTGAGTGTATTACATTATAAAAGGCACGCAATGCTATTTGTCTGTCATCCGTTCTGAAAATATGTAATTCAGCATTGGCTATGATCGTTGATGTCTGCATTAAGTGCAGTTGAGCTGTGTGGTGGAGCATGAGAGCGTGTGTTTTTTTTTTTATCCCAGGATGGATAACGAGTGATTCTCTTGTCCAGAGGGTGAACCATATAAGCAGAAACCCTGGAAAAGCAAAAGCACACAAGCGGATGCTCACTGGAAATAAAAGGGAGAAAGTCAAGCAGGGAAATATGCAAACGTGACAAACACACCGAAACGCACAGTTAGCTTTCAGGCAGACAGATCTACAATCAAACATGCATCCGTACAGCCTTTCAGGCAAGCCGAGCCCAGGGCCGCGCTGCAGGGGCCCCCACACCAGTGTCATCCTTCTGGTTGGAGCCTGTCTGTCAGCCGGGTTTGACACAATGTCGTAGGGGAATGCTGGAAAACTGCACTCCTCGATCTTGCATTTCTTTCTCTTGTGCTGATGATGTGCATCTTCTGTGTGAGCGCACAGAGCTGTGGCTGAGACACGGCAGCGGGACAGTTGCATGTGGGATTGAACATAAAAGCACTGAAGCACATTGCTGATGTTTTATTTCTGGTGGAGCTTTTGTTGCGGATAGTTTAATAGTCATTTCTAATATTCACAAGAGCAGAGTTTGTGGCTCACTGTGCATTTAAAGAAAAGAAACTACCTAAAAAATATTTCTACTGTCTGACAATACAGTTGTAATTGGGGCTCTGACTTGTAGTGTTGCTTTTTGCTTAAGTTTACTCTATTATGTCAAACTTGCATATCGTTTTGGCTGCAACAAGCTATTTTCTCATGAAAGAAGAACATAGTTTCATCTTGCTTAACGGATGCATGGAATTTATGCATTTTTATGAGTTCATGCATATGTACAGTATGTATACCTTGCACATATTGGGGTATTTCAGTTGAATTTTGCCCAGTGTTTCAGTTTAAATGTTCCTGTATTGTGCCTGCTGAAGAAAACAACTGCTTCGACATTGGAGGAGGAGAACTATTAAGGAGTGGGAGAATAAACCATGTTTTCCCCTTTTCTCCACATTTGGTGGAGACTGCACAGGGAGCTTGGGTTCGTAGCCCAGGCTTAAAGGCCCCTTGCAGAGCTAAGTTCAAGGCTGCTCCTTTCAAAGGAAGGCACAGAACATGATAAATTGTAAAGAAAAACAGCCTCAGTCTTCAAAACCCATCTTTTTTTAGAGCTCATCCGGAAAAGGACAAAGCTGGATTCATTTTCCAGCAGACATGATGGTGCGTGCTCCTGTGTGTCTGCATGGGGTGCTATGGTAGTGTTTTTTTTTAAAATCCACATTCTGGACCTGAAGCTTGAAGCTGAAGCTCGCTGTGTCTCACGCCATGGCTGGCTTCGCATATTACAGCCTTTCCTACTGCAGGAGCGTACTAGCGAGGACGGCTTGTTATAGAAACCTGGTGATTATGACCTGCTGTGAACAACCTCACTCTCTCACACACACCACGTCGCTCTCCGTCTCCCTCCCCTCTGCCTTTCTCTCGTGGCCACTTTGATCAAATCTGTGCTCTTACGTCCTTGACTGCTGCCCCCGATGCCTGACCCCTGCATTTGAAATTTCCCCGCTTATGTAAAAGTTTATGTAGATTAATGCCACAATTTATGCAGATTGAGTTTTTGCCACTCAGGCTTGAAGCACTAAAAGGTAGATGAGCGCTGACCTTCCCCGCTAACAGCTACGTGAGCTCTCACCGATTATCTCATAACTGCTACACACAGTGTTAGTTCAGTGGCAGACAGAGAGATGGAGAGCAATTTCAGAATTCATATTGTTCCATTTTGAACTTTTTGTTTTAACGGTGTCATTTAAAACAAGGCTGTCTTTTTGTCAAAATGGCATTTGGGAGGCTCAATTAGTGTGGTTTATGTCACAATGCTAACACACACACACACACACACACACACACACACACACACACACACACACACACACACACACACACACACACACACACACACACACACACACACACACACACACGATGGCCCCTTCTTTAAAACAAAATCCTGCCGCCCCACAATGTCTGTCAAACAGAAACAACTGGCAGCAGTGGTATCAAGCAGCCCTCTGTGTGACACGCCGGGCCGCCACAGAGCCGTAAACTGGTATGTTGCAGCAGCACTGCCGGGGTTGAACAGTCAAGTGCCATCAAGAGCAGTTTGCCATAGAAATGGATCTATCTAAAAGCAAACAAAGGGCTCACACTTGACTCGACCTGCTCCATGTAGGCTAAGTGCGCAGGGGCCTGTCTGACACTGGAACATGGCTTTCAGTCTGAACAGACAAAGCGGAAGAGTGGACGGTAAATGTCACTGATATAACTTGCCTGGCTTTGTAAGGGGGGGTGGGGGGGGGGAGTGTTACATGTATAGGTATTTGTATTGTTTGACTTTTAATATTGATCACAGTTGAGGTCTGTTGTGATTTAGTCATCCCCAGTAGCTCTTTGTGTTAGTGTTGCTGATGAAAGCCTTGAGCGTTACAGAATTACATAAAAAAGGGTCAACAGGAAAGCGAAGCCACCATCAGGTCACCAACCTTCTGCGCGTAAAATCTGAGTATTTAGATTTTCTGTTTTGTCATGGTGTGTGTGTGTGAAGGCCACATGCATGCACTCATACAACTGTATTCAATATGCGCTTTTGTCCTTGCACTCTCATGTGCAGAGTTGTCTTACTTCAATAGAGGCATTGACAGATCCTCTTAAGGCACTTTAAGTCATTGTACAATGTTGTTGAAGTGTTTAGTGCCATCAGGAAAAACTGAGTTCTGTTCTTAAATACTTCCCCTTTAAAAGTATTAAAGGCAAACATTTGCAGTCACGCTTGTCGCAGGTTGTTTGACCCATGCCTAAGATCTTTTTAAGAGCAATAAATGTCATTGTGGGAGTAACTTGAGTCGTGATAGAAATGACTGTAGTCCAAGTCAGTAAGGGTTGTGTGATCTGATCCTGTATACCTCTGCCCCCTCCAGGCTCAGTTATCCTGCAGCAGAATGATGGAGACGGGCGGACTGCACTGGATCTGGTCTCTACAACAAGTCAGAGGGAGGAGCTCCTCCACAGTGCACATGTGGGAGATTCCGCCCTGACAAACATCTCGACTGAGGTCTTGAACCTGTCCCTCCTGGAGGCCGGATCCTCTCTGCTGGCACACCTCATTTTCTCCTACCAGCAAGAGAGGGGCCTACCCGGCCATGCGCAGCCCAGCGACAAGTCCCACAGCTTGGGCTACACGCTGCTCAGGGCCCTGGAGACGCACTCCCACCAAACCGTGACTCTGGGCTGGACAGACCAGCGGGCGGTGAGGCTGGTGGAGGATGCAGAGACACTGCTGGAGCTGGGCAGAGGGAGTTACCTGGGCCAGGTGTCTCTCGCAGTGAAAGAGTGCAAAGGAGAGAATACACTGTTCCTGATGGAGATACTGGAGGACCTTAAGTCTCGGGGGAAAGCACTAGTGGCTGATCTGTGACACAGGATCAATGAACACACTGAAATGAATTGAATGTGCAACCTTTGATTGAATGCTATCAAAAGGGCATCTTTGTCAGTTATTTTCAATTGTTCTATCATACAGTTCACCATGGCCTAATCATGTCTACACAGGCAACAATCATCTGTGAATGTAGCCCTCCAAAGTAATGTGGCCCCTGAAGTTAGCCGTATGTTCATTTATACAGAAACCTTTATAGCTACAATATGGTTTGGATATATTTCACTACCTTTTTTTATATTTCACAAATGGAAAAATGTATCTATGTTGAATAGTCTGAATTGCATGTTTTTATGGCAACACAATCATTTCTATTTAGACCGTTACTACCTCAAGTTATTATTTTCTACAGACACTTTTCAAAGATAAGTGTTTTTTTCACATTAACTATTTATAATAAAATAAATTAAAGTAACTTTCTTTGTACACTCCGTGCCAAGTTTTTAAGGGATTCTGAAAGCAGTAAGTGTTAAGAGTCATCCTGGTCTGAGATACTTGAGGCGCTGATGAGCACTCAGGGTCACAGACAGCAGTGAGGAATGAGCGGTTTTAAGCCTGCTTGTTGGGGAGGGTGGAGCGTTCGATGGAGCAACAGAGGTGAGGGGGGGGGGGGACTCAGGAACGAGATTGTTGAAGCTGAAAACTAATTTTGCAATAATCCAGACACTCCAAAGATGCTAAAAAATATTTAATCTCGTGTTTGTTTTCTCATTTTATCTTTCAAAATAAGCAACATACATCAGATGCATTTCACTTCTCAAACCGGAAATATACATCGTATCTTCTTTTACCCCTCCTGACCAATTTATGTCTCGGCTCCTTATTCACATCCTGAAATGTCATTGGACAAGAACTGGGCACATGAAGATGATGTCACACTGGCAGGCAACGTTGCAGGCAGAAAAAGACAGATCTTAGAAAATGAGGCAGGCGTACACCTACTTTACAACATTATCACCAGACCATCAACAGGCATACTGTATAAAATACAAACATAAATTAAGTAGATAGCTATGTACAGTATTATTTAAAAAATAAATAGTCTCATTTCAACTTGGTGCAAATAAAAGTGCTTTTTTTTCCCCTTTACAGCCGATACATTCCTTTTATATAATTTATTTTCTCTACATCATACAAAATAAAAACACTTTGGTTTGCTTGCAAACAAAGCCGAAATCCAATAATATATGACAAAAAATAAAACGGTATTTGAATGCAATACCACACAATAGTCACCACAATTTTCTGTAAAATAACGACATACAGTACTAGACACATACAGTACATATCAGGTATTCAAACAGTCCCTTCAGGCATTATAAAAAGCCATCCTTCACGAGCCACAGAGTGTGTTTGTTGAGGAGGCTATAATCAGTCTGCAACGCTGCTCTTAGGGGACAGTCTGTTATTGTCTTTCAAGTGGATTCCTCAAAACAACAAAACAAAATCAATGGCTCTCTGGAGTGACGGATGCAAGCCTGTTGATATTTAAGCATGGAGATGGATGGGTAAAGAGGGAGGGAGGGAAAGGTAAAGAGAGAGAGGGTACAGGCGATGGCAAGGAGACAGTCAGGGGAAGAGAGGGTGACGAAATGGCAGACGAGAGTTCTCGTGGCGGGGAGACAGACGACCAGATAGACAAAGGGGGGGAGGAACAAAAAGATGCAGAAGGGGGGGAAAGATGGAGGCAGGGATCAGTAGGATGAGAGGAGACCTCCTCAAAAGTAGCCTGGGCAGTGATCTTTCAACAGATGCTCAGCAAGAAGCCCAGGAGACCGTCCCTTCAGACAGGGTCGCAACCCCGCTCACTGACGAATGAGGGAACCGCAGAGAGAGCAAACGAAGAGAAGCATGATGGGAAAGGGGATCTGAAATAGCATAACACACACATCCCTGACATCTCAGGCCGAGGTCCCCTCAGAGCCTTGTCTTGTCACACAGCGACTTGCTGCTCATCTAGCTGACGGCCGCCAACACCAGCAAACGCCACACCAAGTAACAGCTGGCACTTCTGCTGCAGCACACCGCACGCAAGCCTTTACAGGCTGACACACACACGACTGAATCTACGCATCAGTCTACAGCTGGAGGGGAGATCCAATTGTAACACACACCGACGCTGAGAAAAGCAACGCGTCTTTGATTCCATAAACGTGTATACGCAAACACTCTTACATATACGGTTCACATACACACGCCTCTGTCTCTGGAAAGACGGATCAAAGTTGTGCTGTGGGCACAGGAGGTGGGGCAGATGGAGAGGGCGGCCAGCCTGGGGCACAACAGCACAGAGAGCATGTTTGTGTGTGTTTGTGTGTGTGTGTGTGTGTTTGTGTGTGCCTGAGAGGGAGAGAATGTGCCTGCTCAAATGGGATGTTATGCTTTCATCTGCGAGCAAGTAGGTACAGTATGTGTACGCGAAATCTCTGAAAGAAGCATATTCACGAGAGAGGATTTTTTTGTTGTTGTTGTGTCTGCATGCATGCATGCATGTATGTGTGTGTGTGCATGTGTGTGTGTGAATGCTTTCTTGTGTGGGCGCTGAGGCAAACACACAGGGAGATGAGAGGAAAGGAGACCAGCCTTTCAAACAAGATTAGGTCTGTGGCTGCCTAAAGGCCTGCATGCCTGGCGACACTCATGCATAGACTGGGTGACATCTGTATTAACACCGCGACAGCAGAAGGCCCAGTCTGCTGCGTCATCCGACAGACAGAGACGGCGTCGCACTGATTGACTGACAGGGGACTTTGACACGTTTTGAAGGGGTTAAACGAAGCTGCTACTAAATTATCTGGACATTTAGTGGTGATAAATGTTTGTGTTAAAAATGCAAACTGTCTTTTTTTGCCTACGGGCATTATTTAATTATGATTATGTAATCACAATCTCTTTTAAGAAGAACAGTCTCACTGTACTTTAAACTAATACCACTGTCTAGTGTGGATTGATGTTTTTTTTTGGCCATTGCATCAAAGCACGGACAGATACGACCACAAGCCTTCAGCCTGTTGGTCCAGGTTTGTGTTTGTGTAGAAGGACATATCTGGGGGCTACTACCATAATTGCTAATCAACTTGGCTGGCTGAGTTAAGTGGAAACAATACAAATTACTGCCAGTGAACATAACATCATTATCACATCCAAGAGAGGAATAACACAAAAGATACTTCAGTACAAAAACAATTAGAAAATATGAACATATTACCAAAACCATTTGATAACTACAATATGCTCTAAAAAAGACTTGAAAGTCTACTGCAGAGTGATAATGCAGAATGTTGGTATAAGGCTTGTATTTTGATAAACATGGATTGCACTGAAAATGTCATTTTTGGGACCGAGTATAAATGTTAAAACTTGTTTTCCTCATCGTGTGACACTTGTGGCAAGCAGATGGACAAAGTCCTCCGAACTGTCAGAGTGATGGAGAGGAGAAAGGAGAGGCTGAGGAAAAGGTCATTCCATCCATCCTTCCCACTCGCCTTTAAAATCAATCAAAAGCTTAATGGTGATAAGAATGTTTCTTGTACTCGTCTTTTTTCTTTTTTATACAAAAATTACACTTCAGGAAACTGTACTGTACGTCATGAGCAATTTAAGACAGAAAAAAAGCTTTAAGAAAAGAAAATTGGAAAGGAAAAAAAGAGAAGGATAGCTGAGCCGAGCTGGTCATGAGCCGTCTTCCTCTGCTCCTCAGAGTCCAGTAATAGACCACAAGGAGGAAAGTAAAGAAGAGAAGAGTTGGTGGGCGGACACAGTCATCTACCCGGGGTTGTTTTTCTTCCTTTTATTTGGACTGGGATTGGGATCCAGTTTCAGCTCTCGGTACTGCACCTGTTAAAACACACACAAATGCACACACACACACACACACACACACACACACACACACACGCACACACCACCCGGTCAGGTGGAAAGAGCAAAGGATGCTTGAATAGCACAGAAACCCTCCAGAGGCTCTCTGAGTCCAGCTGTGTGGAACAGTGGCCTCAGGGAAGGGATTACACACTGATTACAAAACACACACACACACACACACACACACACACACACACACACACTTATATTTAGACACACACAGATGCACACACTCACACACAAACACAAACCATGTACACTGTTCAAAGCTCCAAATACATTCATGCTTGCAAACGCACGCACAGAAATATACACGTACACACACTTCCACAGATGTGGGACAGTGGCCTAAGGGGAGGGATCATACAAACAAACAGAGAACAGGGAAAGGACTCATGGGAAAGCTTGGAGAGACAACAGAGTCATCACAGTATTGCAAGATGGTTCGGAGAGAAAGGGCAGAGGCGATGGGAAGGAGTCAGAAGTCAGAAAAGACACTTGTAACCCTTATAAAACCAGAGCTTAGCTGGGGGTTTTAGTTACTACAGTATCAAAGCATTGCTGATCACATGGAGCTTGATGTATACTGCGCTATATCTCAGAGGCTTTATATGGCTAAACGTGCAATTAGGGACAAAAGTGTTGACCCTATGTTCATGTGCTGTTGAAGAAAAAGCCTGTCTTCTCAGACAAAAACCCAAAATGTTCATTAGAAAATGTAGACTATCTACTGGCCAGAGAGATAAACCTTTTTTTTCGTCATCATTCATGGTACAACTAGAATTAACGCCTCGCTAAACAGTCATGCTGCAGTTTACATCCATGTCTGTCCAAAATGTCATCACTTCATCATTTTGTTACTTTGAGGATAAGACCAAAACTCATGGATTTGCTGCATGTCTACATCCAATGTGACCCTACCTGGCGGTAACTTTGTGTCTGTTAAAAAAACAACAAGAAATTGACTTCTTTTGTATCACTATTGTGTCACTAAAAAGAAATGTAATCACAATCACTTCAGAATAGGCTGTGCATTATCACTGAGGGAGTGTCACCTACTTCTCCCAAAGGGAAGTAACTCTCACTTCATGTGACGCTTTGCAAAGATGGCGAGCAGAGCTTAGAAAGAAGCTGCTCTTAAGTGATGGACACTCAGACGTAACAGCATCACAGTGGCTGAGCCGCAGCAACCAGAGACTGTCACTCTGGCAGTCTCAATTTCAGATGTGTGTGCATGCACACACAAATACAGTCGCAAGCCTAGACAGATTCAAGACACTGACAAGCACTAGCCACTGAATCAGAATACTAATAGAGAAAAAAAAAAAACAAGACTTAACAGTCACAGCACCAAAGAGCCAGTATCATCTGTGGGATCTTTCCTTGGCTGCTGTACTGTAGGCTACTCTGCCTGTCTGACTGACTGACTGACTGACACTCTCTCTGATTCTCCAGGCAGACAACAAACTGACGTCAATATGGTTTCTCTGTTCTGTCTCATGGTGGGTCTGTCTGCTGTGGACGAGAACAGCAGCGTCTCTCAGCACTGGCTGGGAACGAGCCTTTATCATCCATCTTCTACTGGTTCCCACTGTCGCTTCAATGGCGCCTTCCAGTATCCTCTCCCTGCACTGTACAAATCTGAGATGCAAGCAGGCGCGTGTGTGCTTACCAATGAAGACACATGCATACGGATACCAGCAACGAGAATGCACACACACACACCTCCCACATCACCCTGCCACTATATTATTAAAATCCCATAGACATCCATCCACACACACACACACACACACACACACACACACACACACACACACACACACACACACACGGTACAGTGGGGTATTTCAGTTCCTCTGTCTCACAGCGGTGGTCACCAATGTCTCGTTAAGGTGCTTCCAGAGTGGTTAGGCCAGCATGTGTTGCTCTCTACGCCTCACTAGGCAGCCAGACTTCACTGATACAGATCCGGACATCCTACTAAACAGCTGTACAAATAGAGCCGCTTAGTTAGACACAGTGAGAAAGACGAGAGACTATGAGGTAAGTCTAGAGGACAACAAGGAAATAGGCCAGGTGGAGAACACAAGGGAAGAAAGTAATGATGGGAAGCGAGATAAAGACGGGTCAGAAATAGAAAGAAAGACGAGGGGCAGAGAGCGGGACAAACCAACAAAGGAAACAGGAGAGAAAACAATGAAGAAGAAGAAGAAGAGACTGGGTGAGACAGAGGGAGAACTTTGGACACTCGGGTGATGACAGATACTGTTCTCATGTGGGTGTGGATCCTTTTATAGCCCTGCCAACTAAAGCAGACAACGGAGCAAAAACCCAGGGGACAGAGAGGGTTTATATGGCCCCATCTGTGTGTGTGTGTGTGTGTGTGTGTGTGTGTGTGTGTGTGTGTGTGTGTGTGTGTGTGTGTGTGTGTGTGTGTGTGTGTGTGTGTGTGTGTGTGTGTGTGTGTGTGTAGGTGTGTGCAGTTGTAGTTCGGTTAGGGGACCATGACAGTCCTGGCACGGTGCCAACATTAACTGTTCAATGACAGTGGTGACAATGGATGGAAAAGTGAGTGAATGGTTGAATGATTGAATTCACTCATGAGTGAAAGAGTAACAGCACATACGCATGTATCGCAGTTCAAGGGACATGTCTGTTAATATTAAATAACTGCAAGCAAATTCACAAGAACAATCTGTACCCATATGCAACTCATTCTCACTCATCGTCGGCTGCGAGCGTTAAGCCGTCTACCACGGATTCCAAAAGTAGGACAGGTATTGTGCGGGATCACTGGCTGTTAGTGGTCCCATTACACGGCCAAACGCCTACAGCAGCAAAAAGGAACACAGCGATTTAATTCTGCGCGTTGACATTCCTGTCCAAACAAAACTATTTGTGAGCGCCGGAAAAAAACAAAGAAAAGTTTGCATGTCAGTAGAAAGTAGGGTTTTGTTTCTCATGAAGAGTAGCGAAGGGGATCGACAAAAACAAAGGGTGCAGGAAAAAAAAACAATATCTCAATCAAACAAGAGTTTTCTCTGTGAAGAGCTGCCAGCCAAGAGAAATGGAGCTCATGCGTCACAGGTTCAATTGCACCTTACAGGTGACAGGCCTGCCTGACGCTATACCCTTGGCTCCCCCGCTCACCTCACCTAATAACACACGCACACAGAAGCACACAAACCCATGCAGACAACAAGAGCTAGTTAAAAAGAGGCAAGAAGAGAAGAAAAGGCAGAGTAGGCGAGGAGAAAGTGGGACGTTAGCAAAATAAAAGAAACCGGAATTGGGTGAAAGTAAAAAAAAAAGTGTGGTAATGCGGAGAGCACATAAGCAATTTGGTAGAGCGAGTGGGGAGCTTAAAGGGAACATCGACAGGAGAGGCAGTGGGTAAAGACCCAGCGCTGCTCAAAAGGCTGCTCCACCCTCGCTCCTCTCCTCTCCTCTCGCAAATGTTGACAGTACAAGTGCAAAACAGGCTTTGAAGTGTGCTCTGCTGAAGGGGCGCCGTGTACCGTGCTTCGTTTAACGGTGTTACCCACAAAGCATCCCGGGACCTGCTCCTCTCTCCCTCTCTCACTGTCTCTCATTCTCTTTTTCCCTCTTACACTGAACCTTTGACTGTGTTTTGATGATGCCAGTGTGGGCAGACAGGCGAGGCAAAACCAAGGTGGGTGACAGTGAGCCAAAAAAAAAAAAAAGGCAAATAGGCGAGTAAATAACTCAAGTCAAGAAAGGCAAGGGAGCAACATTTTAATGATACTATGTTATTCTGTTTTCCAGTCCTTTCCACAGAGCACAAAACTCAGCGGGTTTCATCTCATGTGACGCCTAATGGAGCATAAGGGTTATTAAATGTTTCCAGGGAAACACTATTGTGTGTAGTTCACACATCTGCACATCGGAGGATTCAGCACTTGCGTCTATTGCTGGGAAAGAAAAGGCATGTCAAGGTGACATAAATCAGTGAGCAAAAAAAAACTACTAAGTAAAGAAAGTTTTGCCTATTAGCTGCTGCGGCGCGACACATACTGAATAGTGACTAAGAGGCCACTTGCAGGGAAATGTTTAAATTTGTCACAAAAGTGGGGAAGGACACAGCGGAGGAGAGAGAGACCTCTGGTAGATGTAAGTGATGGCATCTGGCAACGTTTCAACCCCTTAACTATCCTGCCTTTGACCCTCATGTCCAATGAGGTTTCATCCCCAACATAAATGTTTTCTAAAAATATTAACCTGACTCCCCACTGCTCATTAGGCGCTAAATTGGAATTCATGCTTATTTTTGTACTGGGGGTTTGATCCAGCTCCCATACACCATAAAGGGCCACTTGGCATGCTAATTGCCTTGGCCTTACTTACGCACTCCCTAGCTCACATGGCTAATGGTGTCGTAAAACATACTAGTGCACTGACACCTCCCAAACGCCAGGTAGGGAATACTCAGCGCTATAAAGGTGCTCAGTTTTGCCTCGTTTAAGAGGACATGAAGGATTCCCTGATAATGACCGTAACGATAGCTAACGCTGGTAAAAGAGCCAAACCAGCTACAAGAAACTGTTACCCAGGGAGGGACAGTGAGTCTCTCACGCAGACATGCACTACATACCATGCCGGCCTTTAACATTGCTGCTCACAGGGACATAATGATTTAAGTAAACTGTTCAGGTGGTAAAAAAGGCAACTCTGCCTGTTGCAGCTCCCATGCACCACTGAGAGTTTAGTTTTTAAAGGGTGTTTGACAGAGTTGTTAGGGGCCCAGTGTCATTGATCTAAAGAGCTTGGTTTGCAAGACTAACGTACTTTCCGCTAACTGTACAACCAATGAGAAGTTGGTATTGTTAAATGCTAAAAGTTTCTTTTATGTACACTATTAAAGAGAAATGAAAGATGAGAAAACTATGAGAGTCCTAAAGCTGCACCACAGTTACTGTGGTGGTGCTGTTCAGCGACATACGTTATGATGGACTGTGGCCCAGTGTGGATGCCCTTTATATATAAAGTCATTAGGACCTCATCAGTTCTGGCTGCACTGAAGCACCTCTAAATGATGCGGAACACTGCATTGAAACACCCCGAGCCCGCCTCACATGCACTACTACTGGGAGAGCGTGTGTGTGTGTGTGTGTTTGTGTGATTATGGATGTGCGCTAGGTCACACCGGGTCCCTGAAATAGCACTTCATTAGTCATCCAGAGAATCAGGCATAGTGGGCCCCAGCACCAATGCCAGTGGGTGCTATGGACACGTGCCGGTGGAGGGGACGCTCCATTTGGACCCCAGCATCTCTCTGCATCATCCAAGAGCCTAAAGGGCTTGATCCCCACAGGCGGCTTTGACCCAGTAAGGTGGGGGCAGGCAATGAGGTGAACCCAACACCGCAGGCAGCTGAAGGGATGCGTCGCAGAGCAGAACGTTCTGCTCTGTTTTTAGCCAACGACCGCCGAGCGGGGTGTCGTCGCAGATAATTAACCTTTGGATTCAGTGAGAAAGTGATCAGTGCAGGTCTCAGTTCTTCATCAGCTGACTGAGCAGTGAATCTAAATTTCATTGACCTTATGTTATCGATACCAACAAGGCTACCCTGCTTTAAATAATCAAACGAGTCATCTCCAATATTCAATCTACTCTACTCGTACTTCCTGTCCTAATTCCTCCCCCCGTTTCTCCATTTCCATCCTCATCCTTTCTCCCTCAAATCTATTCTTACCCCTCTCCCTTGGTCTTTCCCTCGTTACTTGGTAAGCCTACGAACTGTCAGTGAAACCTGGCAACAATTACCTTTCCGACAACTGCAGCAATAACTGTTACAGTAGCACTTACAGTATAACTTATACAGTAGGCACAACTCCAGCAGCACGGGCACCAGACCAGAGCAGCATGTCTGCCCCCACCTTCCCTAGCCAGCAGGCCCTCATTAGGGGCCTTGTAAAGGCCTCATACCTGCCGGGCCTGGGCCCCTTCACTGCTCCGCTCCCCCCTGTCTCCAGGTGTGTAAGGTGGCTGCACTTCACCAGAGGGGACAGCTTAGGCTCATTTAAGCCTGTGGCTACCTGCCTTGTGCCTACTGCTGCAGCAGGCCTCAGTAAACTATGGAGCCGTAAAACTGCACGGGGGCCGAAAGGGGGAGAGCACGGGGGGTTAGCGGGGGTGTGTAGGGGAGCAAGGATTATGACCCTGTAAAGATGAAAGAAGTTGCGGCAACAAGCGATCAAAGAGGAAGTGTGTCAGCGCTGATGTGGCAGGGGATTGGTCGTATCAGAGGCCCCGGGTCAGCTTTAGCCCGCATGTGCGTTTAAGTGTGCGTTCATGTGCGTGCGTAGTGAACTCAGCACAGCGGGGCTTAACGGCCACAGCGGACACCATCGGTGCTGGATAACACAACGACTTTCACAAGCTGCCGCTTAATTGCAGTTTAAACTGCACTTTGTCCTGAGCAGCACAGCACGTTACTGTTAACACACACACACAAACTACACACACGCCTACACACCTATATTTTCCCTAACGAAGCATCTGTAGTCTTCAGCCACAAAGTTAATCTGATCTCACGGTTAATGTAGAAGCAAAACCGCATGGGGCTGGTTAACTGTTGGTTTACACTCTGTTCCAATTACTAGCATAGCTGGGAAACAACAGCTAACTGTAATTGTGTGTGAGTGTATGTGTATGGAGTCAATCAACCTAGTTATATGCTGGGCACTAAACTCACTTAACCTCGTTATCTTATTACACAGCTCCAGCTATGTATGTGGAAATTGAATTAGACTAGGAAGCTATTAATAGGAAAACACAGGAACGACTTTGAAACAATTAGATTAGATGTCTGCATGGCTTAAACAATGGATAGTCAGTTCACCCTACATGAAAAGTACAACAGTGAGGCGCCAACGGCTGAGAGGAGGAAAAATAAAGAAAGGAGACAGAGTTAGACGGAGGAGATAATAAAAGGAGCTCTAACCCTTGCCCATGTCTGGGACTGACAGATGTCTTGTCAAAAAGATATCAGAGATGAGACACAGATGAAATTGGAAAGTTCACCCACCACTTGTACATCTGAGGGCACTCTGGACAAAAAGTCGAGCAGCTCGTTGTTATCAATAGTGTAAGGGTCTCGCAGCTTCTTGGTGAATTTATTCACCCCTGTAGAGAGAGAAAAATGGTGGGGGCAAGTAGGGAAGAGATGGAAAAGAGAGGTGGACATCAGCACACACTTGCATGTTGAACAACTTCTTAACTCATTTTTTGTGGTTGTACTGAAAATATGCATCACATTTACTAATTGTCCCCCCCCCCCCCAATACAAACCATTAAAAGCAGCATGAAACATAGAAATTGCATTGCTCTGCCAGAGGTTTACTTCGCTACTGTTCTTTACCTTTACACTTCCAGTACATGGAAATACAAATAAACAGTACAAATTGTTTTGACATTAGCTCACCCCAGGCTAGCACAATGTATCGTAGAGGGATATAGTAGATGATGATGGTGGCTCCTCCGAAAGCCACAATGGCCAGCCAGCTTAAGAAAGGCACAGTCCAGTTGAATGTGCTGAAAAGAGAGGAGAAAGAAATTAGGAGACGTGGCAAAGCTCAGTCCAGCCAAACACGCCGAGAAAGAGTAGAGGGGAGTCGGGGAGGGCATTTGATTTCTTTTCAACCCAAACAAGGTGATCTGGATGCCCCTGCACAGCAAATTCATCACATTCACTGGAACTGTGCAGAGGGAAATAACTTCACCCCGAAGTCTTGCAGGTCAGCATTGCAGGGTAGAAATGGGCCATACCGCAATACAAGTCACTCTATCTAATCAGTAAAATGCTCTCAACTTTACAAAAGCACAGGTCACAAATGTGACAGCTTGATTTGAAATGCTTTTAAATATAACCAAAGGGAGTAACCTGCAGCCTAACTCTTTTTTTATTACGGATTTTAATCAAAACTAAAATCCCTTTGCTATGTATGTGTCTATTCAAAAATAGGAGCACCTGTGTATGTAGGAGTGTACAGTGAATGAATGGTTTTGCGTGTGTGTGTGTGTGTGTGTGCATGTGGAGTGATGTGTTTAATAGTATGTACATGATTCAGTTAAGAGGTCATGCAGGGTTAAGTGAGATGTGATAGACACAAAGACAGACAGCCTGTGTGTTTGTCTCTCGGGGCTGGGTGTCACGCTGGCAGCGTTTCCTGAGAGCAGAACTGAGTTATACTCGGTTAGGCTGGCAAGGGGAAGCGGGGCAACCTGGCATTGCAGAAAAAACACTGGGACATGCGGAGCTGAGCGGAGCGGGCCCGGTGCCGAGGAGCGGGCTTACGACTCACTTCTTTATCCTCTCGCCATAGGAGGCCACTTCATCCAGTGCATTCTGCACACTGATGCACACGTCCTGAATGGCATAAAGCTTGTTCATGAAGCCCTTTCTCTCCGAGTCCTGTAAGAGGACAGATAGAGATGTAGGCGAGAGGGAGAAAGAAAGCAAGGGTGAGGGAGGAAGAGACAGTGAAGAGAGGGGAGCAGAGAGAAAGAGGAGAGAGACAACAGAGGCTGGGCACAGGCATCTTTGTGAAAACAATACATTTTAAATAGCGTCAAAGATTTGGGGTGGGGAGCCAAATCACCGGATATCCTGCACGAACTGACGGAGTGCTTTAATAGAGATACAAAGTCGGCAGAACAAATCAAAAATGCTCACATGGGAAAATTTGAATATGTGAATAGAGAGGCAGAATTAAAGTGAAAGCCGAATGGATACATCAATCTTTGGGCGCTCTCTCTCTCTCTCTCTTTCTGCTGCCAAGACAGCTAGGAAGACCGGGCAGAGCCCTCTTTTGTTCTGCTGGCTGGCACACTGTGATGATGTCACCAGCCGTGACATCATTAATATCCTTATTAAACGCCGTCACCATGAAGAGCTCCTCCTTTTCAACTTTTTGATGGTTGAGAACTTGAGAATATACTGCAAGGAGTGGGGGGAGAAACCACAAACTAGTCAGACAATCTAAGATCTGCAATCCCCTCATACTGAAACAAAGTGAAGAAGTGAAGAAGTCATGCAACAGTCAACGAGCTGCCCACTGACTGAGTGACAGCAAAGGGACAGGATGGATCTGGACAGAATGAGGTGACGGAGAGTGATCGAGAGCCGTTGGCTGAGTGAGGACATGAACACGCAGACTGGTTGTGGCTGGATGTGATTGGTGGGCATGCTTGGAAGACAAAAGGGAGCACATAAAGAGAAGAGGAGGACTGTCTATTGTCAGAAGAGTTACAAGAGCGTCCAGTGGTACTTGTACGGGTGGGCAGTTTGTAATATGGCAGACTTATATTATCAGATCATCCAGGTCCAGTATGTTACCACATCAGCAAGTGGACAACTCAAGAAAAGTTGCTGGTATAGTGACAATATGTTTTGTTTTATTAGGGGGAGGGTGGAGGTTGCTGGTATTTTCTCAGTGGTTGAATAAATGTGCACTTTTCAACTATTGAGTATTTGTTACACTTGCAAATAAAAAGAATCCTTCGTAGTTCACATAAGAAATAATCTGGATTTCATAAAGCTGGGAAAATAAGGATATCGCACAGCTGTTCGAAGAATTTAAGTTAATTAATCGACAAAAAAAGGGGTAGAAAAGTTCAAGAGAAACCGAAAGATTATGGCGCAACCCTACATGGCCACCAAACGTTTCTCTATGAGAGAGAAACTGCAATGGCTGTGTAATGATGAAGATGGATGGCCATTGTTAGATTAGAGAGGTAAAACTCAGAGTAATCCTCCTCATTATACACAAAGAAGACAGTAAAGTAGTCAAAGACATGAAACCTCCAGGACCCCAGAAGCCTTTACCACATTTCGCTCCTTGAGGCCAGACCCCCCCCCCACCTCACCACAACCATCCCATTGAGACCCAAAACACCCTCCAAGCCCCGAAACCCACCCTCTTCTTTTTATTCTCCATCCAGGATCAGATAATGTGAAAAATGAACCATGGAGCAGTCAGGGAGACCACATGGCCTCCCCGGCAAAACCACACAAGACAAATAGATATAATTAGACAGCGTCCCTGGGTTATTTTTCTTCGCAAATATTTTACAAGACTCCCCTTCTTTCTTCCCCTCTCTCCTCCTCTTCTCAGTCCTTTCTTCAGAGTCCATCTGTTTTTCATTGCTCGCTCAGAATGCAGGGTCTATTGTGCTGGGCTGGGTTAGGCCGAGCCGAGCCAGGCTGGGCCCGGTCAGGTCGTTTTATTTTCGGGAGTGGGTTTGGGGGCCAAGGGAGTGGTGTGAGAGAGCGGGCGGGGGTGGAGAGGATAGGTCAGAGGTCATCGGAGTATAAACCATTGCCACATGCACCTCGGACTGCGGTCTGACTCGTATTTCCTGTCTTCAAACACGGCTCGGGGAGGCGGGAGGTAGCAATAACACAGAGGGCCACGGAGAACCTTGTTTTCCCAGCTTCCCTGCACACTGCGCACATATGGAGCCAGGCAACCTGTTCTTATAATGGAACCTAATATGCATGCACGCACACACACACACACACACACACACACACCCTACAGCTATTAGATAAGGTTGATCTGCACACCTGGTCTTGCTGTGTGACTCTACAAACATTATATCCTGACAAAGATTATAGGATGAGGGCTCTTGACTTCTAAAAGCAGTTTCTTTCTCTACTGAGCAAGTTTGTTTTAGATCGCAATGTCATCACTGATAGAAAGGGAAGTGACACAGAAAGATGAGAGAGACATTGCATTCACACATCAGTCAAGGTCAAAGAAGCTTTTTTGTTGACTTACATGTTTGACAAAAAACTGTGAAATCTTTGAATCAGGGAGGTGAGCTCTCTAAGGCAGTCTTGTCACGCTTTCTGTGGTTTTGTGAGGAACGTTTGTGCATGGGTGTCAACCACCAGCTCACATGGTCTTCCAGTTCTGACTAGTTTCTAGTGTCACTCAGGAGGATGAGCAGGGTCTGTGCAGGAGACTCGGGGCCTGCATTCCCATCTGCCTCTTCCCGTGTCTGTCAGGAAGACTAAGGAGGTTTGTTTGGAGACCTGAAGGCACGGCTAATAAAATTAAATCTGCAAGGCCTCGCGCTTTGACTTGGCTATAGTTGCAAGTCGTGTTAATGCTCAAAGTATGCTACAAATCCCAGCACCCCTGACAAGAGTGTTCTGAAGGATGCTGCTGCATGGCTTGAATCATTCCGACAGATAGTGTAATAAGCTTGCCTAATGAGTTTATCTTCATGCATTTTAATAGACTGCTACTTTAGGTTAATCTGCAATGCGTTTCGCTGATATGTTAGAGTAACTGCCAGTTCTGTTTGTCTACTACAAACTGTCATTGCAGTCGGCTGACAAGAGCATTCATCTCCTGTAAGACAGGACTGATGTATACTCATCGGTCAGGTGCACATATGTTTATCTGTATATGAAGTATATTACAGTCCATTTACAATTATGTGCAATGTGATGAACTGCACTTAAGGAATGAAGCGTATCCGATTCTGAAAATAATCCTAAAAGGTCTTTCTGCCAAAACTACATTAAACAAAAACTATATGCAAAATGATCGCATATATAGTAGAGAGGCATAAGATTAAACAAAAACAATTTATGTGCTAATTTATGTGTAATATAAAAAAACTGAATGGATGTTAGCACCCCCAGGTGTGGGTTGACAAATTAAAATAAGAGAATATACTGTATACTGCTTTAATACATTTCTAAATGTCCATGACCATCAGTACTCTACTGATTTGCTCATTTACATCAGTAATTTGCGTCCCCAGAATGCATACTCTAGAGTACCTATATAATATTAACAGAAATTAATATTCAGGCCTTTACACACTTCAGTCATTAATATTAATTATTTGTGTCTTTACCTGTGTGATGGTGTCTCGCTCATTCTGAAAAGCATTTGTTTTATAATACATTGTATAGCAAATATAATGTGAGTTTAGGGTAAAGTCAGAGCTCCATACTTGAATGGAGTTAAATAAGAAACTCCATTAAGACATTTTGTTTATTCCTTGAGTGAAATGTTTCTACGTGCAGAAGAAATCTTGACATCAATTAACTCTAATCAGGCTGGGAGCAGAAATATTTATTGAGTTGGTGTCCTTTGTTGGCATAGAAGTGTATCGTTTGTGGTTATGTCCAAAGTTTGCATCATTGTTTGGATCTGTGGAGTGTGACATGAATTCTCAGCCAAGCACCCATCAGTTCAGCATTAAGCCACCCTGTGTGCAAGTGTGTGGAGCAGGCTGCATCATGGGAGTGCTCCTATCAGCAAAGACAGAGGCGGGAAGGCTCGTTAAAGTGATGCGAGCTGTTTGCATGCGTTAAGGAGAAACAACCCTCAGTGACACCAGAGAGAGGCCGGGACACACACACACACACACACACACACACACACATATATATATATAAACAGCCCAGTCAGGCAAACCACATTGCACTTGCTGGTAAATTGTGGTAAACAAATGTGGTAAACTCCTTGAAACACTTGATTAAATATTTAACAAAGGAAAGACGCTCACTGCCTCTGTGTACTCGACTGCTCCATTTCTCTTTCAGGGAGATAGCATCATGCCAGAGTACATCTATATGCAAAAGTGCAAAAAGAGCAGTTGTAAACTTTTACAAAGACAGTTTGTTCTTCACTGACCCAAGGCCTAGAGCTAAACAAGAGAGAGGTCACTGAGGACTTAGCTTATTACGATGGACTCAAATATCTGTCCTATATCTATTGGGTGGAAATAGAGAGAGACATTTGAGACTGTTTTAACCTCCGATCACAGTGTTCTCCCTGCTGGGTTACAACATAAAAATGATAAACCTAACCGTTATAATGCAGCACCATACATCCCATCACGCCACGAAATGAGTCTGAACCACCAGTGGCTGCTGCTCATTGCCGCTGTGCTAAAATTGCACCTGTTTTTCTTTGTTTTTCTTTTTGCCTCGCTCACTCGGCAGCACAGTAAAAATTGAAATGTCATATAAAACGTGACAAGATGCTAATATGTGGCTCCCAGAGGGCATCTGAAAGCGTTCTTGTTGATTTTGTAACTGCAGAGGGAGGCGGCATCCCTCCCATTTCCACCCCAGGAAAAAAGAAAAAAACATTGAAAAGTTGAGCAAGTTGAGGAATGCTTTAGGGGCGACACAAATTCAATTTCCAAAGCCTGTGCAAGAATTAGGAATGACAGAATAATAAATAGCGCATACAATTAGCATCTACTGTGTACTTAAAACTTGATGTGTTGCAATCTCTCTGAGAAAAATCTAACATGGATACAAGAACAATCATGATTCTATACACATAAACAAGATATTTGGCTGCTGTTGTCGACTTGCAGCAAGTAAATGAATATAACAATAATTTAGCGATTGATGAAAGTGCAACACTGTTCACTGGTAGGAGGCTTTCATTTGCTCATTAGCATTCACTGGTTGTATTCAGTTCAGTCTAGTACTATTTTGTTTGGCTCTATACAGGAGTAAATATTCTGAGTCACAGTGAAATGGGCAGATGTCCTGTCTCTAAAATGAAGCAAGTAAGAATATACTGCCTATAGTTAGTACATTGCAAAACGCTTCAAAAAGTCTATTAGTTAATTCATGATTAAAGATAATCTGATTGTTAATCAGCAAAATGAGACATTTGTTTTGCATATTTTCATGAAAATGTAAGCAACTGCTCTGTAAAGTTTTTGGCAGCAAGTCAAACGCAGTCATGGAGCACTTTCTGTCTCATGTTGACCACTTAAATTAAATAGTTCAGCTCCTAAACCAGTCCCATTATGTAAGCCAAAGATTAAACTAAAACTACTATGTTTCATCTGTGTCTATTCCAAGTAGTACCAGCTCCACTGGGGAGCGATGACTCACAGATTTGACCCCCTGGGAGTTAAGAAAGTCCCTAAAGGGGAAAAAAAATAAACTTGGCAACCCAGTGGCCTAGAAGAACAGATCCCCTCTGTCAGGAAATGACAACAAGACGAGACAAAAGGCCCTGTGACCGGCCTCAGATGCCACCATGCAACCTGGCACCTCGCCAGCGCCACATGAAAGAGGCAGATGTTCCCCCCTTTTTTTTTTTAAGCAGCAGCTTTAATAAATAATTTATCTCATACAACAACTAATCCATGGGCGAATGTGGGGAATACATCTCTGTTTCCCTCCCTCTCTTTTTATCATAAGCACATAAATATCTGTTTAACTAGGGTGTTGAGATGTGCTGCACGTCCTCCTGGCCCTCATCAGGGGGCTCGCACACACAGAGGCCACGTTAAGATCTGAAGGGGCGTCCCACTCCCATAGGTCCAATGTAAATGTGAGGAGAGCGTGTATGTCTGTGCGTATAGGATGAACACAGAGTTTTCTTTGAGAATATCCGTGTGTGCCGAGGGTTGCTCCCACAAAAGCCAAAGTCAAACTCCAGTTTAGACCGTCAGCTGAAGGTGGACCAGGCAGGCACAATGCTCTCTAGTACTAATTAGTCTCTTCACCTAGCCTCGTCCCATAGCGAGGATAAATATACGCACACGTAAAAGAGGGGGATAGAGGGAAAGAGGGAATAAAAGAAAAGAGGTGTTGGTGACTTATTTTCAGTTTGACCTCTGCTTCCTATCCTAAAGAGGAAGGTTTCTGGTGGTACGAGTGTGTGTTTGTGACTCTGATGAGTCGGGTGGCAGGAGGTTGTTTGCCACTGATCATCTTTACCCAACTCCCCCTGGGGCCTCTCATCACCTCCACCACACCAGCCACTCCATCAGACTCAAGGTCAGGCACGAACACGCATAACTGACTACCACCCCACAACTTCTGCGCTTCCCCTTCCTCGCCTCCTGCTGAACGCCACCCGACCCCCGCCCAACCTGCACCCCAAGCCTGCCCAATTCTCCCCCACTTCGCCTCACCTCTGCTCCCCTGTTTCGGCACTCTCCTTCCCCTGTCCTTCCTCGCATCCAGCCTGGCAGTGTGTGATGAATGGGACAACATTACTCTTGTCCTTTGCTGGCCTGGTTTAGCTGCTCCAGCCCATCACCCCCCATCTGTCTGTCTATCGGTTTGCCTCTGAGTCTGGGTTGGCTTAAAACATATGCTACTGCGCAACCTAACCTCTGGATTAATTTGTTTTTACAATACACCAAGATGAAGGTACAAATGGGATTTTACATCTTATAATAAAAAAGGTACAGACATTTGGTAATTAGGTTAGCAATTACATTTATCGTTAAGACACATTTAGGCTTTTTTGATTCTGTAAGGTGGACGTCTATTTTATATTTAACTAATTAAGATATTTAACTGCATTATATTACATGTTTTTATCAATTAAATCATGTTTTACACTTTCAGATCTGATTCATCACCCAGGTCTGTAAAGCTTCTTGCTAACTTTTGTGTACCTTTAATTACATATTCATGTTCAGAAACACAAGCAAAAGAAACAGCTGTAACATCCACGGTTTTAAACTTTGTTTTGGAAGTAGAAAAAAACCCGACAGAGCGAGAGTGCATCGCTATGAAGTGTAGAGATCACGTCTTCAAAAAAGTAAATAAAATATGCATCCTCTGTGCTCATTACAGATTTATGACTTTTGTTAAAAGAAAAGGTGGCGGCTGCCTTCTTACATGTCTGACTTTCAAATTCAGACGACAATGCTGTCAAGCGTTGTGCTCCACATTCTGTCCAATGAGAGACTGGTAGGGCTGAGTGTGTGCCATCTTCAACATCCTATTTGGTGAGAGTTGCGAAGAGAGTAACTTTGAGTGGATGAGAGCACACAAGAACTCCTCACCTACAGTGCAACGAGTGCTCGCCGTAATCCTTTGATGCATAGTTCATCAGTCAAAAAGTTCAGTTGGTTCAGCCGCTTGTGTGCATGTGATTCAGAACAATAACAGTTGGGGGAGTAGAGATTGCTGCATTAGGCATAATGAGCATTGGGATTTGCTCCAGCAATATGAAATAGCTTTGCTGTTTCTGTAGCAACTTTTAAGGAAAAGAGCTCACAAGTGCATTCAAATCACCCCAAAACCACACACACATGCACACAAGTATACACACCAGGATTCTTTATTAGTTATTAGAAAATATGTATGCTCGGTAATTATTGTCAGTGACTTAGGGGTCATAAGGTGTGAAAACAATCCTTATTTGTGAGATGAAGGCAATTAGTGCGTCCAAAAACAAAACAAAAAGAGAAGCTAAAAAAACAAAAAAAACACACCAAAGAATATATCTCACTGCACAGAATATACCCCAAACACTCCCAAAATCACCCTTTAGTACCCCAGAGCAAAACACCCTTGCACCTCAACACCTTGCAGGGTAGCAGGTCTACAGTGCTACAGGGAAGTCACACAAAAAGACGGACGGGGGGAGGGGGGGGGGGGGGGGGGGGGCAGCCTTCCATGCTGGAGCCCCATTAGCTTCTCCATCACCTAAGAGCAGGCAGAGGCCTTGAGCTTGGGTTGCGGGCCAAACGTGCAGTGCGTGGGTGTTGATTGAGACGTGGACAGGTGACAAGTACGGTACAAAAACCCCGACAGGACGGCAGACAGAGGCCGTCGGACAGACGATGAGCTAAATAGGAAACCGGAAGACAGCGACACACACCATCGGGAGTCAGTGCCAGACCCACACACATGCCCACTTACCACCATCGCTCGTATCCACTCAAAGTGCCAGGAAGCCAACATATCCTCGAGGATATGGTTTTTATCACGGCTGTCCTCCCAGGGGCCTGGTTTAGGGTCCTTGTGGATAGATTACAATGACATTTTCTCTTTACAACCCAGAGAAATGAGGGTGAAAGGGGTTAACGAAAAAAAAGTGGATGTTTTACAACTGGGTCTTAAAGTTGATGTTTTGGCCAATATAACAAGGCTGTAGCCTAAAGTTAAGAATAACACACTGCACTGAAAACAAATGTAGCCTTGCAATGCAGACGAGACTCACAATTGATTTTTGTTTTTCTAGTACTCACCTTTGTATAGACCTAAAAAAAAAAAGAACTGTATTTGATAGTTGGGTTCAATAATATGGCTTTTAATTTATTAGGTCCATTTGAGAAAAGCTGTAATCAAAGGAGCACCTATGTCTATAATCTCTACAATGACAGTGGTGAGTATCCTGTAAACTCTGTGAACCTTTAGGTAGACTGTCCATAAGTACAGAAGAAGACCCAGAGTGCAAAAACAACACCATTTAATTTAAATAACAAAGGCCAGAGTTAAAGTAAAAGTGTTAAGAGGATGGCAAAGAGTCAGAGATTGAAGGAGAATCTAGTGAAAGCAAAAGACAAAGCAAGAGATATGTATCTGGAGGGAATAGAGATAGAGAGAGATGATCCACCTGATGTTTGTGTGCGACAAAGAGGAAAAACAAACAAACAATGCAGTGCATTTTGCATAGTGAGACAATACCCCTCCATGCCTGTTTCACCCTCCTTTTTGTTTTCATTCCTCCCTCTATTAGCAAAACATGATTAAAATGCAATTCCTACCAGCGTCTCTGTTGAACGAGAAAGGGGAAAAAAAACTGAGATGGGAAGAAAAATGAAGCGGAAAAGTCAAAGGCATCTTTTATGGCGTGACGCTTTTCATCCTTCACAGGCGGCGAGAAGAAAAGAACACAGACATTCAAACTTTTTTCTCTTCCCCTCGTTCCCATTCTCCTCAGCAGTTGAAAACTCCCATGATACCCGAGGACAACCTGGTGCATCACAAGCTCAATAGCCTCCCCAGAACAACATTTCAGTCACACTTTTTTTTTTTTTTCAAAGAATTGATATAATTCCCAGCGCTCTCTTTAGTCCAATTACATTATGCCACGTCGCTATCTGAGCGATCTGCACAGTGCCACGACTGGGACTGAGAGAGGCGTGCCGGGGCCTGGGAAGGTGCCGCAGAGCTCCTTGTGCTATCTGGAGATAAGTCAGAAAACTTGCTCTGTTTTTAATTCACACTGGGACAAAGTGTGTGCCTTATTTAACATTATATTGGAGCGGCACTTGCTTAACGATACGTAGAAGAAGAGACAGTAGCTGAGACAGAGATGGGGAGAGAAAGACACAGATAAATACAAACAGAGGAGTTGAGAGATATTCTATGAAATGGATGTGAGTCCTGCAGGATGGGAGCTGGACATGTGTGCTGATACAAGCCGTTCGTCAGGAGTTACATACTACTATACAACCATTGATAAACACACATGTGCACGACTGTGTGTGCACTGAACATGCCTACAGGGAATATGTGTAAAGGGCGAAAAGGTGGTCTCGGCACACCTGGTGACAAAGATAAAGAGATACTGTGGTGTAGGAAGATGGCTGTGTGGCAAGAGAGATGAAGAAACAGAGGATCGTGTATGCTCAATATTAAATACAATGTGGACTCATCAATAATAAACTAAATAGCACTCATAACGCTGATGACACCTGGCATGCATTCCAACTTGCTCTAACCTTTTTGGACCACTGGTTGGGAAATACCATTTCAAGTGTATTCATTCATGTGTTATGCAAGTTGTGCATGAGTCAAACAGTCCTCTATAATTCAAAACTGTATTTCCATCCCTTATGGCATAACTATAATCAGCTGGTGCCTCAATAGGTCAGCTATGAAAAACAACATAAACGTAGGTTAATGTTGGACTCAAGTCTTGAATGAAAACAGATTTCATTGCTGGATATAGGTGTGGTATAGAATGCCTTGGGCTATTGGTCCATAAGTAATACTAAATAAATTACTTTTCATTTCATTATAATTGAGATTTTACAGATCAATGTGCTGAAGCTAATGAACGGTCAACTCCATATTTACAATCAACTTTGCACATGAGTGAGGGAAGGAGAAAATGAGCAAGAAACGGGGGAGATTTTGAAGGTGCATGTGGTGTGTGTGTGTGTGTGTGTGTGTGAGTGTGTAGGTGTAAGAGATATAGATAGACATGGAGAGAGAAAGAGAGGGAGTGCACCGAGCAGTAAGCCCGTGAGCAGGACATGATTGCAGTGTGTATCTTATCTGTGTCAGGTCCTCCTGAGGCTAGTGGAGCCTAGCTGAGCGGAGCACGAGCGCTTCAGTGACCAGTCAACCGTGTGAAGGTAATCTCCTCACTCCTTCAGCCTGTCTCTCCCTCTCTCCCTCGCTCTCTCTCTCTCTCCCTCTCTCTCTCTCTCTCTTTTTCCAGTAAGCCAGCTCCCAACCCCCCCCAGCTGAGCCGCTGCACACAAACACTAAGTGAGATGCTCACAACAGAAACAAACCCATTTATGCACACAAACACTCACACCCATGCAAAGCCTTAAGGTGATTGCCTCATGCCAGCTCTGGACAGTGAGCCCACAGGTGAGAGGAGACATCACAGGCTACATTGCACACTTCAGCCCCTGCAGCCAGTAGCTTGTAAATATAGGGATTCTATCTCACAATGTAACTTCAAGCTGCATTGGGAGATACTGAAAAGGTCCATAAAAAAATACTAGCGGTTACATCTTTTCTTCTTTCTTTTTTTAAAATCAGTAAGATAGAATTAAAAGGAAGAACAACATGCATTTGCTTCATTTTTTTTTGGGGAGTAGGGATGGTTAAGGTGACAAAAAGTCAGAGATACTAGATGTGAATACACGTCTATGTCATTTAAAAGATGGCAGATATTTTGACTTCATAGCAGAAAGTCACAGGTATAACTAAGAAGTGATAATTGCTGCTCCAGGGCCCTTGAATTGTGCATTCTGCTCAGTCGCAGGGCTGACTTTGTAACTTTGAATGGAGCCATTGTTCATCTTCCAGTTAAATAAAAGTGCTACTAGGAAGGTGACAAAAGCCTAATGGTTGGCTAAGTAGCTTATGTGTCAAAAAATATTATCCTTTCAGGCAGAATATATATAATACAGGTTATGTTTATGTATACAATTTCTATAGCTTTGTGTCTTCCATCCATGTATTGGATCACTAATGTACTTTGAAGGAGAAAAAGTGCATTTGCAACTTGCCACTGTGTTTAAAATGAGTTTAGTTGAAAATAGAGGTTATAAACTGGGGCAGTATACTGCTAACATATTTTATGTGTGTGCAGGCAATAAGAATCAAGCAACATTCCATGTTGAAGGTCAGCGCTCACTCTCACACAAACAGAGGAGGAGGAGGAGGAGGAGGAGGAGGAGGGGAGAGGAAGAAAAAAAATGAGTTTGTGTCTAACATTCTTTCACCCTTCATGTGCTTTCCTGCTTGGATTTAACAACTGAGCCGTCCCCATCAATTAGTCTAGATACTGGACTTTCATTGAGATTAAATGACTAATATCAGTGCTTGCTCACAAGAAAGACACTTTTCACGTCTGCCCAACAAACTGTTAAGTCAAAACACATGCGGTGATCCAAGGCAACAAGCCTGCAAGGGGTCCTCCATGCAATGAAAAACAGGTGCTCTACTTTTTGGCCATGTAATACGCCATTTAGCCTCTGGAGCAAAGGTTACCCAGCTAATAGCTGCCTTGTGGTGCACTGGGAAGAGCCGTGCACATGGCCGGAGTAAACATCTGGAACGGATTGTACATACTTGCAACATATGCTTCAAGTTCAATTAAAATGAGGCCTTGGCATATTTATTAATCTTTTTTTCCCTCTCCTCTCGCACTTACTCTCTCTCTCTCTGTTCTTCACTCTCTCCCTTATAGCCCTGTGCCATAAAAGAGGCCTCCTTCGACCCGTCCTTCATACTTATACAATCTGAAGCTGTACCTCATATCCAATGTAAAAGACCTCATATCCAATGTAAAAAACTAATTTGTTAAGCCTTGGAAGTGCATTTGTTCTGCACTTAAACAGGTTGGACAGAGAGCAAAGGGGGGAGAGAGAGAGAGAGCATGAAATAAAAAAGGCAGGGAAGAGGACGATTAAGGGAAGGGTAGAAGGAGAGTGGGAGGGCAAAGACATGTAGGCGAAGAAAAAAGAAAAATGCCCCCCTTTCAACTTCCCTACAGCTCAAATGAAATGCTAACAGTTGAGGGGAGCAATAGATCAAAATGTATGAAGCCAGAGTTGGTAAATTGTAGCCTTTGTAGTGGCTGTGCTATCCAGCATCCCAGCCCTGTGTGAGCACAGAGAGCAAGGCCCTCTTATGTGGAATAATCAGTTTGGCACCAAATCTGACGGAGGCCGCAAAAGCGGCTGCTGCACCTCATTTCAATATGAAAGTCCAAAAATGTATTTCATATAATCTGCCGCTTTTCAAATGCCTGTATTTTTTTCCCTGAGAGGAGGTGGGAAATGCAATGATGGAGGACAGACGCAAAGAAGGGGTAAAAAAAAAAAAAAAAAAGGAAGGTTCAAGGTTGCCTGGTGCATATCTTCAGTCAGTGCCCCCCCTGTACATTTCAGCCTTGGAACTTCACAGCCATGAAACTTTGGTTCTGCATCACTGTGGGAGAGGATGTAATGCTCACGTATCTTTGTGTGCTCATCGCCCAACTGGCTGCCTGGCTGACTGACTGACTATTTGACCATCTGCACTATAAATGGGCTTTTCTAACCCTTTTGTTGCAGGCTTGCACTTACGGCCCTTCAAAACGGTCGAAGTTGTAGCAAGGTTGCAGTTGCATAAGTAAATTCCACATACAGAGTGTCCTCAGGCTAAAATCATTTTCATATATCAAATTGCCTGGTCAAAGGCCTTTACAATTACCATTGCAAACAGCCAGAGCTTTCCTCCACAAAGATCACCAAACCAGACCATGCAATTTACCACATCTTAGCCTACTAACCTTTATATTGCAGACATGTGGCTGTAAGGCATCAAGTATCAGCTCAAGTCATTTCAGATTTACTGTTCAGTAAAGCTACTTCACTCTTTTCACGGTAAAAGATTTGTAATTTCCTTAACAGTGAGTGAGTTGAGTTATAATTTTGTCCTTGTTTAACACTGCTCGAGTCTCAAACAGCACATTGATTTGTGCACCGCACCAAACCAGACAACACGGTAGTTGGATAAAGAGCTGTACCATTTCAATTACCATTCCCAAGTGGAACATTGACAAGGGACCTTATCCTATCCAGTGGCATTTGTTTCAGTAGCTGTTCCTACAGTGTAAACGAGCGGAGGCAGTAAAGCAGCCACCTGTTGTTACCTGATAGTGTCTGGACAAGCCCAGATGCTGTTTTACTGGGACATAAAGGAGCTGTGAGTGGACCTAAATAGCTAACTAAGCACTTTATGTGGGTGTATGTTCTCCGGAAGCGGGGCTGAAGCACAAGCGTAACTTAAATTCAACATAGTGTTACGTGAAGCGAAAAAATATGGATAGTCTGCAAAACTGCAGTAACAGACCACAGCAAACGACAAAGAGGAAAGGTGAGAAATGTGTTGTGTGTATATCTACAGAGAAAACTTTTCAAAGGGTTGAAAGGTTGTACAATCTTTGTACATGTGTTTGTGCCTCAGGCAGTGAAAATACCTGAACAGGGGAGGAGATGGAGGGAAAGATAGAGTCATTTCTTTCTTCCGTTTGTGTTTCCGGTGTATGGAGCAGTGTCAACCTCTCCTGAGGCAGTGTGAGTATGCGCATGTGTGTGTGTGTGTGTGTGTGCGTGCGAGTGCATCCTAGACAAGATAATTACCTTGTCATCTTTGTCAAAATCCTCATCCTCGTCCTCCAGCAGGTCCTCCACTGCTTGCTGACAGTTGCAACAGAGGAAAGAGAAAAAGAAGAAAGAGAAATATGAACGTTTATGCAACAGCTATAGAACAAATAAACATCAGACAGCGCAGGGTTAACGTCATTAGAACAGCCGAAGAGGCACACTAAAGCTAATTGGTTATGCTTATGTCTGGCAAGAGGTTGCTAATGAGTATGGAAAGCATGCAGACAGCACAACTACTGGATTGGTGTGTGCTATTATATCACGAGCTTCAGAAATGTTTAGAATGTAATTTTAGAAACATTCTGTTGTTCAAATGTGTTGACACTTCTGTCAATGCAAGCAAATGCTCCGGCTTTGAATTCCAACGGGCTGAGGATTAAAGTCTATTCATCCACTCAAATTGCATTGTACAAAAGCATTCAGATCTTTTTCCATTCAGCGGGACGAGACCAAGAACTCTTCGTCTGTTTCGGCTTGGTCCCTTCCGACCTCTTTAACCTCTGCACTCGTCTCTCACCTCTGCCGCCAGCCGTCTTAACACTAAACATTCATCTATCTATCGTTTCACATCCTCTCACAGAACGATGCTCCATGAGAGAAGAAAGCCTGCAGCACACAGAGCAAGTCACAAAGAACAGCAACTACGTGCTTCAGTGGTCCACGACCGATGAAACTGGAGCTGGTGTAGCTCTGAAGCCCCCAAATACAATGATACACACTGTACAACACAGCGCATACAGATACATTGACTATACAACATAACAATGGTACATGCCAATGGTACCATTTCCTATTCAATAAATGTCGTTTTTGCATAAACATTAAGAGACATTGAAATGTAGGAGATTGGCTTTACTGAAAATGCAGCCCTTTACATTACAGCTCAGACCTCTATCTGTATGTGAAAAGCAAGCCAGTGAACACATGTCTTGGCATATATCGAAAGCCCTGAACCAACAAGAGCAGCTTGGGCCTCTGTGTTTAGTGATACTATGACTGATTATTGTATGTAACAGTGCTTGGGGATCTTTGTGAGCATGCACAACTTCACGTGTGTAGACTGATGCCAATGAGGCAAAAACCACAGATCACTGCAGTATCTCTTATCCTCCCTCTTTCTGTCAATCACAGATCAAAGCCACAAGGTCACATTGTTTGCTCCGAATTTAAATAAACAAACACTCATATGATAAGCCCTACAGCCGTCAACCTCAGTATTCATCTCTCATTGTTGTGCTGCGCTACCAACCCCCCCCCCCCCCCCCAAAGAACGTTGCCCAGCCTCGACATCACCACAACCCCCTAACCACCTCCAGAACAGCACAAACTGGTTTGGAGAAATCCAAAAATCATTACTTAACACAATAGCTTTTGTCCTTTTTGTTTTTCCCTGGAATAAGGGGGGGAACTATGTGGCGGCTGACATAAGCCTCTTATGTAAATGCAGCTTCCCACACAAACAAAGGGGAGTTCAGAACAGCAGAGTTGAGAGGGTAGAGTCAATAGTGAGTGTGTGCGTGTGTGTTCTATCAATAGTTTAGAGTCTGGAGTGCAAAGTGTTGTGCGTCAATGCATGCATGGCACCCCGCATTGTAACTGTCCAACTGTACAGCAACCGGTCATTCACAGTTCCCTGAGACTCCATCAGTGTCGACACAAATAAGCTTGAGTGTTGACAGCTCAACATCTCTGTATTGATACGGAATATGTTCACAACTACAGCAAAGGAAAGCCAGAGAGGGGCTTCTTTCACTCAGCCGAGTCAAAAGACGTGATGCTGTAAAATGAAAGCCTTCTGGCAACTCTAAACAAATGAACTATAACTGTTTATAAAGTCATCATGGTTCCTCCCAAATCCTTTCACCCGTGCCAAAATACAAACATAATGGATTCCTCCACACAGAGGCTTTACCAGGGCACGCCTGGCACACGCTCCAAACTTTAAACAAAGGGAATGAGCATGAGCTAGCTGGAGAAGCATGACCTAGAGAGACAGAGAGAATGATAGAGTCGTTTGTCTCCCTCTGCTCTCCGCTCTCTCTCTCTCCTCTATCGCCTCTGGTTACAGAGAGAAGTCATGTTTCCTGCAATGAGACACAGTGTAAAATTAATAAATAAAACGACATGGAACATGTCATCTGCCCTGAAGATTGCCACGGCTAAATGTGTGCACTGAAGCTACTGTCTCAGTAAGGGAGGATATAAATTACCTCAGTGCAGCCGATGAATTCCAAACATCTTTCTTTCTCTCCCTCTCCCTCTCTCTCTATTTGTCTCGTTCTTTCGCTCTTTCTAAGACCTGTTTGGTGTATGATATCATTTGTCTGCTTATCCCTCCATTATCATGTTGTTTGAATTACTATCATTACAGCACGGCGGCATCAAAGCCTTGCTGTCGACAGGATCGCGTAGAGCTCACGTTGCCTGCAGAGCTGCTCCAGTCAATTCAATATCTACTGAGGTGGGGATTAACATATTCAGACCTATTCAAATGATACAGGGATGATGCAGGCTACTCTTACAGATTACACTGTGCCCCATAAATACATACAAAGATGGTGATAATATAAAATACACACAAAGAATATAACGGAGTACAATGACATTGAGAGTTCAAATGGCTGTGAAAGTATGAATACATCGGTTTGGCCTTGGTGGTTTATACCTAAAAAGCTGATTTGCAAAAATTAAGCAGAAATTGCTTTGGTCCAGATGCTAAGCTCTGCTACATCACACCAATTTTCCACTAACTGTACTTCCAATCAAGGCCTTTACCGTCTGTAAAGAATGAACTGCTGTCCATTAAAATTAACTGGAAAAAGAATCGTGCATTATATGTCTTTGCTCTGAAAAGAATGCCATTTACTCTGTATGTAGAGGTTTTGACTGTCAGTGACTTAATTCTGAATGACATACCAGTCCAAACAACATCAGAGGTGGTGTAGTATCCTCTTGTTTTGATGTATTCTTCAGAGTATCCTTGTATGGCTATTGTTCTACTCCATTTGGTGATTTGACAGCTTCAAAGCTGGAACGGTTACTGTTTTGCATCGTCATGTTAGCACTAATTTACATGCAGCCTTACTGTTGCTCTGCTCCAGATGAAGTGCATGGTGCTAGCCAAATCTTTCTGGACTGAATTTGAATAATCCCAGTCCCATGGTTCTGTAGGGTTACCCGAATGTAATAGTAAAGGTGATTCTAAGCCCCTTAACTCAAATCAGGGCAGCATTTGTAGCTGTGCATTATCTGAACCAGTGTCTTCAATTTAAAAATGGCCAATCTCTATTCATGTAAACTCCTTACTCCCCTAGCTCGAGCAAAGTTAACTCTGACTTTGATGTTGACGGATCAGAAGTGTGGTTGTAGTTTATCCAGGTAATACGACGTGAAAAGAGCCAAAACAAGTTTGAAACTGAGGCTACAGGAAAGGACAGACCTCGTTTAGAATGGAAAATATATTCCAAGCTTTAAGTCCAAATAATTAAAAAATGCAAACTAGCTAATCAAATATATATACTTATCCATAGTTGTATAACTACACTGTAAGACACTTAGAAGGTTTAAACCTAACTTGACATGTGGGGAACAAAAAAATCTCTACTTTGCATAGATAGATGCTACTTTCATGGAAGTTAAAGAGACATTATCTGTCTGGATCAATGGAACATGTGTACGCACACAGACACTCCCACCCCACAGAGGGAAAGTAAAAATCTACTGCCTGAAGTAGTAGCCACATCATTTTCACCCCTGAAATGCCTCTAAACTCGACCCTCTCTCTCCCTGGCTAGGCTGAGTTCCACCATCTCCCCTCCTAACCTTCCCAATGACAGCCGCAGTGGGAATTGACGCCGAGGCAGACATCTCAGTGAACATGAAGATATATCTTCTCCTCCTTTTTTTCTCCCATTCCTCTATCCCTTCCTCCTTCCACCCTCCTGCTGCTCTTCCTCTTTGATACGTGAGGGGGTTTTAACCTCTCCAGCTGCTGAGGTTTGGCCGACTGGCTGGCTGGCTGGGGGATCTCAAGGCCCTACTTGGTATGCACTGTCCATGAGTGTGTGTGTGTGTGTGTGTGTGTGTGTGTGTGTGTGTGTGTGTGCATATTGCCTACACCACAGTTTCTGCAGACTGGGGGAGGGCTGTGCGTCTGATAAGGGCTGCTGGCTGGGTCTGGCTGACCCACGCGGGCCCTTCACAAGCTGTCAGAGCCGTGGCCCTCAGAGGGGGGCCCTTCCATCTGCACTGCCCCAGCCAGAGCTCACCCAGCAGGGGGCCAGAGAGGGGTGAAGCCGGGGTGCTACCGGAGCTGGAGGCTGGGGGTAGGCGTGAGAAGGCTGGCTCCATATTCATGAAAGCAAGGCCAAATCTGTGAGCGTTGGAGAAGATTGAGTTTCGGGATAGTAACGTAAGCATGGCTAACACAATGCATGTGTCTCATTGCTTATTTGCTGATAAATCCTCAAGTGTGTTTAGTCAGGGATTCAGCAGCTATCAAGAGGAAAGCACACTTTTACATGATCCACAAGCGTTGTTGAGATAGTGAGTAAATACAGTGATAAGATGTTTGTCCTTCTCAGACAGATGATGCCGTCTTGTCTTATTGTTTCGTATACTCACTTGTGGTAGAGAGGGCTAGAGGTGGTACATACTTGATGTGCAATCTATTCCACACAAACATACTCACATCTGTAGGCTTAAGCTCAAGGTTTAAACTGAAAAACTCCCAAACAGCTACAGCGGGTGTACTGTATAGACAAAAACAACAACAACAAGCACTGAGGCAGACACCCTGAGCTGCTGACGTTGTTAGCAAAGAGCACAGACAGTTACAAAGGTTCAGTGTGATGAAGGGAGTTAGACAAATGGAGGGAAAGGAAGAGAAAGAGAGACAACATGATGAAAAGGGAGGCTGGGAGGATTCTGCAGTGGTATTCCTGATGCTCCCGATGCTCCCGTCCCGCTTCAAACTATGCCCGTCGCCTGTCTTTCTGCCTGCCAGCCTGCCATCCTATCTGCCAGTTTAGCAGAGACAGAGAGGCAGCAAGAGGAGCAGAGACGAGTACGGTGATGCCGGGGCGGCACGGGGGAAATCAGTGGGGCACAGGCGCTCCCAGTTAAAAGTGACATGACCTTTTGATTTTGTCACCTGTCACCAACTGCCATGTCTGACTCCGCACTGAGGAGTGCCTGCCATCCACCGCTGTTTTCCTCTGCCTCCGTCTCTCTGAATGCCTCTCTGTCTTTTTCTGTCTCCTGCTCCCACTCCATCTCCTCTTCTTTCCAGAGTTGTGGTTTTATAGGGAAAAAGTGGAGGTGTTTCTTTTTGGAGGAGTTGCGGTATAATAGGCAGTGTTTCCTCTTTTCCTTCCAGCTTTCCTAATATCTACTCCTCTCTACCTGTGTTGTGTGTGGCTCTTAATGAGGGCAGATGTCAAGGCACAGAATGTTTTTAAGATGCAGAAAAGTTTTGTTTTTTGTAGATGCAAAATCAGGGCGAAAATAGAATAGATAAAAATGGCAATGAAGTCTTGTTCTAGAAATGATACCATGTTACAATAAAACCAGACATTATTACCATCTTGGAAATAAACCAGATTCATTTTTCTTTTTTTTTAATGAACAATATACTGCAGACACACCGAGTGCTTCAGTCAGGAAAGTAAATATAAAACTACATCAAGTAGAACTACTTGGATTCGAACAAATAAAAAATAATATTTGTAGAAAACCTAGTCAATTATTTTCCTCTAAATAAAGTTCTATTGGAGAGATTAATCTGCTTGTTTTTCTGGTAATGCTACCAGGATGTAGAGTGGGTTGAAAGTTGTCCGCTCGATCTCGCACATGGAGCCATGTCTGCACGTGTGAGGTATCTTCAGGCCATTAAGGTCTTCTCTTCTGTAATGGGTTGGTGAATCCATGTAATGGTTTGAAGCATGGGATAAAGATGATGGTCCTCCAGTGTGACAAGGCCTAATTGCCCATCAACCCGTGGTAGAGAGAGACATCACCATGTTCCGTATGTGCCCTCTACTACAGCCAACACCTTCATAACATCTGCTGAGGACCTTTCTGGGCCAACAGAACACCGAGGGAGGATTTCTATTGGGATGTGTCTCCGCTCCTTAATTTCAGCGCGCATCATATACGCTCATGCAAGCAGGCACACACACGAAAAACGACACATTCATCCACACACACCTTGCAGCTCTTTTCTTTTTTCCTGCAGAGCTGCCTGTCCTCTGGTTGACCGAGCCCAGCCTACTGGCAGCGTCCTTTGCAACAGGCTTGGGATGGATCGAAGCCGCAACATGTTCCAGGTTTCAAAACAAGATAGAGATGGAGGGGGGGTCATGTCATTAAAGTGCTCCTCCCACTCCCAACAATAGGGGTACAAATGCAGAAAGATTGGAAGGAACTTCCTGCATGGTACATTATTAGATTTGGATGCCAAAGCACATATATTCAAAAGCATAGACGGTTCTCTTCTTTGTTTGTTTGCTTCAGTGAGCATGTTACAGCATGAGACACAGGTCAGCCAACAGCGTTGAAGAGTCAGTGTTCACAGGTCAGAGTGCTACACGAGGAGAGAGGAGGTCGGCGACCTTGCCGGTGCATCGCCTCCTTTAATCGCTGTTCTGAGGATGCTCCGACTGCTTAGCAGGTACTGGTCAAGGTTGGGGCGAGGGTAAGGAGCGCTGATCCAAGATCTGTTTGCAAAGCAGCATGTAACCACACAACATTCAGTGACCCTGAGTGGTGAATTACAGCGCGTAGAGAACACTGTGTTTGTGTATTTGTAGACGGGGCTATGGACTGCGGTTGCGGTGTAAAATCAGAGAAGGGTCCTCACATTGAACCCATCAGAAGAAGCAAGGCCCCTCAGTTCATTAGGAAGTCTGTACTCAAGCGTATGCTGTTTTTTTCTGCACTTCCCCACCCACCCTATCCTTCTCTCTCTCTCTCTCACCCTTCAGAGTGAGTTCAGCAGAGATTCCTTTGGCATTACCCTCACCCCAGACTGCTGGAAAACCGCAGCGCTCCGGATGCTGACCCTTGCTCGGCTCAGCACAATGCTTTAATTTGGTCTGTTGTTTAAAGTAATTAGAAAGCCTTTTTCCCTTGTTTTCTTTTCTATTCTTCTCTGTTCTCTGCCAAGAGCGAGAGGGAAACAGTGAGTCGTCCATGACTTCAGCTTGATAAAGACTCGGAAGAGAAATCCAGGGGACCGGGAGAGGAAGCGAAGAACGCAGATACTTTATGCACTCTCTGTACTCAGTCCCCCCCACCCCCCCCCCCATGCACTGACGCAGATTGGGAAACTCTGAAAACAAACAGGGACAGGACTCGGGGGATACTTGCATCTGAATGTGTGTGTGTGTGTGTGTGTGTGTGTGTGTGTGTGTACAGCAATTGCAAACAAATGCCTTAAAATAATGAATGCTTACACCAATCGCATGTTACTTTATACGTGTTCAAATTTGACTTAAGATAGTAATATCACAACTGAGAGAGTCAGAAAGATAATATCGGAGCAAGGAGAGAGCGTTCATCGCATCCTGAGGCAGTGAGATTGCAACGGCAAGACGATGACAGTCAGAGAATATTCTTTGTGTCGCCCGTGCTGCTCTGTACTGTTCAGCACAACTGTCACAGCGGCAAGAAAAGGAGCATCAGTGGTGCTAATCTTTGACAATTAATCCCACTTTCATCGGCTGTATTACTCCAAAGATTATCTGCACACACTCATGCATATGCAAGCATACACACAGTAGATGGCCATACATGCACATGTTTTCCACACAGAGAACTTTTATCTCTATGTGCACACACTGTATTTTCCCCACACACACTGCAAACGCACACCTGGAGTGACACACACATGCAGCTGCGTTTCTACACTTTGGTTGTGCCTGAATCATAACCTTGGAATAAAAGTGAACATGTCATTCTACATCAGGCAGCAGAACACCACCATAATGACACAAAATATTCAGTATTGATGCATCGTGCACACAGCTGTGCATTCACTTATACTACATACACTGCTATCCCGTTCTCTTGCGCTGCGTATTTCCCTCCGACTATCTCACCACCAGCCTGAAGCAACTTCTCCACATACTCTCCAAACATAGCGAGGCTGTCCAACTGTAAGAAGTACACAACACACTCACTTGCGGATTGTGCTCATATAAGAAACATATAAGAGACATTTAACTGAAAGAAGGTCAGATGTGAAACTTTGCAGGAGTGCTCTTAAATATGTAAAACATATGCCTGGCCTTGGTGTTCTATTCAGCCCAATGGCCCAAGCAGATACTTCCTTTGAATTCAACCAAACATCCTCAAACCGCACTATGAAGACGAGGGTGTTGAAGCCACCTTCAGAGGAAAAAATGCCCTCCAGCTTGGAAGTGTATAGAAGTCAATCAAAAGTACAGTGGTGCGATGCTACTAAGACCGTATTAGACATAAAAGACAGTGAAACTAAAAGGTCCTATGTCAGCACAGTAATCACTGTCCATATCTTCTCTCGTCTCTGAGCTCAGGGCAACTTTGTAGAGCTGAGCCGAACAGCATTGCTGTTTAAAAAGGCACTTATATGAGTATCAACACTATCAACATGTCTTAATGTTCCAACCAATTCCTGAGGTACTTGAGGCACAATAGTCCTTTTCAAGGGAGGAGAAAAAAGCAATTCTGTATGAAGTGGGAGTAACATGTACATACTCATATGTGAAGTGAGTGGCACATTACAAGAATATGTAACCTTTGTTGCCTCATTTTAATTAGGAAGTGCATGGGAAAAGAATATCATTAGGTCTGGATAAATACAAGCAGCAGGTGGGGGGACAAATCATCATGCTGGGTTTTGTCTTAAGACGTGCAATTTATTTTTGTCAAGCAATGTCGCCATCTACAGGTGAGGAAAAATATCTCATGTCTGTGTCGTTCACAAGTTTGGAAAATTATATATTTTGTCTAAAAACCTACTTGCAATAGAAATCCTTAAATTCTTGACTTAACTGACTAGATCCAGTTAGAATACTCTAAATTCCAGTATGTACCACAAACTACGGTATCATGAACAGGTTATTATCAAGTAGGAGACTTGTTTCGGTCTCATAGGGTTGTCTTTTGCTGATTTTATTGTCAACTTAAACTCTAAAATTAACAAATATGGAACTAGAGGCTTATAAATAGAGAAGCTTAACTCTAGAGACTTAGCGAATAAATCTGGGTTGTAAGTTATGTGCAGTTCACATCTAATTCCATTTTTATGTGTAATATTACAATGACACAGAGCAATGAGATTTAGTTCATCATAATGACTGAATATCTCTTCCAAATCCAATCTAACCCAAAGAATCCTTATGAAGAGATAAATATACACATATAGTAGGGAAGACACTGCAAGAAAATCTGAGGTCTGGTGTTAACTGGGTATTTCCGACTGAGTCTTGGAAAAAGGAACTTATTAAAATTAATCACTTCATTGTTCACGCTCACTCCATAGTCCAGCTCTCTCTCTCTCTCTCTCTCTCTCTCTCTCTCTCGTTTTCACTCTCTACTCTCCAAATGTGCCTGGCCATGATTAAAACATGTCTGTTTCTCCATGACATTGCTTTGACATCATTTAATTGGTATAAGAGATAAAAAATAAATGAATTAAATAAATATACTACCTGGTAAGTGGCGTAACGTAGCTCAAGGTGACAGCCTATTATTTCTCCCTTTTCCTCAAAGAAGGCAAAGTGAGAAATGCGAGATTGTACTGAGAATGCAGCCGCTCAAGGGGCAGATGGAGCTTTTTTTTCATCTTAAAAAATTCACCATAGATTTTATTACATTAAATTCTAATTTTGCCCAAAGTTTGTGCAATCAAAAGATACATTTAAAATGTGTATTATGCTCATCGTGATGCTTTCTCACTCACCTGTATACTGATCATAATCACCTGTCACATCTTTAACAGCTGCACACATGAATTGCATGTATTAGGTCTAGCACCAAAGGAATGAAATGCATGGAAATGTGATTAATGTTGTAAATAAAAAGAGCGTAACGGCTCTATAAAAACAATGGTGTCCGAGTTTTAACCAGGCATTGTGTGTGAAAAGCGGCTTTTACAGTGAAATGAAAGAAAGGCGGAGGGATATCAAGAAGCCGTCGGGTTACTCACCACATCTTGCCTGGTGTCCTTCCCCGATGCAATGAGGATGTAGTTCCAGACCAAAGGCAGAAGCAAAGCCAGAGGAATCATGTAGAGTTCAAAGTTCCAAACAACGATGACAAAAAGCTGAAGAGAGAGAAAAAGACACAACCATCAGCAAAAGAAAAGCGAGAACAGTGTGGGCTACGGATGTATACATTCAAGACCCCGTATTGACCCGCATGAGGCAAACTCCTGAGAACGTACGCCGGCCATATGTGCGATTGGAAAAGACGCATTCAAACGCATTCATATGCAGAATCATAACCACCATGGAACAAAGCGTAAAAATAAGACTGGGCTTTAACAAAGGTACAGGCCTGGTGCCGGTAAACCTAGGTTCAACACCCTGACCCTCAAAGCATTCTGGGCCTCCAGCTGAGGAGGAGGAGGATGATGAGGAGGATGAGTACGAGCCGTCAGAGCCTCTTTCCTCCATGCCAATCATCCCAGAGGCTGAGGTCATGTACCGTTTTCAGCCGCAGCGCGTCAAAGCTGACCCTTCCACACTCAATCCCAAACTGCAGTATCTGACCTCACACACCCCACACCCCACACCCCCAGTCCCTAACCCTGTCACTCCAAGCCCCAATATCCTCTCCTCTACCCCAAAAGACTCCTGTGCCCCATCTCTAACCTTCTCTGCACCCATCTGCCAAATCCATAACCTCTACACCTCCCCTCTCATCACCAAACAAGAAAAGTACCATCGGAAAATTAACCTTTCCTAAAACCTTGTATTTTGGTTTTGGCAGCGCTCCTTAACCTCTGACAACAGATTATTGAAGATATATGTGGGAAAGTGAAATTGCTAATGATGGAAGCTTGATTTGTATGACGGCATTGTGTTAATTGTGAGAGATGTTGAGAGAACTGTGTCAGTTTCAAAAAGTTAAGCTGGAAGAGATAGATTTTATTCCCACAAAATAACCAGAGAGAAAAATGGAACAAAAAACATTTTCTTTTCTAATAATTTCATTTATAAGTATACAGAGATGTTTCGTGATTAATAAGACTTCAGCAGCAATTATAACAAATGCTGAGAAATGCAAACCATGCCTAATACTTTTCTAGCAAAACATCTTTATCACATTATGAGTACCAGAAATCCATTACTTTAAATATGAGCAAAGAAGATTTAAATTACTCTCTGTATGAAAATGGATCCATGTTTAACAGTCACTTTTGATGGGACACTTTTAAGAGAGGTGAAATTGAAACTACTACTGATATACAGCTGATTTATTGGTCTGTGTACCAATTATGATCCATCCTGTTTTGCTCAACAAGCAAAAGAAAACTTGTTAACAATCAAATTGTTTTATTTGTGCATGTGTGTGTGTGTGTGTGTGTGTGTGTGTGTGTGTGTGTGTGTGTGTGTGTGTGGAAATAGACAGAGAGCGTGAGGGGAGAATGAAAAACAAGCTCTCTTCATTGTGTTTACAGTCCAAGGTTAATGTGAATATGAGGTTCAACAGCCCCTCAAGAGTGTGTATGCAGTTCTGCTGTTACTGTAGTAGAGCAAGTCGGACTCTAAACTGCAGACACACACACACTGTGCGGTCTGTGTTTCAATTTCCTTTCTCACACACACACACACACACACACACACACACACACACACACACATGCATCTGAATAGCAATGAAAACTATGAAAACAACTCTTCACAATCGCACAATTAAACATTTTCTCAACTTTTCCACATTTCACATAAAGTTTGAAAGGCTCATATTCAAACTTTTGAATAGAACTATGACTTAATGTAAAACGAACCAACAGTGTATACAAAGCAAAAACAGACATAAATTAAACATTGGATATGTCCAGCACATTTGCATAATGCTCACAGCTAAATGTATTTTTCAAATAAACCTGAACGGCCTTGGTGCAACAACCAAATGTCCCAAAAGGATTGAAATCTTTCTCCGTCTCTCTCAGGCTCAACTTCACTTTCTCACATACAAAGAGTCTCTCTGATACAACTGTGTAGGAGAATTGGCAAGAAACTATTCAATAATTCATATTTGTATACTAATAAGCAAAACAACCATTTCCCTTCATATAGAAGAAAAAAGCTGTTAGGACTGTGTAAGCTCAACAACAGAAACTTGCATACAGACAAACACATGCTCACATGTATTTTTTTTTTTCTCTAAAATTATCCATATTCCTACAAATTAGTAGAATTTACAAATCTGTAAAGCTGATAAACACTGGAATAATCTCTAGCTAAATGTGCAAAAGAGGAGCAAACATGTCTTCAGTCAAACAAACAAAGGAGCTCACTTGTCTTCAACCTATTCTGGTAGAAGCTATAAATACCTGCACACTGACAAACATCTTCACGCAGATACACACCGTGCTCCTGCTATAAATATACGGTACAGTAGGCATATATTAAACGCTAAATATTTTTAGTGCCTGCTTCTCTAATCGCACATTGTATCGTTATCACACAACTAATGAAGTACTGCTCTCTGTCCTGATGTTTATATGAAACCATAATACCCTCTTTTATGTTTTAAAAAAATATAGCTTTCTTCTCCGGTTGCCTGAGGTTGTTTAACCTGCCGTCCCCCTTCATTCCTCCTGCATTTGGTTATAGTAGCTGAGGGCGAAGTTTTGACTGGCAGCTAGAAGAACCGGACACCCAGGCTCAGCAGTGGCCAGCCCTGCCCCGTCTCTGTGCCCCCCGGCTGGGTAATAGGGGCCCTGCAGTGCCTGGAACTTTCCACCAGGACTAGGCGATCACAGCCCCCCCCCTCCCATTGCTTCCTACACCAGATAGCAAGCTCTTCGCCTGGGGAAGAGGGAGTGGGAAGGAGCCTGCTGTGGATGTCAGCGACCAGAGAGAAGCAGGGGGGAAACAACGATAAAAACGTGGTGGATCGAAGGACAAAAAGAGGTGGTGGGGGGGGGGGACTACAGACGTAGTCTATGGGAACAATTTGTAGATGACTCTGTGTGGTCAGAGACGCATTATGTAGTGGTCGGTGATGGATCACGGTATCTGAACACGCACCGTGCCCTACTCTTGCTTTATACTGCTGAATCCTTACCTGTGTGGTTATGTAAAAATGTTTGTATCAACAGTGTGGTATCTTTCTCTGTATATGTACTTCTATATTATTAAAATTATGCAAACTCTAATGTATTTTTGAGAGCATGTAAATAAGTGTAAATTCTATTTGTTACTGAAACAAAATATGTTTCCTTCTCATACTACCACTGTATTAAATAGTATCTGTAATTATCTGAACTACTAAAGAACAGAAGGGATAAATATCCATTTAAGAGTCTTTAGTTTTTTTCTATAACAGACATTTGATTTTGACACCAAAACCACTTGCAGCAATTTACCCTTTAAAAAGCAAATCTATTTTGTCATAAAAATCTATCATCTCTTTTTAAATGACTTGTGCTTTATCAACAAGTCTTTGGTGAAATGCACTGGAATTTCTAAGAACATAACTATTTAACTGTCATAAAACATTGTAAAACAATATTTTCCACTTACAAACCTGCAAACCAATTCAAGTATATTTTAAGGCTGCATTTGAACTGGGCACACTTCACATCCAAGCACAAGTGGAATTTCAAATGAGATGCATAATTAAAATAGACAATCAGAAAGTTGAACAAAGTAAAACAATGGCAGTAAATGTGTAATATTTTGGCTAAAATACCAATACACAGAAGCAGCACGCTCATTTATTCCGACAAGTCTCTGCAGTTGAATTTTAGCATGGTTATTATCTTTGCTGCTTTCTCTTAATATTAAGAAATCCCCTGAACACATGAAGATATATTAAAAATGTTAACAAAATAGAGAAGTCTAAATGATTTATTCAAGCACTCATTGCGGCGGGTTGAGAGTTGTATCTTGCATTATTTGTTTCAAAACACAGCCCGCGTCCTCACGGCTCTGAGCCGCGGCACTGTGGGAGGGTAATATTCAGTACTTTGGCTTACATTAACCACACACCAGGCTAACTTTCCCCCTGCTCTGTCTCAGTGGAGTGAAACTGAAGTTTGGATTTCAGAGTTCCCCTTTATCTCTCTTACATCAATTTCCATGCTGGCACTAAGTGTTGCCAGATAGCAACTAGAAGTCCTGTTAAGTTCGAGGGAACGAGAGAGAGGGAGGGAGTCTGTGTCCTGTTTGTGAACGGACCGACCCATCGTTCAGTGGTGCTAGACTGCCCCCTGCTGCACCCCTGCAGAACATAGATCTGCAGCACAATTACTGCTGTTCATCCGATAAAAAAAAAAAGCAGCCTGAATGACTAAGCCTAATGTCTTAAAGCCAATCATTTTGTAATAACATGAAAAAATTAAAACAAAGCATCCACCATTTTATGGCTCCAGTAATGAAACTGCACACGGGTACCTATGAGAAGAAAGGATGCCGAGTCCCTGACGTCGCAACAAAAAGGCCTCGCGCATTTTCTGTTGAGTCTTTATCTCTGGTGATTAAACTCTGACTTGGTATTCTCTGTTAGTCATGACACTATATTTCAACTATCATTCATTTTGCAAATCAGGAGAGCAGTAAAATGTAAAAGTATATCTTTCAAAGCTGTCCCTTGCTGTGGGCAAAGACGAACTCCCGACTTTAAAACTTTTAAAAGTTAGACAGGTTCTTTGAAGAGGAGTCAAAGGAGCAATTTAAAGAGACCTGGAGTGGTGTGTACCACTGCCTGCTATGGCGTCTCTGCACTGTGTGTGGGTGTATGTGTATCAAACTGCCAGCCAGGCATGTGCAAACACACACACTCCAATAGTTGCTTCTGTACCTGTCTTTGCTTTTTTTTTTCCCTTTTTTATTTCAGCAGGGTGAATTTTTATCTAAATGCAAAGCAGGTGATAGGTGCTCCAGTTTCCTCTAGAAGTAGCTCCCTTGTCTGGGCTCTCTTCCTGATAAGAGTCCTACTTTGCCTGACATAAAAGAGCCCAGTATCATTTCCCCTGCCTCCCCAACAACCCCCAGCTCGCTGCCCTCGCCCTTCCCCGAGCTTCACAAAGCTGCCTCTATTTGCTCCCAATTCAGAGCCCAATTGCAGATAAAGTTACAGCAAATTTGTTTGGAGGAAGAGCTGCTGAGGCCTGCGGTCCCTGGGGCAATAACAGCCTTGTCTTGCAGGGGCCGTGGGGAGAGCTGGCAGCAGCGGGAGAACAGAACCCAACACCGCTCAGCACCACAATGGCCTCAACTCTCTGGGAGAGAAGGGAAAGGGAGAGAAGGGGAGGGAGAGATAAAGAGGAACAGGGATGGATGGACAGACAGAAGGGAGAGGCACTCGGCTTGCAGGTGTGGAGAGAGGAAGCAGTCGCTTAACCCCGAGACAAGGAGACGGAGACACCAAGACCGACCCACACACACACACACACACACACACACACACACACACAGACACCACCCATCATGCAGGACAGGAGGTAACTCCAGTCCCGTCCATTGTGCCAACGCCTCAGGCAGAGCTGCCACGGTGGCTGATTCACTGTCGGGATGGGTGGGTGACAGCAGTGTGGGTGTGAGAGAGAGAAAGGCTGCATGTGAGACTATGCGATATCTCTCTTTCTCTCACATGCACACAAAACACACACACACACACAACATACACACTAATCACAGCTGGCACTAATGGGCGATGTGTACATGCGGCTGGCATTTCAGAATTGGGCAGAAGACAGAGTAAGAGACCATGAAGAAAATGTTGAGCGTTTTTCGGTATGGAACGTTGTGATGTGACACAGTATGACCACTGCATTTTGATGTACTATTGCATTCACAAAATACCAAAACTATGTGAACACACTTAGACCCCCCCCCCCCACCCTCAGGCCTACTTAACAGTTAAGAAGTGCCCACATTTGTAAGTTTAGGGGTTGAATTGCCCACCTCCGTAGGTACAGCCGCGTTGGAAAGTTAAGTGTAACATCTGTCTTAGAAAGACAGCCAGACAGAAACACAAGTGCACATATGAACAGACACACATGCCCATAATCACACACAGCCGTACACCTTCATGAACACACCACCTTGGCCAGATGGCCCCCCATAAAAACCCACTTAAAGAGATGAGCGAAGTGATTAAGAGGCCTCTCAAAGTGAGGCAGAAATGAGAGAGGGATGAAGAAATGGATGGGGAGGGAGGGAGTACCTGTGTAGAGAGAGAGAGAGGCCCTAAATACTCTGATGCTTTTAGCTAAGTGCACACTCCTATAACAGACTCCCAAAAGAGCGAGAGGGGGGGGGGGCACAATGACACCTACATTTCAGACTTTCTATAAACTACAAAATGCTACGTCCTTGGCCCAGATACATTCTTTATCGTCATCTGAATATTCTGAATTGAACAGAGTACAATGAGAATATGAACAGATGTGCTATACACCGTTTTCAGAAAGGGATGTACAAGGCATGTGTGCGTTGACACGGAGGCTGCGCTACCCAAGGCTGCATCCACCTCTATTCAGCATGTAGATTGGCAATTCTGAGGTGACCTTGTTTTCTGTGAATTCCTTGACATTTTTTTTGTCTGACATTTTCATTTATTTTGAAAAGATAAGGGGGGTTTAGGCCCAGTTCAGCCTTACATGAGAGAAAATTAAAAAGTACACGCCAGGCTCAGACATGAGCGCGCTTGCACACACACACACACACACACACACACACACACACACACACAGAGGGAAAATGTTAACTGATCAATACTATGTCTCTTCTGACCCATGTCTTGTGATGACACTGTGACCTGCTGTACAAACACACACACACACACACACTTACAGTCTCTGCAGAGATGAAACTGGTGTCAGACCGCCAAATGCTGCTAATGTCTAATGTCTGCTGTGGAGACACTTAGTGCCCTCATGGTAAAGGGCTGGGGCGGGGCGGGTGCACCTGTCCTGCAGCTACTTAAGTCAGGACACTAAACCAGACAGGATTAAATGCCTGCTCTGTCATCTTTAGGGTAGGGAACTCCATACAGCCACTCACCGTCCTGCAGGAGAATGTCTTTTACTGATAGCTCTGCTGTCCAATTACACTTCACCTTTTAATACCAGACACATATGACAGGAGGAGGAGAGGGAAAAGGAGAGAGAGAGAGAGAGAGAGAGAGAGAGAGAGAGAGAGCAAGAGAGAGAGAGAGAGACAGAGAGAGAGAGGGAGGATGAAGAGGAGGCTGACGGTTGAAGAAAGAAAGAAGCTGCCATTTCCACTGTCTGCAAAAACAGCTTGTCACACGTCAATAGATGATAGCAGCATTTTCTAAGTATTTCAACGTCTGAGGGTCTCATTTAAAATAGTGTTTAATCTACAACACCAACTCGTCCCTCATTCCCAGCAAATGAGTGTCACAACAGACACTGTATATACAGTACCATGTGTGATTTTAAATTAACACAAAGCTAGAAAAGGGATTTAATCAAGACGATCATATCAAGATATTTGAGTGTGTGAGTAACAGTCTGTAGTGGAGGATACAGTGTGGGAATGTACTTAAATGTGCTTGAGACGTCAACAACCCCTCGTGTTAGAGTGTGAAATTACCAGTGAAGGATCCATACTTTGTTAGCAGAAATGGTCCTACTGCCTCCGTGAACATGTTCCTCTCCGGCTGCGTGTGCGCAGATGTTAAAAGTGTAATCGGTAAAATATAAGACTATTGTTAGTCCATTTAGGATGGTACTGATCCATTAATATGAGTTGGGTTCGTTTCATTTCAAAAAGTGTGAGATAAACGCTTTGACTAAATAGTATGCCCAACTATATTAAAGTACATTTCTGGGACTGTGTGCATACTCAGTACACCAAATTAATCATAAAACAGCAAAATAATCTTTGCGGCTATAGAGTAATGTTTCACAAAAAGATACAAAAAAATGTTGTCCTGTTTTTAGTTTCTGTGCAAATGTGAATGTGATGCCATTTATGGTCCTGCACATGTATATATGTAAGTGCATCTCTACATACTACAAAAGCACAGATGCTCCTCTGTGGAGAGTCCCATTCGAAGCAGCTGTTGATGTAGCATCCTGTGTTGATCAGGAACATGATGCAGCGTCTAACTCTGTTGAAGTTTTGCAACAGCAGCTAAAAAGGAGACAAAAACAAAATAGCAAACGTTTAAAACATATGAACGCTTAAGGTCAGGAACGTGCTGTAGCTAGGAAAACAGCATTGTGTGATAAATATTGTATATCACTGCTTTGTAAAAGTGGTAGATACAGTATGTCAACATATGGACATTCAGTAAAAAAATAAAATGCTGTACCTTTATACAATTGATGAGACTTTGTGACATGTAACTGAGTACAAGTGGAAAAAAACACTAAAACACAAAAGGTTGTGCGACACTTATCACATATGCTGCACCTTTACTGTTCAGTGGAAACTTTTATCAAAAGACAAAGTAAACGGGAGCAAAACTATGATTACAAACAGTCATCAGTACAGCTGTTACAGCCCGTCTCTGACATTTGTGATGACGTATTTTTTATTAAAAAGGTGAATTTTCCCTCTTTCATGTTTAGTTATGGTGTGAATTCTTCACTATTTAGTATGCCCAATCTGTTCCATCATATAATTAGCCCCTTAGTTAAAATGACAATAAGTCTTAATATGGTAGGTACATACCCCATTGTGTCTCATTCTGCTGTCACTTTTGTCAACTGTTGCATTACTTTGTACAACGTGAGATATGCAGCTTTGACCTCACTTTGGCTTTACCGTTACATTAAAGCTCTGAGGACACCATGAGGACATTAGTGTGCTTTACTTCTTTGGATAGCTACATATGGATGTGGATCAGCATACAGGACAAACGGCCACTTTAAGTGTGACAAGCTGAGTCACAATGTTTCTTTAAGTCTCCTCTCCCAGTGATAAAGTTAAGTACAATAATAAAAATTTCCAACTGAGTCTCATGATTCTCCTCCGAGGGTTCTCCGTGCGTCTTGGCCAGATATGAGAGAGAACTGGCTAACTGCTGTCCTCCCCATGGGTTGCCAACCGTTCAGGGAATAGCATAACAGCAGCGCGGAATGCCTACCACCCAATCAGGTCACCACCAGGAGAAAGTGCTCCCAAAGGACAAACCATCTCTGCAGATCACGGTTCAAAAAAAAATCTAGGCCATTATTTTACTCTCTGGTAAATTGTGTATGTGTGTTTAAATGTGTGTATACTGTATGTGTTTGTAGCACTACAGAAAAGTCTATTGTCTGTATGAATGTGTGTTTCCGGGTGGATTTGCATGTGGTTAGGGGTGGCTTGGCTGCTTTGATGCAAGATGAGAGGAGGATTCCTCCTTCGCTTTGTATAATTATGTGAATCTTTTTGTTGCCAAACTGAGGATGACTGTATGGTGTCCTGCTGGGGACACACAGACCCTAAGGACAGCAAGACTGTGAATCATCCATTTCCACGTTCCTTAGCGCATGCACTTGATGTACATGCTGTACTCTTCTGGGCTCATTATTGCGTTGATAAGAATATTGAATTTTTCATGAATTATTTCAAAGACTGCCTTGAGTTATTCCTTAAAAACACTTAGAAAAATGGAGACGTCATTTATTAATTTAAATGTCATAATTACAATTAAATGGTTTTGTTTGGCAGGCAGCTTATGTGTTTTCTTTTTCTTTACTGGGTGTGTGTGTGTGTGTGTGTGTGTGTGTGTGTGTGTGTGTGTGTCTGCGCGCTAAGCAGCAAGCAACAGCAGGGGAGCTGCTACCACACAAAAGAGCCCTCACGGGGCAATCTCTCTAAAGCAGCCAGTGACATCATCATTGCGAGACGCTGACATGGGTCATCTCTGTGAGTCAGAGGTGAAATGGAGATTCTGCACTTGGGAGAACAGCGTGGAGTGGGCCGAGACAGAGAGCAACAGAGAAGGCAGAAACAGTGAGGAAAGAAGGGAGTAGATGGAAGGCTGACAAAAGCGTGGTGTGGGAGCTGCTGCGAGTGTTGTGCTGTGCCGGGCTGTGCTCGGCTGTGCATGGCGCAGTATTGACTACTGAGCCCAAACGGTCACTCATATGACATGTCTGATGTGGGCCAGCCCCTACTATTCAGCTCTTTGTGGTGCCGACACACTGAGCAGCGTGACAATGAAGTGCAAAGCAGCAGTGGCAAAGAGGGCCAACTATAAGGATGGCCAATCTACTTATGCACCCCAGAGCTGACAGCTTGACATTTCTATTCACCACTCAGAGTGGATGCAAAGGGGGGGAGAGAGATGAGAGAAGGGAGAGAGGAGTGAAGAGAAAAAAAAAAGAAACAAAATGCTGTTTTTCCTTCGATCATCCTGTTGTATCTTGCCCACACAGTTGTTGCGGTTTACAAGATGCCACTCTCCAGGCTTGTTGGTTTTGCTTCAGACAGTTAAGCAGAATAGGGGGTACAGTGGTGGACACAGATAAAAATGAGGCGGAGTGGTGGAAGATAAGTGTTGGCTACCGATGTACCTGTTTGGACACTCTGGGTTCCTCCTCAATATACTTCTGCTCGATGGGAATCAACGTCCTGAGACCAGCCTTCACCTGGAGGATGGAGCGGACACACACAGCCTCATAAACAGCAAACGGTGAGAGTTAAATGACACTCATTTGAAATATTATGGAAATTAAATCACTGATGATGACAATGGATTAGCAAGGAACTATATTTTTCATTATTTAAGGTTTTTCTAACATTGTGTAGTGATACTGGTAGCACATGCGTAGAGCGTGCCCCATGTCAGAGGCTAGAGAGAGCAAGAGAGAAAGCTGTAAGATGGCCGCTATAGGACACACACAGCGATGGTGAATGGGCGAACAAAGGCTGTTGAGAGGGAGTCTTCGATAATTAAAGCCAAAACGAGGACGAGGGACGAGGGATGAGATGGAAGCGAGGCGGGGGGGGGGGTGGAAGGACACAAACAGAATAAAGACAACAGCAGCGTGGGGGGGGGGGGGGGGGGGGGGGGGATGCTGGAGAAAACGAGAGAGGGATGGAGAGAGAGGATAATGGGGGGGGGGGGGGGGGGCAAAAAGAAGAAAAAAAAAAAATCAGGGAGGAGAATCAAAAAAGCTAAAGAAAGACTTACAGCATTAAAAATCACGTCTATTTCGAGAAAGATGACCCCTTTTGTTGGCCCTGTCAGCTCCTTGCTTTTCAAGGCGTAGGCTTTGCGTTCTCCATTTTGGATCTGTGGGAGAGGGACATGACAGGCGTCTGTCTGGCAATACCCGGCTGAATCGGCTCCCCGGGCCACCTTTGAACCCCAGCTGCTGGCGCTGACAGGGAACCCAAAACAACTGTGGCAACTCTGACAAGTACCTGTTCATTACCCACTGCAGCTCGGCTCTGTCAAACAGAAATTAACTATCCTGGGGAATCATACCGTACAGCGGAGCATGGATATATTAGACACACAGTGCTTTCACAGGCCATCTATATTTTTTTCAAATATAAGAGACACTCTTCTGTCCTTTTTTTTTTCTTCCTATAAATCGCATCGTCTCTTGATCAATGTCATTTTCATATAATCTCTCATCCCGTCACTCTCTTTCTTCTCAACCTATCAATCTGTTCTTTTTTTCTCAGCCTCTCTTCCATTTTTTCTCCTTCCTGTCATCTCTTTCTCTTTGTGAAATAACAGTCTCATCTGTGGAGTTGCAAAAATAACCTCTGCTTTTTATATCTTCCACTGTGTGTTTTCATTCTTTCCGTTCCTCTATGTTATCTGTATTATCCCCAAAGGAAAAGACAAAGAAACGCACAGAAAAAGAATCTGCCTTTGACTCACATTTAGTAAAGGAATAGCCACTTTCCCCAGGAAGTCTGCACTTCTGTCTCGGTCCTCATCGTAAACAGTGACCTCAAGTACCGAGTGGATGTCCTTCACGTTACTGGACCACACACACAAAGACAACACCGACGACATACATACTGAAATATAGGTTATAGACTGAAACAGTGTGAAAGCTTCTCTAAATGCTTAAGACTCACAGAAAACTATTTATAATCTGAAACGCTATAGGTGGCATAGTAAATTCCTTATATTTGAATACCATCTATTACATTTACATAAATGTTTCACCATTAGCATGCTCTATGTGATATTGCACTATAGGCTAGCAAGAAGATAGCTGACGTTATGTTTAGAAAGGAGGCTACGAGAAACATGTGCACTTAAAGAATTATGAAATTAAACTGTCCCATCACTGGGAATTACAAGTTTGTACTCGGGAATGAAATGATATCATATATTTAAGAAATGATACAGAGTTAGATCTACATTTACCTAAAGCCTTAGTGTAACTATATATTTGAACAATATGATAGGCCTTCATTATCTCTGATGTTAATGTTACCCTGGATTTATAGGCATACAATGCATTTTAAAACACTTGTTAAAAAGCTGTTGAATTAACAATGATTGTGAATAGCTTTTAAGTTAAAAGTTCATTAACGAAGAAGGCTTTCAGCACTATTAATTGTGATCAATACATTTCTTTTAAATGATCAGATCGGACCAGAATTGATAAAAAAAATATGAAAGAAACAGACACAGAAAAACTGTTGAATGCTATAATTAAAAAAATGTCACAAATTAGACTTTTGCCCGGACTTTATTAGTCTTGAATTCAAAAAGGTACATGTCAGTTATTAAAAAAATATTTTATTTCCATTACTGCAGTGAGTACTAACGGTGTGTGACATGGGTGTTGTAAAAGCCACTTACAAAGTGAAGACCTTGTTCCATTCTGGGTTGAGGTTTTTGTAGACGGTGTGCGTCTGCAGCCGATCGTTACTCAGCTCCACCACACAGAATGGGTCACTCTTACCTACCGAGCAAAAAAGAAACGAGCATACAAGAATGACCTTCTCAGTTAAAGGAGAGACATAAATACAGTAGACACTAAACTTTTGATAGCTTGAGGTTTCAAGGAAATCGAGAATCTGAAGTAATTCCAACAGCTTTCCAATCCCTCATATTATTAAGACAGATAGTATATAGCATCCTCCCTTTACATCACATTACAGCTCCAATACCTTGGACTTATCAGAACGGTACTTATGCCATATATATTATAAAACAGTATATCAGTGGAACAGCTGCGAGCTGTTTCTATCAACACCCTGGGAACATGCTCAACTAGAAGATAAGCTCCAGGACAACTATGCCCTGGGCGGTCACAAGGAGGGGGCGGGAGAGAGGACTTTGTGGAGAGCACAGACGGCGATGTGGCTCTGAGGGCCAGAGAAGTTCAAAGTAGAAGATAAAGACAGCCGAGCAGGGGTGTGGGAAGCATAGCTGGTCCGTGATTGGCGATTCCAAGCGAGCGATGGGATGGTAGCAGCAACGATGTGGCACAAAAAAAAAATGAGTAAAAGCAACATAGGAATAAAATTCATACTGACAGCAATTTAAATTAATAAAAACATTGAAAATAATTTGTGATATTGAAATTGAAATTGTACTTGTGTTTAGACTCTGGTAGCAATACTGGTTTGACCAACACAACACTAAGTGACATTTTATAGTAATTATAGTAGAAGCAAAGCAACATACATCCAAATGTAGATTTAGCCTCCAGAAAATATATTTTACAAACTCACATATGAAATCATTTTAGTGGCCTGTCCCTCCCAAAAGATAAAACTTTAATACACTGCCTGAGAACTTGAAAGACTCTCAGATGTAAAAAATCACCAATATGATATATGGTTCAATATAAATCATATTCATTCATGCTAATTTATTCCAACAAAACTTTCAATTCAGAATTTACTACAGTTATGTAACTGTGTAGAGAGAGAGTGAGGGAGGCCGAGAGGAAAAATAAAAATAATCACAGAGTTATATCCTCCTCCTGAGAATAGCGTACTGTACTATAATAATCAAAACCAGTAATGTCCTATATATTCTCTATTTGTTTACTAATGTCTCACATTTCAATTTCTTTGTACACAGAAAGGAGTGAGACCAGCTCCCCATGCCTGCCAGCCCACCTCCCTCCGACTGCCTCAAAATGAACTAAAAACAACAAAACTCTTAATTCTGGCTTTGATCATTATTTTCTATTAAAACTGTTGGGAGCCGTTGCGCTGTTTGTTCAAGCTTATAATTTGAAAAGACCGGGTCAGGATTAAAAAAAAAAAAAAAAAGATATGTCCCACACGCATTCCCATTGAAAATAGTGAGAATATTGAAATATTAGTAAAGCAGCAATATTGCATAACAAAACTCAATAAAGTTGTGATTGAGTTCAAAGCCCCTCCGCCACTTTTCTGTATGTGCTTGTGCGTGTCTGCGTGTCTGTAAGTGTCATTGATTGGTGTGATTTTCTTCAAATGGTGCGACAAGGGCAGGACATTTAGTGGGTGTGCAAAGTAAATGTCACCGTGATCAATGCTGAGCCGTAGGTGTTGCCTTTCATATCGGTTTGCGGGGCTCTGTTGATGTAGAGTGTTTGAAGTGAATATTGACAGCTATGACTCCTGTGATAGAAAACAAGATACATTAAAAGACAATGGACTCAAGAGTCTCTGTGTGCATACGTCGTTAGCCGTATACATGTCTTTATTGTATTCAAATTCAAATAATTCCCTAGACCAATAATAAATACACACCAAAATGTATCTAAAAATTGTAAACAAATAAAAATGATATATTTTGGCAGTACTTTTTACAGTAGTGAATATCTGAAATCCTTCTTAATCATCCCAGAGCTTCCATAGCATTAACGGTTATAGTGTTGTCCCCACAACTCATGTCTGATTAAATTTAAATGCAATCATCCAAATTAAGAGCTGTAAATTATTTCTGCGGAACCCTGACCCTCCCCCATTTTCTCTCTAATATTCTGTTTTTAATGACATGGCAGGCTGTGTTGCCGCAGAGAGCCAGTTGTCATTGGTGATGAACTCTCACCTTATTGGCCGCCAGCACCAGAGGCGGCTGTCTTAACCAATTACACGCTCAGGTTTGAGCGCCACTCAGAGATCATCCAGGTAATGTCCGAGCAAAGCCCCTCCCCCCTCTGGGTTCCCGTCTCTGTGGCGCTGGCAGCTCAAACTAATTTCAGTGTGCCCTAAGATAAGTGTGGAGGAGACGAGGGAGCGCGCTGTAATTGCCTCGCAGGAAGCTTAGAGTTAGTGAGGAGTTTGAGGTTGGAGAGGGAGCGCACGCTCTCATGTTCCTGTATAAGCACAATTAATTAGGATTCAGACTTTAAAATGTAAATCAATCGCATTTTTGTTGATTCTCCCCCCGCCCCATCACATTTAATAGGTTAAAAGAGAATACCTACAGTATTCCTTCATGTGTCAAATGATGCAGTACAAAATCTAAAATGATGTCCAAGAAGTCTACACGTGCTTAGGTGTTGCTGCTGGAAGTGCATGCGTGTGAGTGCATGTGTCCATGTGTGTGTTGCTATTGAAATGTTCTAACGGTGTAGCATCCACTCAGAGGGACAAGAGCTGGCAGACAAAAGGGATTGTTGGTTTTAGAGACTATTTTCAGTTATCCTACTCGGTCTGGAGAGGAGCTACTCCACAAAAACACTTCAATTAGAGAGCGAGATGGCCAGAGAGGAGAGACAGAGAGGAGGAGGAGGGAAAAAGACAAGAGGGGAGACAGGCAGCGTGAATGGGAGAGAGATGGTGAACTATTTCTCTTTCACTGACCTCCTCTCTAACTGTCTGTCTGTCTGTTTCTCTCTCACCTTGCTCCTGACCCTCTCTTGGTTTGGGTTGTTAAAATAGGGTGTTCATGTGGTGAGGGCTCTTATGTGGCTCTTACAGAGCTATTGTTTCTGCCAGTGACACACACACACACACACGCACTGAGCGTCAGACTCAAAACAGGAATAAGCCATCTAGAAACAACCCCTTTGCCGACTGTAGTCGAGGGTTAGACTGGCTGAAAGAAATCATTTTCTGGGGAACAAAAGCAAAATATTTTCTTTTTTTTCCTCGCTTGCAAGAATGTATAGACTCAAATAAGATTACAAATTGGACTGTCTACATCTGAGATATCTTTTGCTATAACAAAAACTTGTGATGTGAAACCAAAGACCTTGTTTTGTGTGAATAAATAAAGAGTCCCATGTAAAAACATCTTCACTTGTATTCAGTTTTCTAGCATATGAAATTCAATGAGACAATGTGAAGACACATATTGCAAACATTTCTGCTGTGGGTTTCAAATAGGATTTTTTTCACTTTTGTTTCCTCATTGAGGGATTCAGTCTTGGTAGTTTCTATGTAAAATATTATCCCTGGTTGGCACCACAAGACATGTTGCACTTTAACTGTGGAGTAAGCCTGTAGCAATAATTTCAAATGACCACAGGCTGTAGAGGCACTGCTCGGAAACCAAACATGTTCTCTATGACCACGTCAAACAGGCAGAGACGAAGTGAAAGGCAAACAAACAGCCACTAGACATTATATTTCCACACTTTTACTCTTTTTTTTTTTTTTTTTTGGAGGGATCCATGATGCTCAGACTGAATGATGAGCTCCACAACGAGGTCACGGAGCAAATTTCTGCTCCGAGTGAAATACAAGAGCCGGAGAGCCATTAGCCCTGCACTCCGGCTGCTCCGGTCGCTCCACGCAATAACCCAAATCAACCAGCTCCGCTCTCTATTGGCTAATGGGACTGTGGCGGTTTCAAATGGAAAAAAAGAAAACACTCTCTCTCACACACACACACACACACACACACAGAGAGACAGACGCACACATTTCCTTCTCTCTCTACTAGATAATACAGAGTGAAAAACTAGGCCTGTCCACTGTAGACCTAATTAAAAGTAAGAATTAATGGAGAATGGAGAATTCAGAGAGAGCAAGCAGAGAAAGAGCGGGAGGAGGGAGAGAGATTTGTTGGTTCAAATATGTACTTTTTCTCTATTATTCAAATGAGCAGCCTGCATCTTTTCTAAAAAAAAATGCAGAGACAAATTTAGTGTCCAGCCCAAAGTAGACTTTAACTCTCTCTGAGGATTCTTGCAGAGGATCATTCCTTAAACCAAAATTACACCCCGACTGTATCTTTGGCTAGATTTATGGCAGATTGCTGGTGCAGGAAAATGTGCCACAGATATTGTTTTCATGTCTAAATGCAAAACTCAACCAAAAGTTATTTAAAGCAGAAATACTCCGTTATTGATATTATTACTATAATCATCAGATGGTGCTCGCTCTGATTGTAAAGTATCAACAGAAATTGCAAAAACAACAGCAAAAGTGCAGGATTTGCCAGATTATGTTATGTGTATATAAACATATGGTCAGGAGTGAAAGAAAGAGTGAAAAATGAAGCGACAATGTACGTCATTGAGAACTGCAGAGTTCATCGTCCTGCTGTTTGGACCTACGGTCATCGTCTTACCTGTGACATCCGCTGCCATCAGTCCTTCAGCCCTGATGACCTTCACCTGCACCACGCCGACATCTTTCAGGTTGTGGAATGACCTCCACAGACTCTGAAACATCACAGGAACAAGGGTGAAAGGTCAAAGAGGACGTCAAATTAGCAGAGAAGAGAAAGGCGGGTCAATGGCCTGACATTTCAACAAGAGCGGAAAGGGTAGAATATGTCCTTTAACAGTCCTCTTATTTGAAAATGTAGGGCTGGCATTTATAGTCGAGTGTAAGAGGACAAATGGCAAGATTTAATTTCACTCAATAGCTGTTCTTGCCTGTTTGAAATGTTTCTTAACTTTGTACTTCTCAGATAAAATGGAACTTCACTCATTTTGATAAAGAAGATGAGCCATGCAGAAATATGTTGCAAAAGGTTACAGCGAATAAATACAGTACACAGATAAAAGTAGAACAAATAGGGGTCATTGTCGACAACAGGCAAGTTCAACACGCGAACATGCTCAGTAGAAGAAGACATTTCAGGGTTATATCCATTCCTACTGTACAATGAGAAGGCTAGCTCAAGGTGAGAATGCATGAAGAACTATCTTATAAACTATATTAGTTATAACTATTCTACTGTTGCATTTAGAGTCAAGAGGTTTTGTACTTTTCCATTAACAGTTCCACTCATAAAAGACTGAGTTAGTTTGTGTTTTAGTGAAAAGTAGAGTTTTGTATATTGACCGTGAGGTCTGAAACCGTTTTGGCATAAAGTTTGTGTGGGATTTGGACATCCTCTCCTCTCCATGCCTAATATGAACAAAATGCATAGGTTTTAATACAGTTTTATACATTTGAACCCTAAGCCGATTTACTCCCTGGTGCACACTGTCATTTTGGACAATTTAAAAAGGAAAGGCTGGCGGATATTTACTTTTTTAGTCGTCACTCCATGAGTTGCTTCCTCATAACTGTGTGTACGAAAAAAGGTGCTTAGAGTGAGTGAGTGAGTGTGTGTCAGTGTGAGAATAGCAGCAGAAGTAGTAGCAGAAGAAGACAAGAGTGGAACTTATTCAAAATGAAATAAAACAATTCTTACAACAGTCAAAAATCTGTACATGTGCAACATAACAAAAGAAAAGTAAATGCACGTATTTGATGTGGTTTTGTTGATATCGATCTATCACTGTGCACTACCTCCATGTCTGCATGTGTGTTTGTTTTACTGAGAGACGCAGGAGAGAGCATAAGGCTGATAATGTTATAATAGATATATTATGGTGAGTAGACGCATCCAGTGAAGCGTGACTGACGGTGATATCATAGTTATGAGGCAAACACACACTGACCTCCTGACACACTGTCCAGTTCACACATCATCCAAACAAAAAGAGGGGAAAAACACTACCAATAGATAAACACACCGAGTGTAAAGCAAAAAGTCAAGCGTACAAGCTAACTCACATACACCCACACAATCGCCCCCCTGCTATTGCTCTCCTTCTTGCTCACACACACACACACACACACACACACACACACACACACACACACACACACACACGCCATAAAGAGACATTTACACACAGTCGAGGTAGCTATGTGGCCCTGTGACGGGCTGAAATGAGAAGAGAAATACAAGGTTTTGATTACCAGGAGAAAGAATGATGACTGTGTAAAAACTAGTCTGTAAATCTGTGGAATAAAAGGTAAAACCTGTGAAAAACAGCGGCTGGGCCATGAGGCACACACACACTCACAATCATAAACTCACGCTTTTGTTCAAACCCAAATGCTCAGGTATAAACACATACATAGAAAACCTATACTGAGGCCAAATTGAGTAGCATGTCGGCGTGTCTTAAAAGCAAAGTGGAAATGCACTTCACTTCAATTTATTTCTCTCTCTCTGGCAATAACCCCTTCCATCCCCACAGGAGTAATTATAATTTAAATTTCAGAGTCAGGGCCAGGCTACAGACTTAATTCATTATTACCAACTCTGTCAGACTCTGCCTGTTTCCAGCGATATCATTGTCCAAAAGCTCTCTAAAGGAGATGAGAGGGGAGAGTGTGTGAAAGAAAGAGGGGGAAAGAGAGAGACAGAGAGGGAGAGAGGAGACAACTCTCGATTTTAAGACACGATTTCTCTGAAGATACAGCTGCTTGTTTTGATTATTGGGGAGCAGCGAGGAAGAGAGACAGAGAAAGGGCACGATGGAGGCAACAGAGGAAGACACGAGGGCAAAATAATGGCGGACTGCTTCATGCGTTCAACAGGAGTTAACTAGGAAGCCAATGTCATTACTTTTTTGGTCTGTACCAAAATGTGTCCGTATCAAAAAAACTATACCTGGCATCGAAGTCTGGTCGGATTCATAATCCCGTTCACTTAGTGTTGAGTCAGATATTTATAGATTTACGTTACAATTTCACCAATTTTATTGTTAAGATTTGTAATCTTTTTTATTGTTTTATCGTTCTTCATTTATATCTCAACTTTGCCAACTTCGACTGTCTTGTTTAGGCAAAGTTCTAGTACAGCTGTTTGTGCTTAGACGTTCAACATTTGATAAGCTTCCGTTATTATAAGGGTATTAAAAATGTACCATTGTTGTATTGTAACCAAAAATACAATCATAATTTCAAATAATACCACAGCAGTGGTTTCCGTATTGATACAAAGAAAAACGGCACAAATGGGACCGAGATTGAACGAAGAAAATGAGACAGAATTACTTCTTTAATGTATGGATGCAGAGCAATCCCCCCCCCCCCCAACCCATCATCCACACTCCATCCCTTCCTCCCAGCATACAGGCTCCCTGAGGGGACATTTAGGGTTCAACCTCAATCCAGCACTGGTGGAGAGAATGCACCCATCCTCCACAAGGATCCAAATCCTCATCAGAAAGATGAACAGCAAAAGATGGAAAGAAGGACAGACAGACAGATAGAGAGGGAGCGAGATGAAGGGAGGCCATGACCGACCCCCACCCCCTCATTTACGTCTCCCCCACACCCCCATCAGCAGGCAGGCAGACTGACGGGGATAAGGAGGTGATGAAAAGAAGGGATGAACAGAGGAGAAAAGAGAAAAATGGAAGGACAGAGTTGGCTTTCATAGAACAAACCCCCGCCCTGCACGTGATTGACATCTTGTCAGTGTGACATCTTCTTCCCGTCGCTGTCACACTCAACAGACACACAAACACAGATGAATCAGCCGCAGCATAGGCTTATGACTGACTGTCATCTTTGCATCTTGTCACCTTTCATCAGAGCTCCATATAACATTTCACACACAGACAGACACAAAGCGTCTGCCCGGCAGCCGCGCAGTTCAGAGGACATTAAATCAAATGCACGTGAAATGCTCAAACGCAAACCAAAATGCTTACGCCCTATTCCCACTCCTGTTCATCAACTCTGCATCAGCCTGTCAAGGTTCTCTCTCAAAGTTTGCTCTCTGCCCGTCCCACACTAAACTGCAGCCCCTTGTCTCACTTCCTGTCCAGGTTGTGTCCTTTCTCGTCACCTTAGAGCGGTGCACTGGAGTGGGTTGGAGTGGAACTGCAGGTGTGTGTGTGCGTGTGTGTGAGTGTGCATACATGTGCGTGGGTGGTGAAGTGCCTCCACTTCAGCGGAGGTCGCCATGTCCTCCTTCTCTCATCCACCCATCTTGCGGCCACCTCGGGCCCATTAAAAGCCATTAGTGTGTGTGCTCCTTTGCCATCATAATGCATAAATCTCTTTCTCTCCTTTTCCCTCTCTCCCTCTGTCCCTCTCTACTTCTAGGAAACAGTAATTAGGGATGAAGGAAAGGTTACGGTGAGAAATAGTACATCCAAGGCAGTTGACACTAAGTGTATTGCACCGTGTTGCATATAGCTCTGCCTCAGCTGCATTCAAAGTAGTTTGCAGTAGAAAAAAAAACATGTGTGCTCATTCACACGCATACATGCGGTACATTCAAGTGTACAGAGGCACTCACAAACCCGGCAGATAAACACACACAAACACACACACACACCCACACACACACACACACAAAGCAGTCACTATGCAGAACAGCTAGAATGAGAGAGACATTAATGAGCTCGGCGCGAGCATCAGATCCCAGCACTCAGGTGTCTATTATCTGCTGTCTTCAATGGCCACAGATTGGGATGAGGAAAAAACACCTGCTAAATGCAACGCAGTGACCTCACTGTGACCACATGAGGTGTGGCGCGTGTGCGCTCATATGTGTGCACATGTGTGCGTGTGTGACAAAGACATTTGTCGGATTCAAAATATGTAATGTCTTTTTAGCGATTCAGGTTATTAAACTGAGTTTGCATGCATTTAGGTGTCTTTTTTTGTTGTTTAACCTGAAACACATTTTGCAATCCAATGCTACACACTGCCTTAAAGTGAACTTGTATGTGCGTTTTCATGAGGAGCAGCGGGGGGAGGCACACTTCTAAAGGCGGGCATGAACAGAAGATCTGAATTGTTTTCTCTTCCTCATTCTTATTTGTGAAGGTATCTGCTCTTTCAAGCTATGATGATGACAGCATGGTTCTAGTGTTGCTCTGAAAACCCTCCATCTTATTTAGCAGATAGCTGACGCAGGAAGGTATAGTTTTTGCATGTATCTGAAAGTGTGTAACTGTTCGTGATTAGCAGTAGTGGATGCTTTGTGCGTGCTTGCACAGCTGATTGCAAGCTGATAATACCGGTCAGTAAAAATGTGCCCAAGCATAATAACATACACCTACCTACACATGCACACACATACACACACTGGGCAGATTAGTGGGCTTTGAGCAGCACCGTTATGTATTAGTGGTGGTACTTGGTCTTATCGGTGCTCTTTGATAAGGTACATCTTTATTAAATTCTCTAACTGAAAGACGGCCAGTCTGGGGAAAAGGAATATGTTAATAGGTAGAGACCATTCAAGTCTTTAAACCGACCTCACTGTGCCACTCCATCGGCAACCCCCCACCTTCCGCCACCCTATCTCTCCATCCCTTCATCTGACAGGAGGGCCACAGTGGCAACAGACAAAGAGTGGAGGCTGCCGGGAGAGCGGGACAGAGATGGAGAGCGCTGGAGAGAGAAGGAGGCAGGAAAAGAGGCAGGCGAAGGAAGGAAAATGTCTCGCCTTCAGCGGAGCAGAAAAAACGGGGTCTGCACGAGTTGTGAGAGAGGTGAAATAGCTTTTTCTTTTCATTTTACACGCCTTCCCTTCCCGGTGCAACCCTCATCCTTTACCTCTCGCCCCCTATTACACACATTCACACATTCACACACACACACACACTCTCTCTCTCTACGCCCTCATTTTGTGGCTGTGAGGAGAGGCACAGCGTGTGCATGTCCTAGTCCTAGAGCTCCCCCCTCTGATCTTGGGTGGATGCTGCAGCGCGGAGCAGAGTGGTCAACCTCCTGTGGCTAGCCAAAGAGGCACCGCCGCGGTTATGTAGGTCGCTGCCCCCTTGTATGGCCTTTGGAGCCTCGCCGCTGGTGCCTATGCCCACACCGTAAGACGCAAACACACACCAGCTGGGACGTGACGTTAGCATCCCACGAACACAGACAGCTACTTAACGTTCTGCACACGTGGTACTCCTGGAGAAATTGTAATAATGATTTAACCAATCGTGTATGTTATTAAGTTAAAGTATGTCAATTTAATTAAAAGCATAAAGTTAACAAATATCTTTTAAAAGTCATGACTGAAAGCAGATATGGCGGCATTACGTGATTCTGTCATGTGTAGAGAAATGTCAAGGTTGTCAATGAATGAAACCTATTCAAAGTGTGTGTCTGAGTGTCTCTTTGTCGCAAGCAGTGAAGATGACAGGGAGTGAGGGGTTAACTAGGCTAAGACAAAGACATAGGCTGAAACTATTGTGTTGAGTGGAGGGCCTCTGGGGCAGATGGGGCCTTAGAGCTCTCTCTCTCTCTCTCTCTCTCTCTCTCTCTCTCTCTCTCTCTCTCTCTCTCTCTCTCTCTCTCTCTCTCCACTACTGGAAACTCAAATCAATGACAACTGGCTAACAAGCCCAGACATTGTACACACAAATAAATGATCCAGCATGCATTAATCATAAATGCACAACTCACTAAAGAATGCTGATGCAAATGCCGCACAATACTCGCACCTTGCATCATAGCAACAGAAACAAACCAGCAGTGTGAGTCTCCATCATTTCCAAACAGTTCGTCCAAACCGAACAACCTCCGTGTTTCTTCCTTCCATTGTTAATCTCATCCCCCTCTTCACCAACTCCTCTGCTCTCCACTTCTTCTAACTTCAAAACGCAGGTTGTAGGATTATATTTTCAAATCTCAATAGCTTGTAGAAAAAAGAAAAAAAAAAAATTCTTGATGAATTAGTTAGATTCATCATAAAATGTGAAAACACTGACTTTACAATATTCTGATAATAAATGTGGTAGTGAGATGAGACGAGTGTGACACACGTAACGTAGCCACCAATTAATGGAAGAAGCCACAATATCAGGTGTATGATCAATCAGTAACACAAGGGTTACTGCGTGAAATTTGTTCTAGCTATGTGATAAGGAGAATATTAAGTATGCAGACATATCTTTAAGTATGAACAACTATGGAAACTTTGGCATACTGGTTATTGTGAAGTTGTATCTACCCGCTAGTATTTTCACTATTTAGATAAAATTATTTAGGTGTCATACATCGCTTACTTTCCTCTCAAAAGTATTCACACAACATCATATTTTCCTAAACTCAAGACACAACACAAAGCCACGCTTACAATAAAACACACTCACATATCTCTGCATGATCTGGTGTCTCTCGCGCGGGTCGTCCAGCATGTTGACCGACAGGTCTGATATTGAAACGGCGGCAGAAGCAGTGAGTGTAACCAACAGCACCAGCACACCTTCACCTTCCTCCAGTGGCAGGTCCAGCTTGTGTGTGTGTTCTTTAGTGAGATGCGACAGGTTGATGGTGCACCTAAAGTGCACACACATGCAAAAACAAATGGGAACAGAATTAGATTTTGTGGGGAAGCTGACGGCGCTGAAACACATACTGATTGTAGCTTTGCTTAGCTTCCTCTTTTACAGAGGACATTAAGGACTAAACTTAAAGGAGTGCTATTGTTGCCATTTTGTGCGGCTGAAGTTTGCAGAAAAATGTCTACAAAGTAATAATCATCACAGAACATCTGTAAAGTTCACAAAAGAAGTCACACAGAAAGAGGTCTCCCATTTCCCTTTTGGAAATAAAGTGTCTACTAGTTATCCTCTCAATAAAATGACCTCATACGTCGCATGTTTTGCTGGAGAATGGCAACAGCCTATAGTTACAGTATAGCAAGCGTCATGTGTGTCAGATATAAGCAGTTGCAGACAACTTCGCAAAAGCTGACACAGTTAACACCTTTAAGTCGGCACTCGTGAGCATCTTCTCTTGACTGAATTGATTTTCTGGCATGGCTTTAATACATCTCCAGTTAATACCAAGGCCTGCAAAAGTAACTACTGGCCTTGGGTGCAGAGTTCAAAGCAAAGGCTTCCTCAAATGCCTCCATGCTACTATACTATAAACGTGATTAGTAACAAAGCTACAGACATGGCCATTTGAACTAAAATGTTGAACTGATGGAAATACTGTCATTGTGTAACCTATGTAAGACCTGTCTGAATAAGTCCTAAATGTCAAATACATGCATGATTTGGGTAAGCTACGTCTCCTCTAGCATTACAACCTGACAGATAGCTACATGTCCACAAAGACTGACTGAGGACCACTGTACCTTCCCATGAAGTCATCCTTCTTGCCAGCATCTTTGTCCCAGACCGTAATGTCCACGTAGCCTCCCTGTTCATCGTACAGGTGGAAGTCAAACTGCTCTCTCCACTGGGGGTTCAGCGTTTTGGGAATTGTCTGAGTAAACGACAGAGGGAAATACATGGTTTGACCGTATGTGCTTGTACATATATTGTTGAAGGTTAGCAAAACTTAATTCCTTGAAAAGGAATTTTTCAATAGCTCGAGTGCATGCTGAATATTGAAATGAAAAAGAAACATATAAAGAGCCTTGTTAGGAATTGCATGGAGGTAACCCTAACATAAATACTCAAACAGGAGAGTATTTACCTTGCTCTTGTACTTCTGATGTCCCATCTTGAATTTGACGTATGGGTCGCTGAGGCCGTTGGCATCCATGGGCTGGAGGCTGAGACCTTCTATCAGACTGATGCTGACTATACCTCGCCACAGCTGGGCTTTTCTGTGCACATCTGACAGACGCATACTCTGATACTGCAGCAGGCGCACGCACACACACACATACATACACACACACACACACACACACGCATTCAAAGAAACATTTACACAAACAGTGCAAAGTGTGCATTTATACATAAACAAGCATGTACACAAAACACCCACAAAATAAAGAAACAAATGAATAAATTAGACCGAAGCTAGTACTATGGCTTGTGTACACTTGGTCAACAGGAAAATAAGCGATCCTAAACACATTGAGACAACAAAGAGAGAAGCAGGCAAAACATACAAGACTTCTACACAAAATAAGATAATTATAAAACCAATTTATCCTTGATGTGTGAACTAACGTGACATGCCAGAACATAACCATGAATTACAAAAACATAGCATCCCACTATTCTGTTTAATTTAAGTCAAAAAAGTCTAAAATCCCAAACATTTATTTTGGAATGCTGAGAAACTGAAACAAATGCACTGTATCCTTTTGTATGATTACTAAGAATCTACTGTAGACAAAATAGCTTACAGTCTGCACAAGATTGCATATGTCATTGCATGAGTCTGGCATTTTCTGTGCAACAATAGAACTTAATATAATAAAAATAAACAGGCGAGTGATTTGTATACTGTCTTATCAAAAACGGGCAGACCACTGAGATGCTGTTCCAGTAACTCTGTGAATTTCTTATTCCATCTGGCTGTACTGTAAGTTGACAGCCCTGCAAATTCAGATTGATGATTCTCCATAGTTTAAGTCTGTTTTTTTCCCAACAGTTTTCTCAGCACTTACAGGCCTATTTAACCTCTCTTTGAATCATGTCAGCATCCTTCACTAAAACAAAGAGCAGGGTATTTATTTGTCAAACAAATACACCCCTCCCTCTCTCTGCCTTTCCCTCTCCTCCTTCCTCGTTAGGGAGAATTTATTAGCATAGCTTTTGTTTTGCGGGCGAATTTCATTAAACTCTGAACAAACCCTGCCTCGCAAGCGCAGGCCTTTGATCTGGAGATGGAGCCTCTTAATTTCCATTCTCCAGACATTAAACAATGCGAATGGCTCCCTGCAATACAGCCAACCTCCCATACTGCAACTCCCACATCTTTCATTGCTCCTGTTCACTTGCTGCTAACACACTGTATGCTAATGAAGAGAGGTCGTTGTTGTGTCCTACTCGAGCACAAAACCTGATTGTTTCCTTGTTTTTGTTTCTACGTATTTCTTGTTAAAGAAAACCACGGGCTATTTGGATTGGGAATCCACATCTCTCTGCCAGAGCACAGCAGGAGGGAGATCGTGCACCGAGATGTTCCCAGGTTGAAAGTCTTATAAAAAGAAACTAAGATTCAGTTTAAGAACTAACACAGCCACATAGTACAACTTATTTCAGCCCGTTGGAAGAATAAAAACATCTCAAGTAGCAAAATAAGCATTTTTGCCTCGTGGTAAAGTTAGAGAGAGACCTGGATTTAATATGCATCCGACTCATAATCATCATCTCAAACTACTTCTTGAATAGCATCTTCTGCTGTGGGTTAAACACTCATAGATGCTTCATTAAAAAGAAGTGGTTGTGTAAAAATAACTGTGTACTTGTATGCAGAAAAGCACGGCGGCAGGGAGGCACTCAGGAGCAGCGCCTTTTTGGAGGGGTAACACAGTAGCTAGTTAGCGTTTGAGCTAATTCCCGAGTCACAGGCGGGGGGGTGCCCCAGTTTGAAAGTTTGGAAGCTTCAAAGGCTCAGTTTGGGGAAGCACGATACAGCAGGACGTCTGCCCGGCTCTGACCAACACAATTCAAATGTGTATCTGTGTCTCTTGGTGGGATATCACACTTTTCACTGAAAGGACGAAAACATCCAGTGCCTCCAGCTCCAATTTGGGAGATCGACAAAAAGTAAAACTGATTTTCCAGATTCAGCCCGTTTCCTTCTCAATGACAACTTTTGAACAAAACAGGAAAAGATAAAGAACCTTAATAAAAGGAACACATGAAGTTGTGTTCACAAAATTGTAATTCTAATGCTACTGTATTTGACCGAAAGATAAGGTGAGTGCTTCATGCATAGAGCCAATAATAAAAAAAAAAGCAGAACTTCGACCAGCATGCTTTCTTTTAGAAACGTACAGCCAATGAGAATCACAAAGAATACAAAGTAGCAGTCTCTTATGGCAAGATGAGAACTTAAAATAATGTGAACATCAAACATCTGCACTTAATGCAAAGGGGTCTAAGAGCGTCCTATAATCAGTCCACACAGTCATCAACAAACTGTCATGTGTCAGTGGATTTGCTGTACAGGACTCCTTTAAAACCCCTAAAGACAAACAAAGTGCTTCATTTTCTCACAAAGCAGCTGCAATACACTGTGCAGACCAAAGGTGGAAAAGCATGGATCTATCACTGCACAATAACAGCTTAAAAGGACAAAGTTCAAAACTGATTATTTAAATTGTCGGATAACATACACAATGACTCCACTGTACATTTCTGCTGTTTTAGCCAGATTATAACTGTTCTAACGCTAAATATGTAAACAGTGAAAACAGTTGTTTTTTTTAAACAATGGCAGTAATTGTAGTGCATTAATTCCACCCTTGGTGTATATTTATATGACTTATGTCTTGCCGTCACACATGTAAATACAATTCACCTTTAGGCCAAATCGCACATGCGTTCCAAAAACAATTGTTTGCATTCCCTCAGGTGACGGAACTAGCAGGTGGTGTATTGCAGCTTGTGGAAAATAAGCTAGTGACAATGAGAACTAAAAGAAGTGAAAAACGGCTAATTCCACTGTGGAAGGAGGAAAAAAAGGACAGAAGGGTGAGGGCCAGGGAGACTCCATCCATGTACCAGGACACAGGCGAAGAGTGCAGGACAGGTGAGGTGCAGTGCAGTCGGTAGTGGGGTTACAGTACAGTCATAAGTGGTGTGGGTGGGGAAGTTACATGCTGTTTTAGTTTACCTTACTAGATCGTTTCCAGTTCCTTCTCAAAAGCATGGTCTGTAAATGAGACAAAGCTGTTACAGAGCGCCCCCCCCATTGCCTCCCCCTCAGAGGTTAAAGGGCATGGGTAATGTGAAGATGTTAGGCACGGCCTGGTGCAGGGGGGAGTTATATAAAAAGACACGGGCAGCTGTCATTCATCCAAGTTGAGTAAGCAAGGTGTGTACAAGAAGCGCTCTTGTCATATGGTGTTATGAAGTATTTACATGTGCAGACATGCACACACGCACATATAAAACGTATACATGTAGGTGAAAAGTAGCTGCAGTTTGTGCCTCTAATTCAGTATAACCATCATTTTTATACTTGATACTTTCACAAATGAAATTAAATACTAGACCCAAAAAAAAGACAGGATTGTTGTACTTAAAAGGGTAAATACCGTTTTGTACTGGGTGAGGATTTACAGACTATCTTTTGAAGGTCTTGCCGCAAATACTTCAAATTATTTTTTAGATGCATTTTGCTTATTTGGGTTGAATGTAATCATCAATGCAAAAGGTTCAAATACAAAAAGAATCATTACACGAGTAGACTATTTACATGGGCACAAATAAACAATTCCCTCATGTCAAACCAACTTCAGCACACATAGCAGGTCATATGCAGAAACACTGTTGATGCTCCATGATTACTTAAAATCACCATATTATTAGTTGTTCATCCAATACAGATTTTAAAGGAGATTAAAGCTCTGCCTCTTCCCTTACTCTTTCATACCAGTAGATGGCAACAGAGAGACTCATCCAGAATGTACTCGTGTAACCTTGTACTCATTTTCTTCACAGTTGGAAGATATCTAAAATGATGCTTAACCTAAATAGAATTTATTTGTTCTGTCAAATGTGGACTCTCTGAACTACAGTACTAACTAAGCAGCAGAATGAAGACATCAGATCAAAAGGAATAAAATATTTCCCCCATGACTCTGCCTTGTTCCGGATCCAGCATGCAGGGGTCCAATTAACCAAACAAATAATTGAACAGAAATAAATGCAACTCTGAAACATTGAGCACGTCCGTAGAGGCACGAGCTGACATAATTAGGAAAGAGAATCCAGTGCTCTTTGAACATAGAACTTTTCCACAGAACATATTAATTACACTTGTGTTTATGCTTATGCATTTGCTGAGTTGAAGAGTTTCCAGTAAGTGATGCTGAATGAAGCCAGCACATTCCAGTTCAACACAGCCTGCCTTCTGATCACTGTCTCTGATGTATGGAGGAATGAATATGATAAAAAACTTAAATTTACTTCTTTGTTGTTGTTTTCTTTAACATAGGTCATCAGGAGTTCCTTTTGGCTACAGTATAGATCAGGCATATTATTCCTTATCTTGGTGTGATGTATTAGATATTACATACAGCGGGGCAAGTAAGATAGGAAGCTATTATTTCACTGACTGTAGTGTGTGCAGAAGAGAGAGAGCTGAATGAGTAATCCGATTTAAAGTTCAAATATTTTTCTTACAGCATCCCTCATGTCTCCCTCCTTTGGTGACAGAGTGACCGCCAGTTCCAGGCTACCCAGGTTATGTTCAGGATACTGTGGGTCCTTCAGGTCCAGCGTCACATCCAGGGTCCTACAGGGAAGCACAGCAAACCACATACAAATGTATACTGCAAGTGCTAACATGAATGCTGCACATTCACATGCATTAAGTGCATGGATTTCACTTATGTGTACATAAATGAATGCATGCACTACATGCACAACCCAACCATCCAACATAAAGTGGATACACATTTAAACCACTTCAAGTGGAACTCAACAGATGTGGCGACATTCTGCTTCCTTCCTCTTTACATACTAGCTGCTCTTCTTCAGTGAGATACAACGAGCACAAGCGGTCAACCTAGCTAACAATCTTCAATCATGCATAAGGAAGGTAATTAGTAAAGGCCATAGCATGTTAGGTGGCTACTGTTAAAAAGAGCACGCTATTTCCCAAAAGTATGAGCAAAAACTATTTTGTGAAAAAAAAGTATGACAAAAACATTACTCACAATTTAGATTTTGATGAAAATGCATTAACCCACACAGGTGTTTTCACTTAAGTCATCATTTTAGTCATAGTTCGACATGTTGCAGTACAAAAAGCACTGGTGTGAACCGTATAATAAAAGATTGCTAAATTCTATTAAGATGCTTAGATTTCATGGCCTGGTATTGTGCATGCTGGCTCACTGTCACACAGTCATGGTGTACCGTGCTGGAATGCTTGGAGCTATTGTTAATGTTGTTAACAAAACTTCTAAAGTCTAAATGTCTGCTGTGTAAAGTATCTATTACCAGCATGGCTGACCCAACTCACACTCGACAGGAGGTGTAATCAGACAGAGTAATTGAAAACACCTGCGTGAGCGTGCAAAAAAAAGAAAATTGGGACACCTACTCCAAAGTGATTAATGGCACAAAGAAGATGGCACACATGAAGTTTACAGATAATACAATAACTATACTAAGAAGTAAGTTAGACATTAAAGCTACTACGAGGAACTTGAATTTTGTGTTGATTGTGGCGGTTCCTGTGGAATAAAGCGGTATTGTTTTTCCTTTTAGAAAACCTCTCATTTTACTGTAGCGGGTTCTGCCCTGCTCAGTCCTAGTTCTGGTTCTCCCGTGCCACCCTTCAGGTTGCTGAAAAGGGTCAAACTAATTTCACAAATGCAAAAGCCACTACGTAAAAGCCACAACACAAATTCAAAAAGCCACAATACAAATTCAATATAAACAACACAAATGCACAAATTCAATAGCCACAATGCAAATTCAATAGCCACAACACAAATGCAGAAGCGTTTTTTCATTTGCGTTGTAGCTCTGCATTTGTTCAGCCCTTCTCAGCCACCGTACTCCGTTCCCTCCAGCAGACCCAGCAACAACACTCAGCCCCGGTGGAGCAGCGAAGCGAAGCTGGCTCGAGGAAGAGGCCGATCTGGATCCGTCCGTAGTGGGCTGGTCGCTGCCGGAGGTCCAGAGTCTGAGCTGATGGAGTTTCTGGTGAACCTGCACAATGTCTGTCGTCTGAATAGCACTGACAATAAATATATAAAAATAGCCAATCTTCTCGCTGGTGGTCTTTATGTAATTATGTAGGCCATACAGAACCAGAACCATTAAATTAAGACCGTTTCATAACCAGTTAAAAGTTCCTCATAGTAACTTCATCAGAATATAAATTATGTAAAATTGGTAAAAATAACTCCTTATGATTCTATGTCAAATCTAAATTTAATATAGCCCTGTTATGCTTCATGACGTTTGAGATGAGTTACCAGAAACTGACACTAGGGGGAGACAACAGACTATACAATGACCACACTCAGCAGCAAGGACAGATGCTTGAAGAGGTGTTACGAGTCGGACTCCCTAACTATTAACTTCACCATCATTTCAACTTCATTCACTGTCTCTTAACACATAAGCTTCACTGAAAATGCCCACGACTAGGGAAACTAATGGAAGCTAAGTAATACAAAAAGAGAAGACAAAGGACAAAGAGACCTCTGATGTTCCAGTGACTCCAGATGAAGGTATGCTGAGCCCATGAAATCATCCTGAAGTCCAAAGTCATAGTCAAAAACCTACAAAGACAATATACAGTTGGATAGTATTATACAGTATAAAGTACTGCCAAAAGAGGACCCTGTAGACCACATTACAAATGTTATCCATCACATTGAATAATCATTCCTTGCATAGAAAAGAAGCTTGCATAGTGAGTTAATGTTAGTGACTTAATGATCTACTATTATTTATATTAAAGCAGGAACACATTTGAAGTCCAGGACCTATCTGTACCTTGACGTATAGCGGGTCCTTCAGGTTTTCCACCAGAAGGCTTACTCTCTCATCCCACAGCGGGTTGAGGTTCTTATGAATGGTCTTACTCCTGAACACCTCCTTCCCTGCAATCTTAAACTTCACATACGGGTCGCTGGTCCCTACAGGAAAAGACAGCAAACACAGAGAAATACTGTTAAGGTACAGGATTCACAATAGTACTAGCAAAACGATGGCATATGCTGCCTAACCATCTCTAAGGAAAAGGGTCAAATTGAAAATGTAAGCAGGTACCCTTCTTCAGCCATTCAATCGGTCAAATTCTAATCAACCATGCCTGATGAGAATTTATTTTTCCCCAAGTACACAAAACATATGTTTGCATATTTTATGCATATATATTTCATACCATGAAGGTATTCTGGAGTAACTTCACTTTTGATCCCTCAAATTATCTTTAGACAGAGATGGTTGTACACACTGCTCTAAAGGCCCAAGGAGAAAATCAGGCCTATCATGTGACTCGTGTCCTATTGTGTATCATATGATTACCAGTAATTAAAGCTGGTGCTTGGATGTAGACATCTCCTGCAGTGCCTCTATATGACCACTAGGTGGTGCTACCGACTCATTTATCTCTACCTGTATCGGTGCCAGATTTTGGAGGGACCAACAAATACTGAAAAACTGTATTAATAAATATTTATTTTGCGTGTGTACTGACAGAAAGAAAAATTAAGACAGAGAACTCAGAAAAACTAAATTAAAACAAACGACAGGATCAATTAGACACGAGTTGAAATGTTTACTGCATCTGTATGAAAATCAAAGCAACAACACAGACTTAGAGAGACACGGGGAGTATTCACAATGCAGTGTTTGTATTTAGAGTTTGTATACATACAAATACATATAAACATTAACATGCATTCAGAAACAGAGGGTTCCACTGTTAGCAAAGCGATTGCCAAACAAATCACAATGGAGATAAGGGAGTCCTATTAATATACAACGTTCTCTCTGTGCCTGTAGTTCATCATTTCTGCCAGGATCTCTTGGATAAAACAGCAATGCAAATGAACATATAAAATGCTCTGTATAGTACATGATACAATACTGTATTGTCAAAGAACATAACCCTGATTTATATTGTTTGTCTTTTATGATAATCTGCCCTGTTTTCTGTAGTCAGCCACAACAAGGCTGCGTCATAGACGAGGCTGACAGCGAGGACACTAGATGATAAACGGCTGTGCTCTCTCTCTGTTTACACGCGTTTCATCAGATCACGGTGGAGTCAGGTTCTATCACTAGCAAGAGAACAAGTTCAAATATGTGACCAACGGATTTCACTGATTCTTATCAGAGCCAGTGAAGAGGCTAATGGCACGACTGACATGGGTTATTTTATAGAGCTTTTCTTTATTTCTTTATTCAAAAGCATGGTCTTTCTCATCGTTGAGTGTCAGTGGTATTCCTGTTGACTTTGCAGCAGTACGCTGCTGCTGTCATAAACCACATCAAAAGGCTCGTTCTGCACCGACTGGCAACAACCGGCATAAGCCAACTCTCGTGGGCATATGCAGCTACCTGTTCCACTAACGGTAAAGAAAGCAAGGGAAGTACGTATCATAAAGCCTTGGAGGGCGGAAGTGGATGAACCCGGTTATAGAGAACCAGCCCGTCAGGGACGCTCTAAGAAGCAAAGCTAATGCACCTCATTCAACATTACACCTGGCATTCTTTTGACAGGGTTATTGCACAAAAAAAAATCTCAGAGCAGAGGAGAAATCTGAGAGGCACACAGAGGCAGCCTGAGTGTGAGGAAAGGAGCTGAAGAGCAGTACGATCCGTACGAGCAACAATATAGCTGAGCAGAGACGGGGCTAATCTAAAGGCAAACAGGAGTTATTGGAGTGCTAGGTTTTTGAGGTAAAGCAATCACATGCCCTCAAATTGAAAGACCACGCACTTGAATAAAGAATAAAGCTGCATAATATTTTGTCATTACAAGAGAATTAAGCAAAAAACATATGGTTGTGATGATCAAGAGTAAGTTATATTCTAGAAAATAATATAATATACTGTGGATAGTATTTTAATGGACAATACATTCAAAATGTCATTTGATTCTGACAAAAGAGTGTCATTAATAACATTGCGCAACATCTTCCCAATAGTTGTTTGACACTTTATTACTAATCTGAATATTGTATAGAGAACCTTTAAACATGAGTAAACAATGCTCAATGATTCACAGCTGCCAGCAAGTGATGGAAATGTGCACTAATGACGGCCTGCTGGGAAAAGATGTCTACTTCGTCACATTTAAGCACCCTCATGCACAGCAGCAGCGACACTGGAAACACACCACACACATTCGGACCTATTTACACAGCGTTACGCCCATGACATAACACTGCAGGAGAGCTGCAGCGAGAGGACACGGGTGACAGGATAAGAAAAAAAAAGAGAAGGTGAAAAGAGATCCAGCTAGAAATGTCTGAGAGGGCATCAACGTGTAGCATAACTGCCAGTAAATGCAAAAGATAATGCGGAATTATACAAGCATGAAATAAACAAGTAATCTATTCTAATCAACTGCTGTATTGTGTTCATGACGCGATACTTCATGAACTATCTAAAGCAAAATGTTCCCATACCGCATTATGGAAGCAAAGCCACTCATCTCTCAAACTACAGCAAGCCTATTTCTCTGTCTATCCGCCTCTCTTTCTGTGTCACCCTGGGTCGATATTCCCCAGACACACATCACAGGCTCAGCGTGCCACAGTGCCGGCTTTAGGGTGCCATAACCACCTCCATAAGCTGAGGAGTAGGAAATAAAAAAGGCTGGTTCTGTGGGTGGGTGGTGCCTCAATATGAGGGAGCGTGGGTAGAGCACAGAGGAGTGAATGCAGTGATGCTTTCTTGGAAATCAACCTCCATATAAGTCATACTGTATGACATTATCTATTTTTTTTTTCTCTTTCCCCCACAGTTGTGTCCATAAAGAAGGAAAGACATTATTGAATGTGCCACATAGGGGCTTGTGGATAGGTATGACACTGACAATCTATAAGCAATAGGCATTAAGATCAATTAGCTTTCAATTAGAATGAATAATGGTTGAGAAGAATGCCTTAAACCATGTGGGCTTAAAGAGAGTGGGTTTGATGGATGTTTATCTAGCTTGCAGGCAGAAGGCTGTGAAATGGAAGTGCTGAGTAAGGGAAGACTGGGCATAAGGAGTCCATGTGTCAAACACTGATGAAGGTAGGTGCCCTCGGTGCTGAATGTGATTTCCTATCTTTCTACAGTTGAGAGGCATTACTGGTGAGGCGTGCGGTATACATGGAGGAAAAAGCCAATTCACAAAAGTAGATTTGAAAAGCTTGTAAGTAGGTTTTTTTCTTATAATTAAATAGTAACCAGCGGCAGTTTAATGTTTGCAGTGTTACAGAAATTAAAGAGTTTCTGAATACACCGTGCTGGAATTCAGCACTCGGCTTTCAAAGATTCAACAGACTTTGTTCAACAATCCACATCAGCACTTTCAGCTTCGTATGTTGGTATTTCTGAACCGGTCTTGACAAGGACAGCATCTGAAACTGAAGACACCCCTAACCAGCCACGCCAGGAAACAATCAAGTGAACTCCAATAACATACATCTCACTTTTGATGAACGGGGATAAGGTCAAGAGGAGGTACCAGGTTAGTTTCAGGGCATAGGTTACCATGGATCTGTAACAGGATTTCAAAGAATTTTGACATGAAGGACATGGTTAACTTCTTGATCCTCCTTTCTGTGTGAGTGAGTGAGTGACAAGAAACCATAGTACACAAAGAGATACTGAGTAGTACATATCACGGTGTTGATCTATGAATCTTTTATGATGCCATTAAACCAACCGCTATCACTACAACAGCAGCTGGGAGGAGAAATAAATGTGTTTGTGAGAGGACCTAGTGGCGCACTCAGCGGGTCATTTTGGCTTGGGTGTGGCGCACAGGCAGATCTAAAAGCCCCTGAGTGTCTTGCTTTTGCTGGCTGCTCTTTGTCCTCCTGACGGGCCATTGAAAACATACTCTACCACACGTATATCTCTACTGAACACCTATTGGACAGCGGCCATTAAAATGCTGCCAATGAGCCGGGCTACCCCGCCAGACATCAGAGTACAATCTGTGATCCAAACGTGAACAACAGCCACCACTAACTCCACACTTTGATGGTCATTTATTACAAGGATTAACACCAACGCACTATTTGTCAGCATTTGAGCAAACAAACATTTTCATTTCTATTTAAGAAACACAAAATGATAATCCAAATACTTCAAGTGAAACAATACCTCAAGTGTATATATTCTAAATACAATACTTTCTTGATTATGGCATTCTACTTGCATCTCTCTCCAGTTGTTGGATGTAAGTGCTTGTATAGCCTACGTGCATATCTATTGTTATACGAGATATAATTAGGTTGTGTGACGATCCTGTCTGCCTGTTGCTGTTTGTGTGGCTGCTTTCCCTGCAGGTGTTGGAGGTGGGCGTGGCAGAGGGTCATTAGTAGAGTGAAAACACCTGAGCTCACTAGCAACACCTGGGCCCTGTGTGCCAGTGCACTCTGTTAAAAACCCTCTCGAGTCCCAGTTGGTCCCTCTCTCCTTCCTGAGGCACCCATTTGGTTTTAAGTTGAGATGATTGTTTGTTTCTACAACATTGCATACACACTTTCCACGCACGCACGCACCTACACTGCTGACATTACTGTCTTCACATGCTACTGTTGGTTTATGTTTGTCTCTTATGTTGCCTTAAGTTAAAAAATCATTTGTTAATTTGCTTGGTTGTGTGCATCTCCCTTTCTTGTCATGGCCGTTACATTTTAACCTGTTCAGATCCCCCCCGGACATTCCAAAGGACATCTACGATTACCGTCATCCGACTTCACCCAAATGCACAAACTCACTCGATTGGATTTCTATAAACCCATCACAGTGCTCCACATCATCTGAAGTGGACTTGCTGCTCAGGAAGAGTGTCCACACACACACAAGTATGTTGAATACTTAAAACCTGACCTGAGTCAGTATGACAGCGTGAACTTGAACTGACCCTTATGGAACCACTTTAGCCCCGCCTCATTTGTTAGGTTCATTCAAGTCAGGTTTTGGACTTTTAAGCCCCCATTTTCTTAGCTCGCTTTATGGACCGGGCACCTGAACTTGAAATGTGTTTTGATTTTGCACGATGACAAAAAGTAACAGCAACGACAGCATCATGATAGACACCCATGATAACTTGACAACCCAAGACATATTAATATAAGCGGAAGAGTAGCTAACAGTAGAGATGCACAGATTGCAATATTCTTGGCTGATTCAGACTTAAAAAAATCAGTGCATTCCCAGATTGCTAATTGTAGCAATATATATATATATATATATATATATATCCCCATTACAGAAGCGGGTGCAGACACTTCTGTCCCATTCATAACATACCAGCATTTACCAATGGGAGGCAGTGTGTATTCACTCACACTCGTGGGACATGAGTAAAGCCGTTCATCTTTGTGCTTGGTTATTTTCCAACAATGTTTTGCTTTGGTCTGCAGTAGATGTATTGATACAAACCAATAGTGCCATATATTTGCCAAATTTGGTTTGAGCTTCAAAAACACATTTTCTGTTGGAGATATATCTCTTGTGCTTTATTTGTTGCAAACTTAATTTGCTGCTCTCTACTTTCCTCTTTTCCTCCTTAATAACTTCCTTTCTCTCCCCGTCTCATCATACTCTCTTTCAATCCCCTCCAGCAGTCAAAGTAAATTACATTACTAAGTCTCATCCCACTAACTTAATTGAATTCTTTTCTGCAATAGAAATTTAGTCAACGTTTTGGCATTGACATTCTTATCTATCCAACAGCCTGCTCACACTTCAGGAAGCACGATTTGCCTCATGGTAAAAGGAAAATAAGATTCTCAACATTGACATGGCAAAAATGATGATGAGACTAGTGGCACAATTATACGGCTGCCTCAGCTTGTTGTTGGTGGTAAAATGAATGTAAATGTGACGAAATCAGATACCACTTGGAATTGTTAAATGACAGGCACCAGGCAAATGTTGTAGTACTGCAGCGTAGTATGTAGTAAAGTGTAATATAATGGGATATTGTCATCATAGGGGCAGGCTGAGCTTACAGAAAAGCTTTCATTTTAAAATGCCAGTGATGTTCTGGTAGTAAGAGCAACCTAAAGGCTTGCAAGTGTGCCTCCAAATGCGCCAGACAATCCCCTGAGCAATAACTGAGGATTGATTTATGGAAAACATATGCGCTCTCACACACAGAGGTGGTCGTTCCATTGACAAAAGCACCACCACTTCCTCTCTCACTTTTCATTACAAAATCACCATCTTGCTCACACACACGCGTACATAAACACACAAGTCCAAAGGATCGATGCACTGGGTCATTAGCACTTTCAGTCACACAAAGAAATACACACATGCATGCAAGGCCAAACGCCGGGCTAGTTTGTTGTTTTGAGAGGCAGCAGCAGACCGTAATGTCAGACATGAGGTCTCGTCTTTGTAAAAAAGAATTCTGGAGAAACAAAAGGAGACTCCTGTTTGTCTGGAACAGTAGTGGGGGGGAGGAGAAGATGCTTCTGCTGCAGTTAAAATGACATGACGATAAGGTCATGTTCAAACTCTACACCACTTACAGCAATCTCGGTCAAAGCCTTCTAATAAGCTTATGAAAGGTGCTGGTTAGTGACTGCAGGGGGAGAGACGATAATGATTACACAGGCTCGTGATTAGCTGTACATTTCTAAAATAAAAAGCAATTTTTCGTCATAATGGCTTCAACTGATGTGTGGAGCAAGTCATTATTCAGCTTCCTCTTTTGAATCATTAGACATTCATGATCAATAGCTTTCTGTGTCAGTACAGGCCAGACAAACGGTCCTGAATTATTAACTGATAATATATGAGCAGGTAATTACATTTCTACAGAGGACAGTGTGATGTGTCCTAAAAATAAGTATCATACTCCATGAAAAAAAAGAAACTCACGGCTTTGGGTGTTAGAGTAGAGCACTGCAGTAAAACATTCCCTCGGTTGTATGTTTAGTAAAACACACATCTCAAAAGCATTAACATGCACTGAGTAAATAAATAGCATGGTTAGCTGTAAGCAAAATCAATCCAACCCAGCATTAGATAAAAACGGAATATTTAAAGTATAATGTGAACTGGAGTAAAGCATTGTGGTGCTGAGACTTACTGATACCATTTTGAGTGTTAAATTATAATGAATATGGATGACAAACCGCATGCTGCTAGCATCAGAAAGCCATCAATAATATAGAACGTCAGTATGAAATCGTGCTGTTTCAAAACATGAGAAAATTGAGTTGATTCTATGATGAGATATCGACTGCCACAAAAAAAATAACAGAATATACAGCGTGTGCCAGAAGATTCAGTTTATCCAACATCTCCGACTGCTCAAATGTAGTGAAATACTCAAATATCTCTACATTCATTTACACTGTACTTGATAACTTTGCCAGTAATAAATATATTAAATAAGAGGGTTTCCTGAATCAAATTACACAGGAAGTGTGGTGCCTTTCCTGAATAAAAAATACCACCTCCGCAAAAATCAAAGAAATCATTAAACTTTTATGAACTATATCATTAACCTTCAGAATAGAGCAAAACACCTCCACAAGTCAGTTTACTGGCTGAAAACATGGACAACATTACACATAATACATTTACTCTTTATGCATAAAGCCTCGATGATAAAAGAAGAAGTTCCAAATAATAGATTTCTTTCACTGCAGACATTTGGAAATTACTTAACATGAACTGCACCGGTGTAATTCATAACAGTACGACTACTATTATACTTAGTCTGAATTATGTTCTATTAAGATCTGAATATAAATGAACCATTGTAATGTTAGCTGTACCTGAGCTCGCCAATGCAATATCAACTCTGCCTTAAAAGAAAATCATAAATCTGTTATAATTCTGTGAATAAGAAAAACATCTATTTCTAGGATAAGTATTAAACAGCTTTGGAGATTATATATATTTTGAGTATCTGTATTTGCAAGAAGCTGCTTACAGTATGATCCCATATTCAGTGATCGAGCAAAGTTAGGCTGATCTCAAAATCCCACATAAACCTTTTAAATACGCACTAAGACAAAAAAAAGGCTCTCACACTGAGAATGAAGGAAGAAAAACATTTCCCTTATTATCACTTACAAGAAGAAACTGAATTCCACCTTAACTAATAAATGTGGCAGCATATTAACCCTCCCTATTAACCCTGTAATCAAGTGGCCATTCTGAACATTTCTTTCCTCTTGGCGCTCACTGATAAAAGGAGGACCTACAACACATTGCCTCTCAAAAGGGCCGCTATTAAGAACACCACCGTGAAAGCGGCTCACTGATGCTTGTCATGAGATGTGAGAACAGGAGAGGAGAACAATGTAGTCGAGCCGCCCATAAAACCCCGAGTCATGCTTGAGCTGCAGACCTGGAGCAGCCTCGTGCTCACACTGTGGGCACTGTGTCTGCGTAGTGTGGGAGCTGCTGGCCTATGCGTAGTGTCAGGACTGACTGATGGTTGCAGTGCTGGGGTTTCCCATTACCCAGAATGCAATCTGCTCAAGAGGATGTATTGGCTGTAAAAGGCTGCAAAGACAAAGAACTTCGTCATGAGCTGCTGGCAGATGGACTGAGAGCCTGTCTCATTAAAATTGCACACAGCCACACACGTGCACGCCTCTGCCTCTTGCTGCTTTACGCCGATAGGAGTTTACTTCGCTGTCCTCCGCTGACGTTAACCCAAAATGAACCTTTGTTAATGTGCGACGTGGTCTTGCTGCAATTAAAACGCAACGCTTGAGATAACGTAACAGTAAGATCACTTGCATAACACAAGCGGAGCTGAATGAGCAGAAACAAAAATAAAGCAGAACACTGGACAGCCTGTGGGGGAAAACAATGAAGGGGACTAGAAATAAAACAAGAGACGACATGCCAACTGTGGCGTCAAGCTCCGGCTCTCTCGCTACTTTCTTACGGAACTGTTGTGCGGCAGACAACATAATTAGGCTCGCTGTAGACTCATCGGTCGCCGCGCTAATATTAGTGCTTTCAAACAGGTGCCAGCACACTCTAGTAGCAATGTGTAAGGACTAGGAATCAGGATAGTGCTGCACATAATCCATTATAGCTCTAGTGCAACCAGTAGTTCTACAGAAATTACATTTAGACTTAATTTAACCATTCACTAAATCCTTCACATCAGGGATTGGAATACTGCGTCTACGGTAAATGTATCTGAACGGAGGATGGGAGACAGCAGCTTGAGATAAAGAATTAATGATAGGATACACCCACAACAGTTGAGAGCTTCCCAGTGTCTACGCAATAAGAAATCAAGATACAGGAATGGACCTGAAATGGTACATATGTTTTGTCGCTCCAGCTAGTAGGATATGAGCACTGTACCTTCAACATTGGTACATTCCACTCATGTACTCTTACACCACTTTATGGCAACTTGATGTTAACTTCTTGTTAGTTGAGTTTAATAAGCCGCCAAGCTGCAACAATAGCCCAATGCACAAACAGGTTAAATCCATCATTTATCACCAGCTGCAGTGTATGCGGGACAGTTACAGTAGCAGCCAATAGCATCATGTTGTATAATGACTTTGTTACATTTAGAAAGTAAGGAACATCTGATGAACACAAAACATGTTTTCAAAGTCAGTGTTAGAACTGTAATAGTATTATTAAGTGTTTGCAAGTACCTGTACTTGGTCTGAAAAATAGTGGTGTTGGTGCATCTCTGACTCCTACCATAGAAGTGGACAACTTTGAGATTGTATCCTGTCTGACTGCTGGAAAGGCATTTCTTGATACATACTTTGAGATTCATGAACAGTCTCCCACACACACGCACAAAGAGAAAGTTTTGCAAGATTGGAAGTGAGGCGATCATGCCTCAGGCGATGGAAAAGATTCACCTTGTTGTACCTCAGCTAGAGGGAACTAGAGATAAAGACAGAGAGGGCAGTGTGTTTTTATCTGAGGTCACCTTTAAAGCTGCAAAACGTCCCGTTGGCTGCTCAGATATGACAGCTAGGTCGAGGTCAGGGCCATGGGGACACAACAGGGTCTTTACAACATAAGTAAAAGTGAAGTTCAAAACAAGATTAATTGACAGGTAGAATTTGCTGTGCTGGAACAATAAACCAGAAAAGACATCATGTGGCTATCACTCCCGCACCTTCTTATTAACTCCTTTTGATGTTCCTCTTCCTGCAGTTTAAATTCAATACAATATCATCAGAGGCAGGCGTAGATGAACAAAGGCAGGATTAACCACATCATCAGGGTAAATGCTTCTGCTGAACAAGCTGTTCCAGTTGTTAAAACAAATTAAATACATTAATCTACTTCATTCACCCATATCCAAAGCTTATTATTCTTATCTTGTCATAATAATTGTTATTTCATGTGTTGGCTGGTTCTCCTGGCAACAAATGGTGAAATGGTTTGTGCAGCCTGGAGAGAGACGAACGACAATGCCAGCACGTTATGTGGTTGTATCAAAAAAGCTCCCAAATGGCTCTTGTTTGTTGAACAGACCAGTGAGGGATATCTCCTCCTTACTCCCATCAAGCAATCTTCTGAGGATGAGGGAAATCCTCCCTCAGAGGTCTGTGTACTGTGATGGCTCAGCTCGAGTAAAATCAGCCTCCAATCACCACAAGAACAGAGAAGAAACAATAGATGGTAAATGGCTGTCCTGAATATAGATAAACATATACTGTGCAACCTATAAAGTAAACAAATGAACTCAAAGAGAACGTGTTTAATTACTACGGAAATGAGTGTCAATCAGTGTTCTCACTCAGTAAAAGCTACAGTACGGTGAAATACAGTATAATACCATCATAAGGTGAGCTACTACATGTACATAAAAACGTCATGCACTAACCTTCGGGCTTTATGGTAGACAGTGACCATAAAGGGCTAAAAAGCGGTTGGACAATTGTTTTCAAAATGTTCCAATGTTTAGCTGCCATTGCTGATTCTTTCTCAGTCTTTAAAGGCAGATTATTTGTATTCACTTACAGGATTTCCATACTTTTATCTCCTCAAACTGAGATAATTATGTAAAAGGAACAGGTCCTTCGATGTTCTTGTTCCCTCGCGCTCGTACAAAAAGTTTCCTTTTATGACAAAGGTATCATCGGAAGAAGACAAAGTGCTTATGGAACCAGATGCACCTCGTCACTGAGCCCCCCCCCCTCTTTTGTTTCAGACTAGTCAACCTTGCCCCTGGGTTCATACATCACTATGATGCATGGACCAGGGCTGCTGTGTCAGACTACCTGCAATCCCAGCACGCAATACATTACTCAGTGATACTGCACTTTAACTGGAAATCAGACATCAGCCCCCTGGTTTGACGCCACACTAGTTAAGGTGACTAATGACGCGATGAACACGTCAGTCTGCATGTTGAGGTCTTACTTGGCTTCAGCTCCGTTATATTTAGTTTCACTTCCAGGTTCACTGGATCTGAATGTTTGAAAATTCCATAATGCATAAGCATTTCTGAAAAGAAGTTTCCTGAAAACACTTTGCAGACAAACCTGGAAACCGTCTGCGTCATTTATAATTCATGTAAAGATTTTGGTGAAACAATAGAAACCACAACGGCTTCCCGCAGAAAGCTACTTCTATTTAACAACCCAGCACTTCTCTGACAAGGGAGCCTCGACCGATTGGTTAATGGAGAATCCCACCAATCCTGAGATGTATTCTTGTCCTGCTGTACCACAGCAGCAACATGTGGATATCCCGATAGTACAATGTGTAAAGACTTAAACTGTTGTATATATTCATGTTTAGAAAAGGTCTTTTCTGAACACTGTGTGACAAAACAACCTACGTTACAACACTTTTGTTATTACGACATTATTGCTCATATTAAATTCAATCCACTCTATTTCTTGATATTTTACAGTTTCTCCCTCATCATAATGAGCCGCCTTGACGGACTCGGGACAGGACAGGTGAGCTCTGAGCGTCAATGCTCATTATTCCGCGGAGACAGGTAGTCGGGCGAAATGTACAGGAGGCAGCATGGCAGCTTATTTGGATCCGTCGTCATGGTGACTTCTACAACCACTAATGAGAGCCCTAAATCCGTCACTATCCAAACCGCTGTCTGGGAGACTTTATAAGAGAATCTCTGGCGTTGCCCGTTTTTGCTGGCTGGCCTTTCCACTATGCAAGACATAACTGGGTGTTTATTAACAGTAGGAGAGCTTCCTGTCCTGCACTTAAAATCACAATCACTCAAACGTCACAAAGTGCCACTCATCCTCCTTTTGAGTCTAACTTTGGTTCTTTAAAGCTACTAAATCAAATATTTATCACAAAATGCAGAAACATGTGAGAGAGTATGGGCTGCACACTGACACTAAAAGCCTTGATCACACCGCCAGTAACACTGGGATAGAGAAGTTAAGACTCTGATTTAGTCATATGACACAAAAGTAACCAGGAGATCATAGTATTGCCTCCGAGTGTGATAATGTTGTAGCTTAAGCCACAGCTGAATTATTTTCATGCCTAGATGCACAGGAAATGTGCCGCATCATTCCTCGTGATGTCATCTCACTTCACACACTGAAAATGTGAGTGTGAGCCGTGAGGACGAGATGTGTGATCTAATAAAACCCTACATGGGGAGAGAGATAGAGAAGAAGAGTGAAATGTGAGAACAGAGAATAGAGGTGAAAAGAGGAGGGGGGGGGGGGGGGGGGGGGGGGAATACCAAATAAATATTACATTGATAAAAAGAGGCACATATAAAGATAGGAGTGGACACCTAAAGATAGTGGACAAATACAGGATACAATAGCACTAGACAGTTCTTTGAGGATGGTAGCATCCTGTGTGGCGGACCACCTGTGACAGCGACAAAGCAATTGCTTTAATTTGGTCGGCTAAATAAAGCTGTCCACGCCGTCTCCCCACATAAGACTCAAAGCTGTTGAGGTAACAGGAAGAACAAACAGAGCTCCTACCGGTTCGATCTCGGATGGCCAGGTTGTTCCCTTTCTTCAGGACGATATCCAGCTGGTACATGGCTGGACTGGGAGGCTGAGGTGGGGGCTCTGCATTACTGGGTTCCACTATGTTGATGCCCTGTAGAGAGAAGACATTACACAAGTCATATAGGTTTAGTGCACTACAACTTACTCAAGTATCTTGACTTTAAAGAAGAAAAATAAACTTCTGTTTGAGGAGAGGAGAGAAGACTTACAGTACATACATCAGGGAGACATCCGTGTTGAAAATATGAACACAAACTAAACCACAGAGTAGATCAAAAAATATCGAAGAGACTGAAAAGGTCGAAAGAAAGAAACTTCCTCAAGCTTTGGAATGTCAACACATAACATAAAACGTGTACTCATAGCGAGCGTGCCACCTCCTTGGGACGCTTCTGAGTGTCAGGCTCATCTCTGTGGCTTTACATGTCACACTGCAGCCCTGAGGTCAGTGCTGCGCTCCACTTAGACAGGAAGCCCCCGATGGTTCTCATCGTGGTTTCCCTTGGAGCTCGAGGGCCCATTAGCAAGCCACATGAATAACCAGGCTATGCGCTGAGATTCACTACAGCTTACTTTCTTTCTCCATCTCATCCTATTTTTAGTCTTCGACCCTCGTTTCTCTCTCTCTCCTCCCCCATTAGACAACCCGTGCGTGGGCAGTCCTGTCGTGTCTATAGCTATCGTACTCTGAGATGAGGCTAAAAATAACTATATACAATCAGAAAAATGCTAGTGGGCCGCTGAGAGGCTACCAAGGCTACTGTAGCATGAGAGCACCTCTCACAAAAAAGCTATCAGGGTCAGAATGCAAATCAAAAAAAAGGAGAAAGAAGACTCATGAGGAGGCTCCCCAATAACTCATTAAAATGCACTCTTGCATGTAATTGTTGAAAGCTGACCGTGGACTATTGTCAATAGAAATCCCTGTAATAACAGTGAAGGAGAGATAACTCCACCCAGTCTGTATTTCTATGTGCAGCATGATGGTGTCTCTAGGGACAGCCCTACACTGAGGCTACCGGTTACTAATAGTGAGTCCATGCTTACACTGCAGTCCATGTAGTCCCAACGTATTATAACGGTTATCCTAGGATGACCTCAGGAACTCCTAATATGATCATTTATAATGAATGTTATTCTCAGCTTTCATTTGAGACACAAACTGAAACAAGCCAGCTGACCGTGGACTATTGCTATTGCTATACTGTAGCAAAGATTTTAGGAAACCGTTGCATCAATATAGAAAATGGCATTAAAATACAGTTTGTAGTTCAGGGAACAGTATTTCAGCACTGGAAGTCTGCCGACACCTGCCAAAGGGTATTATTACTGCCGTTGCCACATTAATAATTCATCAAACCTATGATTATGGATATTACATTACATTACAGTCATTTAGCTGACGCTTTTATCCAAAGCGACTTACATTTCAGATGCTATCATACCGTAGGCACAGCTACGGGAGCAATTTTCGGGGTTAAGTGTCTTGCTCAAGGACACATCGACTTGCAACTAGTGGTGCCTGAGCCAGAGCCAGGGTTTGAACCACCAACCCTCTGATTGAAAGACGGCCCTCCTGCTCTCCACTCAGCCAGTCGCCCCACCGATATCAAAATGTATATGTGTGGAGAGTAGCACAGACTACACACAGCAGCTTGGAGCTCCCAAATCTCCACGGAAAAGTCAAAGCAAAACAATTTCAGCTTCACAGCACCTGCTGTCAAACAAGCAAAAAAACAGAGGGATGGGGGGAATAAGAGTGTAGCTTTTGGGGAAAAGGAAAAACTGAAGGAAAAAAAATATCCACAAAAAAAAGTGTAATCTGTTCAGCTCAACAAATATCTGGGGAAATTCAATGTGAACATTCAGGGACGGACAGAGTTAAGCTGTGTGTTCTGATAGGTTAAACCTAAGGTCAACAGTGAATGCAAGTTACTGTAATTGAGCTGTGAGTGGATACAACCAATAGGATTGGACAACAGTTGCTGAGGTCTGACCATTTGTCTACGAACGCAACTAAAAAACAGTGACACGAGTCGGGTCACATCATTACCCGCAGCGATTAGGAAAAAGAGGGTAATCCCCGGACACACTGTGCCTACAGAAAAACGCCAGTGCACATGTTTCTTCTCCTCTTGCACATGTATGAAATCATCAGTATTTATAGTGTGTAGTACTACTTACAGGAAACAAGCTAAAAGCACACACACACCCACAGATGCACACAAACGTTATAGGGAGCACAAGATTTGAAATGGATTTAAAGATAGCTCAAGCTCTTTGAGTGAGCGACAGAACGAATGAAAGGATCGATGAAGTCTTTGCTAAAAACAAACAAGGAAATAGACAAACAGGCTGCCCAGTAACAACTGTTGAAACCATGTAAAGAAAGAACGAAGCCAGCAGTTAAAGACTACGGTTACTTTACGTTTGCATGTCCAAAGTCACGGGTAAGAAGGGTGTCACCAGTTGGGCTGTACAACAAACAGCAAATATAAAGGAGAGTATTGGTAAGCTACATCTGAACAAGCCGCAGTAAAAACAAGTTAAAGCTAGTATTGACAGAGACATAATGACCATCGCCCTGGTCCATCCTTTGGGACACACTCTGCCCAGAGGATTTGTATCCACTGTGTCCCCTGAATCCAGACACTAGACCTCAGCCCTCTCCTCTGTACACTGAGGCCTAAATGGAGGGAGCCACACACTTCAGAGACACAGACACACACACACACACACACACACACACACACAGTGACAGGAAAGAAAGGGCAGCCCAAGGTCCATCCCACTCCACCTACTCTGTGTTTCCCCCATGTGATTCCTCGAAGCTGACAGAATTAAACAATTACTACCACAACCTAATTTTCGGTCTCTCTCCCGTCCCAGAGGGCACTAAACATTCTGGGTGACCTCACAGATCAACAGACTGAGATGAGGTGCAGGACAAAGAAGCACAGACGTACACAATATATACCCAAAAAGCAAGGTTACGAGATTGCAGTCAAGCTTTCTGAGCACAAAGATTATTATTTATTCTCATTGAAGATGTGCATACTAAAGATAAAATGACCCTCGTCTAATAGACAAAATGCAGCACGGTCTCGGCAATGAAATACCATTCAGCAGCACGATGTAAATACAGGAAAGAAAGAGGTTCCATTACAGTTGCATGTGGCACCGACCCAGTGAGAGTCAACCATCAGAGCACTTAAGGTTTACATTAAATAATCCCTGGAGGACTACACTGGAAAGTGCTCTGTGGATTTGGACACGAGCCTTCAGCATTTCACAGAAAACGCTTCTGACTGAATCCATCAGAAGATCAATCTCCTTTTCCATTAACTTAATACTACTTTGAAACAGGAGCTCAGGATTGTGTTGAACATATTGATGGAATATCGCATCCTTCCATCATCACCAGGGGGCCGTTTGCATACATACGTGATTCACATGCACAATGAATTCAGACGCACGATGGATCAGAGAGCGGAAAGCTGGTCCTTCATCAATAACTAAGACAGATGATGCATCACGCAGTACACATTCAATAGGATATTCCACACCAGCAGACTCCGGCCAGACACGAGCTGCTGCCAGCAGTCCGAGAGGAAGGGCTGTAAAAGGTTCAGGATTAGATTATATGGATGTACTGCACCAGTCTGAGCTCCGGGACACTTCATGAAGCCATAAAAACTACTTAGTCAAACCGCCTCGCTTCTATTGACTCCGTTCCACTCAACTTTAATTAGAGTCGCGCTGTACATTACAATTTACAAAGACCCGGCACACAATGCCACAGCTTGAGCAGAGCAACAGTTTTAGTAGTAGAAAAAGTAATCCGGTCGTAAGGGAAAACTAACGGCAGGTTTCGGTGAATTTGAACTGACATCTTTTCACTGACACATTTGTGCAGCAAACTGAAACTGAATCCATGACCTTCGGATGTAATTTGGGTACATTTGAACCGATATCTGTATGCTCCTGAATCTCCATTGTTTAGTCAAAACTCACAAAAAGGAAACACAAAGCAAGTTCAGTGTGGCAATTGTCGGAAGACTACGTTGGTCATCTGGCAGCTTTAAAATGTTCCATCTTTTTTCAGCACCAAGTGTGGGCCGGCACTAGTGGCTCTTCACCGAGGATGTACTCACCAGCACCACATGACCCAGAGCTCTGCTCTCCCTGACAAGAGTGATCCTCAAGCTCTGGGTGAAAGCAGCCCGGAGTCAAAGGTCAACGCTAACCCACAGAGGACACGGAGTAGTGATAAAAAGGTGAGAACAGTGAAGAAAAAAAAATGGATGTCATTTATTATCACAACAGCCTAAACATAGTTACTGGTGTTGGTGGTGGCAATGGTGACGTTATTTTTAAAGTTGTTCTACATTACCCATTCTTCCATTGAAATAAGCGTGTATATGCAGTTTTAAACACAGGGGGGGGAGCTAAAAATAGGCTAGTCAACAGTGAAAATGTAACATTTTTTTTATGTCTGTACATCAGTCATTTTCAATTTAAATGAGAAGACTGACAAATATGATTAATATGAAAAAGTAATGTTCTGGCCAATGGAGTCTGGTAGCTTTGTAGTGGCTGCTTCTTTTCATGTGAGTTTCTTCATGAGTTTCTTTTAACCACAATCAACAGGTAAAATGACTGGTGTGCTGGAAAAGGGGCTGTGACTACTGCAGAGTAATTTGTCCCAGGATTTAATGCCAACAATGGAAGAGAACAGCTAGATGTTAGTGGGTTTTCTTGCATTGGGAAAGAAGGCTTCTGACTGTGCTGATCATCGTTTAAGTCTTTCTTTGAGCAGAGCCCTGAAGTTAAAGCTTCACTGCTGCTTGAAAGAAGTGAAATGGCCCACTGGGAGACTTTTCTCAAAGTTCACATTTAAAATTGAAAAAGGGCAAACGGATAAGTAACAGCTGCTGAGTAAACTTTCTTTTTTGAGTTATTAACCAGAGTCATATTTCTTCTCCTGGATTATATGTCATGACAGTGGTGTCTTTATGGAGGAGGAAGCCTGTATTTAGCCCTGGGCTCTGTGTGGAGTTCATTTCTCAAAGAGATGGCAGGTAATTTCCAGGCTCTGCAGCTCTGCAGCTGCATAACGATAACCTGTCCCTGCTTTGCTCATTAACAAAGCATTGTGACAGTTCTTTCTGTTAAGAGATGCCACTTCCCGCTACCAAACATAAAACCTGTTTTTTGTCTCCACCCACTTTGACCATCCACTCTTAAATCCAAGAATCCCGTCACCTTGAGTTCTTTTCATTTACCGTTATCTTTCTGTGAGGAATAACTTGATGTCTTTGAATTGCAAGTGATTGTTAGTTTGCTTTTGAGTGTCATATCAAGTTCTGTCTGTAAGGTTGAACCAGATCATCACGCCAGGCAGCGCAAGAGGCTACAAAGCCTCTTTTTACACAATAAATTGTGAACGTGTGCGAGCAGCAGCGTCGCTCCAATGTGTTGGTGAGCCGAGTTTACGGGAGATGCGAGTTAGCGGTTAATCCTCAAAAATGTCAGCCCATGTTAAAAAAAGAAAGGCTGATACAGAGTGTAGAGTTTTTAGCAAAACATGGACTTCTAAAGTATTTATTTACTGAAGTCAAAGGTAAAGCCGTGTGCTTAGTTTGTAGAGAACAGATCGCAGTGTTTAAGGATTACAATTTCAATCGACATTGCGAGACGAATATGTACATTTGTTTGGATCATTATTCCTGCTGCAGATGTTTCAGGTGGAGCTCATTTTAACTTATTTATACTCTGTTGTTCAGTTTGGGTAGTTTGGAAAGGTTTGAAAAATGATAATGTTTAAAGTAACTAAAGCTGCCAGACAACTGTAGTGGAGTAAAAAGTACAATATTTCCCTCCGAGATGTAGTGAAGTGAAAGTACAAAGTTGAATAAAATGGAAATACTCAAGTAAAGTACCTTGAATTTGTACTTAAGTACATTACTTAAGCAAATGTACTTAGTTACATTCCACCACTGATCATAATATTTACTCTTACCCCTCACAGCTCATCAAAACCACATAATGTACTTTGTATAAAGAGGTGGAATAATAGAGTTCATTCTATTGGTCCGGCCCTCCACAACTGTCCGTTTCTCCTGTGGCCCCTTGGGAAAAATAATTGCCCACCCCTGCTCTAATGGATTGATTTCTTTGTATAAATAATCAATGAATGATCATTTGCACAATACATTACGAATTAATTTTAGTACTCCTTACTCCTGGGCTTCATTTTTTAGTGTAACTAATGTGAACAATTAAACTCATACACAATCCATTTCATTGAATATTCTATTCGCTGAAAATCAAGACCAGCTCCTCAAAGGCCTAACCTGATCAGTTTAGTACTGATCTGAGACCTGATTTCCCCTGCTGTGCTGCTGTACATTAATCAAACCACATTACGAGGCTCTCAAACGTGGCTCTTTAATAGAAGTGAAATTGATCTCCTAATGGGAGCTGGGTAATTTAATCAATTCAACAAATGAAGTGATTCACCACAACACAAAAATAATCATTCAAACATGCACAGAAACACAAAGGGGCAGTTTGGTAAAGCACATTGTGTTCAGGGTGACTCTAGGTCTGCTCTCCTTCCTTATTTGTTGCAACATGTTCTCTGTACGTTCTCTGTTGAGCCAAAACACAAGCAAGTGTATTAACCTGCAGTTCATCACACATCATCAGCCAATAAGCTTACAGCGGCGGTGTAACGATACGATACTGTGATAGATGGTCATTATCTGGCGAACCACGGCATCGTGGTGCTCAGCCACTGGCAGGGTCACATGTTTAAAAATAAAATCTATGTGCTTATTTAATGACTCTGGCCCCTGACTTGTGCCTTCTTTGATGTCTGGATAAAAATATGAAAAGAAAAACGTAAATATGCTTCAATAAATGCAACCGAGCCTGCAAACAGGAAAGCCCACAAGTAGATAATTATCAATTAATAATAAAAATCAAGGAAATTGAAATGTAGTTCATAGAGCAGATGTCTATCAAGGGAGGTGAGACTCCTGAAGTCTGGATCTCTTACCTAATCTCTGTGAGTTTGTTTCCTTGAGGAAAGGGATCTAGGTCTGTTCCAGGCAAAAACATTAGACGCTGGATGAGTGTTGCTACGCAACCACATAAAAACACAAAAATAAACTTCAGACGGAGATAAAAGATATCCCCCGTTTTCCGTGATGAACACAAAAATAGTGTAACGAGTGTAGAAAAGGTGTGTGTTTTGATATTTCACAGGCTAATACAGCGATCCCATTATTTATCTTTATGGATTCTTTTTCAGCCACAGAGCCTCTTCCCAAGCTTCTCCTGCACACGGTGCGCTGTCATCCATCAAACAGAGAGCTAACGGTTTTAAAGATGAAGGCATGCAAGCATAGCACCGTGCACACATGCAACACCTACACACACACACAGATACATGCACAGGGAAACACAAACTGATTTCAATGTCATTACACTTATTAAAAAGAACATGAACACCAGCAAAGAATATAGAAGAAAAGAGATTCTGGTGCTTTTTGTGACAACTGCTGCTAGATGGCACTACGGCAGCACTGCCGCCTTTTTTTACTGAAAACGCTAACGAGTCTGTGGCCGTGGATGTATGAAGAGGTAAATACAAACACTTTAACAGCCGTAATTTAAATCGGTATGTCCTAAAAGTTGTAAAATTCACTAATGCTAATAACACAAGATAATAAGAATCTAAAATAGTATCAGCTGTTGGCTATTTCCTAACATGAAAGGCAAAAGCACAACTTCTGATTATACATCTACTGCCTGTGGTCTATTGCACATCTATTCAAAGTTATGCTTATTGCTCATTTTATGCTGCTCTGTGGGGAAAGTGGGGCAAAAAGTTAAATAAATAGTTATAATAGGATGCATATAATATTTGTCATTGTTCAACACAGGCCGTATCCGTAGAGAGATTATATGACAGTAAAAACAAAAAAATGAGTTGAGCACTTTTTAGGCGGACCTTTGACTGGTGTCCTTTGATAATACGGTGGTCATATTCAGTCAAACATGGCGGCCGGCACATACCTCATCTGCTTTACACTGATCTTACAATAACACGGCCAATTAGCTTTCACTTATCAATTTAAGTTCTTTGCTTATAGCACAGATGTATGAACACAGATGCAGTGCATAGACACCTGTGACCACAGACACACAGGGATAGGAAGGCTGTTGATGTCCGTCAGTGAGGCCTGTTGAACTGCTAGAAATGTAGCTTTCATGTAGGCGATCTAATTATAGGACATATGTGGGAGGCGAATGGTGAGGAAGAAGAGATTCAGCTTAAGGTTGTTTCCAGCTGTATGTTATAGCACACTACAGTATTTTTCTCCCTCAAGACTCCTCCAGAAAAAGGTTCGAATGAAGTGAAGTGATAGTGTGATGTCATTGTATATTATGAAAGTCATACAGACCCTTTTAGTTCTTTTAGGGCACTTTCACAAGCCAACATTTTGTTCGTTTTAATCAAACTCTGGTGCTGCTCAACCCGTGGTGTGGTGTGTTTAGGCATCTGTGAAGGCAATAATCGTACTCTGGTTCGGACCAACATCCGAAACCTCCACTCGCAAGCGGCCTTGGACCTTTTCCCAAGCGAACCAAATCGCAGATAAACTGGAGGGGATGGGATCCGCAAATCTTGTTTTTTTTTTTTATTTGGTCTGCTTACATTTTTGCACTGTGAAATGGAACCAGACAAAATAGAAACAAACCAAAAAGTATCCATTTCACTCTGATTTGACTTCACTCTGGAACAAGCCAAAAGGACGATGGCTCGTGAAAGCAGCCTCAGCCTCTTTCTTGTGTTTTTTGGTTACTGTGACTTTGTATTACACCATATATATATATATATATATAATCCTTAGGTAAAATATTAAAGATATTAAATATATTTTTAAAAAGTTGCAAGTATCATGTGCTAGAGAATTTGAGCATCACATTACATATTATTGAAACTTATGAAATGTACCTCTAAACATAACTAAACTGTACTATTGGTCATCTACCAAGATGAAAAAGTTTGACCTCAAATGAATGGAGTACCGTCATACAGTAAACTGATAAATGTTTCACTTAAAACCCACACATCGCTGACTGAGCCGTATTTCCAGTCGGATGTTTGTCAGCAACTCAATAAAGTAGTCACTCCATCAATGAATCACCTTTATCCTCATTTTTCATCACACTCTTCTCTCTCCTGCTCTCACGAAACCATTGTCCCACTGCAATGCATCAGACTAAATATTATATTATATCAAACCACTGATATAGCTAAATATGCACATAGTTCTCTTTCTCATCACAGTGTCAAGTCTTGAAAAATGTTCTCCATTAAACGTTTCCAGCCAAATAAAGCTGCTGCATTAAATACAGTACCTCAGGGCCATTGCTGACCCTCTCCTGAGTATGTGTCGTAATGTTCAATGTGACGGAACACAGAGCCAGTTCAGCAGACAGTCAACAGCCACTTGGCTAGATAATGAGGTACCTTTAATGAGGTATCTGTGTTATATTCCGAGTAAGAGTCTAGAAGTGCACGGTCCCTTATAGCATCTTAAATAAAGCCAGTCTCAGAGTGGGCCAACAAGTCTCTTGATGCAGCCGGTATAATAATAACAACACTTACCTATGTGCTTGAATATGTGACAGTTAAAACCCTGATAAGTAGAGTCAACAGTGACGAACTATATTAACACCTTAAAGTATCGCACACTTAGTACACATTGCAGCTGCTCTGACCAAAGTACGTACTGTTGCATGCAGTGTGCATTTGATTGGGACATATTACTACGTCATAACATTGTACGTTGACCCTCATATCTACTGCGCAGAATATTGTTGGTCAGAATAACCGGAAAAACATGCAGTACGACATCCTGGTATTTTTGACATACTGCATTTAACATACTAAATAATCTTTTGACATACTCAATAGTATGGTAGTACGGCCATTGGAACGCACAGAACAACTTTTTGGCACTTTCAGCTGGAAAAAAATCATCATCAGATAGCCGGTGGATTCGGAGACTCCATTTCGGCCAAAGCGTTCCGCCTCTTATGCTCTCCACACTGGTAGCAGGTTCAAACAGGCTTTGGTTGAATGCAGGTAACTCACTACGGCTAACGGAAACCAGAACACTTCTTATGCCAAAATCTTGTCCCGTTGCCTACATATTCTACATGTGAAGGCAGCGTCCCGTTATGGAGATTACCCAAACACGAACCTCTCAAATATCTGACATTCATCTGGCAAACGTGAGCCCCATTGTGTCGAGCACAATGACTTTACGAGGAATTAGTAACAACTAGATTAGCTGTTAATGACCAAGTGAGTGAAAAGTGAAAATGCATTTTTGTAAAGTCTTTTAATAAACAAAGACGTACAGTGGTGAAGCCTAAATCCACACATCAATCACCATCAATTCCCATAGACTTCCCCACCTATCTGCTTTTATCAAAAGGTATTCTGAAGTGACACACAGCAACACTCAGTCGTCTCTCATTCATCTGTGGTCAGAAGCAGTTCTGACCCCTAACCCACTTAAAAAGGACTTTTGTCAGCCTCCACATGCAGAAGTATCTGCCTCCTTTGACATCCAGTTCAGAGCAGCAGGATGCTGCATACATTCCTGTCAAAGCACATCATGACATCCGCAGAGTTCTCCAACGAGGACAATGTTGAGCCTAATGCAGGTGGACAAACGACGCACTTTTTATTGCCTTATAACACAATGCTGGTAAGTTTGCATGTTTGCAAATGCATAACTAAACACTATCTTTTTTTCATGATTACTTCATTTAAAGGATTGGATCGTGTACAATGTAGTCCCTAAGTGTGATAATATAAAATCCCTGACTGTTATTTTCTGTTACATTTGTAGGAATGGCATTCAAGTGAGCTTAAACAAGGAGAGAGGAAAACAACATCAGAAAAGACTGACACAATCTCTGTGTGTCACTTAACAACTTGTCTGAAGTCATTAAAATGATGAAAGTGAACCTCAGGCTGCAGTGTGCCGACAGTAAATGCAATGATGTGCGTGTGTGCGTGTACCATTATGTAACATCTTCTCTTTACATTGCAGCAATGCTGTGGTGAATTGGGAGACATGGTGGCTGTAGTTCAAAGCCTGGTTTATGTCCAATAAACATGTCGTCACATCTGGCCAGTGATTCGAGCCAATGCATTGAGATTGAACTTGAAAATGAGGTTAATTCAGTTCAGAACATCTCATTGGATGCCGAGGGAAAGACTGGGGCAGTAAGAGCAAGACAGTGACTATCATTTTCATGATGAATGCTCAAGGCCGAGTGTTTAAGTGCAAAACAAACACTAATGTTGCGGTTTAGTTGCTGTACACATAGTAATAAATGATATGGAACAGCTTATTAAGTGTTAGTCTTTTGAATGTAAAGAGTTATTTCTGCCTATAAAAAAAATACTACTTCTGAATAATATTTTAGAGGAAGTTTATGTTTATGTTTATTTTATTTGATATGGACATCACAGTAGCATTGGAATTGTGACATACATTTATGCACAAAGCCCAGATGCACTGTGTTAAGTGTTTGTAGCAAAATGCTAATTTACAACACCTGTCCACAGGAGGCTTTTTTTCTTTTTTTTAAAAAGAAGTTTAAAATGGAAATAAAAAAGTTAAAATAGAAAATAGGAACAGAGAAAGAAAATATATCCACAGATACATACACAAATACAGATTCATACACAAAGTGCAAGTGTGGTTACAGGGGTGTTAGGTGTGAGAACAATGTTGTTTGTCTTTTAGCCACGATTTAATACCTCTATTAAAAACATTAAAGTTGTGTTGCATTTTCAACTCAGTTGGTAGACAGTTCCATCGTTTTGCTCCTTTAACAGAGAAGACTGATTGTCCAAATGAGTAAAGCCATTGTCTGTGTTTTCCAACCTTTTCTGAGCCGCGGTACATTGTTTACATTAAAAAGACCCCGCAGCACACCAACAACCACAAAAGTTACGAAATGACACATTGAAGCATAATACAGCATATACGCTGACAATCTAATGACAAGTCTCTCACTTTGTTGATCCTTACTTAGTGTGAACCCGGCCTGTTTAGACATCCTGGCACACACGGAGCTCTTCCTCAGTGTCTCTGTTTTTAGTTTTTATAGCAGTCACGCTTGAATAGCTCATCTCACACCAAGCATAACAGAGCCGGTGCAGTCAAGTAAATCCAAAGATAACTTTGGCTGTATTGCCTCGAGCTCACCATTTTTTCTTTTTTTGACCACCACCCATACGAGACTTTTCATCTGGGTTAGAATGTTGTCCAGGGCCCAGTTCAGATTCTGCATTTTCACTTTTCAAGTACATCTCCATTGCTGTTTGTCTCGTCACCGCAACCTCTCCCGCGCATCGTTTAATTCTACCGTCTTAAATTATCAAGGTCCTTATTGTGCTACCTACTGCCCCCCACCAGCATGGAAGAGTATTTATTACTTAGCCACTATATTGCAGGCTCAGCCGCTCAACAATGGCAAAGTATTTGCAGCAACTAAATAATATTTTTTGGGATCGATTAAGTGAAATTGGACATTGTCCCACGGCACACTGGCTTTGTTCTGACATTATTACACTTTCCTCTCACTGACAAAAATATTACAGCATATCTTAACTGTCAATCTCGACCAGTGTTAGCTAGTACTTTAACACCTCACTGTAGAAATGTTTTGTCGTACCTTTCAGGGGAAACCCACAAATAGAAAGACAGCATAGAAAAACACATCTCTATAAATGATTACGCTAAATGCTATGCTATTAACACATTCTGATGAGACTGCATTTTATTTCCCGTTGCAACCATTCTGCTAAAAAAGGCAACGCTACAGAGTTGTGATACTTTCAAAAACAGACAAGACATGAATTTGCCTGGAATACAGTGCAGGGTAGTACTAGAGAAACAACACTCTGCTGCATCTGACAGCTACACAACAAAGCCAATCTCCATAAATAATGAAGAGGAAAGATCCTTCACCAAGAACAACTGACTGAGGAGAAGGAGGTGAAGACTGGGGGGTGAGGAATGAGCCAGTGAAGGTAAAGCCAGTTTGAGAGAGAAATACGATGCGTATATTGATGACGGTTGAAACAATGATTGTGGAGAACTAGCTGGAGAGGTTATGACGGCATGAAAGATGATCAGAGGAAAGAGTCTGTAAGGGAGTAAACATGTCAGATAGATTTAGACAGACCAACAAACGGACAAAAAACCTTTTGCTACGGACACACAGACAAACCCATTGACATTAAAAAACAGGAAATGCCTCACACAACACACACATTTGCTGCAGAGCATTAGCAGCTTTATGTGTGTGTTAGGGTTCGGTGCAGTGACAAACTGAGCAGGGAGCTTCAAGTGTTGCTGACATCACACACACACACAGACAGAAAGGCTGGTCGCCCCGCTGACAACCCAACCTGTCAACAGACCAGAAGCGAGGCGATGCCATTCAGAGAGCACGCTGACACGCCTCACACGCTGAAGAGAATCCAGGCCTCAATTTGCCGACTCGGCAACTTCACAGCAGAGCAGAACTAACCCCAAAATAATGCTGATGTGCTCTTTTGAAGCGTCACCATCTCCCACTACACACACAAACATATACATATATATATATATATATTTGGGCTTCCAGTAATCAAAAGATTAAGGCATTACTTTTTGGATTCCCTTCAAAATTATTTTCAAATTGGAAATGTCGAATGCAATCTTTCATTATTATTGGATCTCTTTAATAATGCATAAAAGAGCGCCGGAAATCAGCTTCATAAATCAAACCACTCAGCACAGGTTTGATATGATATGCCTAAAACCTACACTCATGCCATTTGCATACTCAATATGTGAATACTAAAACTAGCAATGTGATGAAGTTAGCAAAGTGAGTAAAGCATGCTCACACTCATAACCATCACTACTACAGAGTACTGTTTTAGTTTATTGTTCCATTATGTAAAATCAACATTAGCCATCTTTAAAAACACCAATGTGACACGTTTCATGATGAAACTTAACCAGACATTTGGTTATTCTTATTAAGGCGAATACCAGTCCCAGTTCAACAAGCTACTGCTGTGATTCATTCTGATCCACTCAGTAGTCCGAAATGTATTTAACTGGACAACTCCAATCCAATGCAGCTCAGTTTTATGAAAGTTAACCTGTGCCATTAGGCCAAATATGCATATTGCGCCATGACATATGTATTGACTAAATGACGAGAATATCAGAGGATCTTTTGGGTTTGGTCAAATAATAACAAATCTTCATTTTGTAGTTTGTACAAAAGAAGCAGGTTGTTCATTTATCTTGCTTGAATCGGACTTCTTTAGTTTATGTGGATGCCTTTAGGATTCAACTCAACGTGCCTCGTTTGCTGTATGTGATAAATAATGGTTTCGTGCCACTTCTTGCATAGTGATGAGAAATAACTAAATTGAAAAATGTAACCTAATGAACTACTCTCATACACACTGTGCACTTCATGGTGTTTAAAGAAAGACAAGTACCAGCATGCCTCACATATAACATATTCACGTTCCTGTGAGATGGTGTGGTGCACTCAAAGAGTGAAAATAAAAAAGCCTATTATCTCATTTCAGATGCCCTCCTGTGTGTTGCATTTGCCCTGTCCAATAAACCAATAATATACTGAAAAAGGCTTGCAGAGCCAGAAGTGGTACGCTACACCTTCTCCTGCACATACTAATGAGACACTTTTTCCCCTTGTTTTGCCTGTGTTGGCCTGTAGGCTGGCATGTGCTATGAGATGCCCCCAGAGCATTAACCTGACTGTGTGTAACAAAGCATGGCCTCTCATCAGCAGCACCCGCTGTCTTCAGCTGTGCTGCTGGAGCACAGATCTGGTCTGAACATCATCTTTGCATTGTGCATTGCATAAATCCAGTAATTATTTTGATCATGCAATTTTTTTATTCATCTGCATCAGCTCCTACAAATAATCTCAAACAATGTGAAAGCTTTACATGTTACGGAAGAACAATTCTTGTAAAAGAATATCCGGCTTATCTAACGCACAACAGAAGCAGTGGGAACTGCAGTATTCAGGAGAATGAGTAGTGCTTAAAGCACAGCCTGCTCTGTAAAAGGATAGGAGAAGAAACACTGACCAGATGGGCTGGCATCACTGCGGTGGTCTTTTTTTATCCACCAAAGATTCACAGAAAATAGATCTTTGTGAATTATTGAACCTAAGCACACAAGGTACCATGCAATAAATGTCCACGATATGCAAATTCAACATCCAAGCCAATCAATCTGGATTTTCCTAGTAAGTAAGCGGTTTGTCTCTGGGCCAAGTAGCGGCATCCCTACACATCGTGAGGATCAAAGCCTGTGGTACCACCTCCGCACTGGGAAACACACCAACTGGCAGAACGACAGGAGCATGCATGTTTCACACCAGTATCTTTGATTAAAAAAAGGCTAAGATTGCAAGGTTAGAGGAATCGTACGAGTAAAAAGTATCACTGCAATGAGCGGGTGATGGCTATGAAGCAATGTGCCAAGTGATAAGACACAGAAATGATAAAAGGCAGCACAAGAGAGAAAAACAGAGAGAAGTTATCTGATTACACAGACACAGGCCTGGCAGACATTTTTAATCTGTTTATTGGAATGAGAAAGCGTCATCTGAGAAATGCACAGGAGTTTTTTGCCACCATATGAAAAGTGTATGAGTGTATGAATATCCTACGTTTCAGAAAGCTCCTGAGCAATAGCGACTTGCATAACAACTCCCCATGTAGTTCTACATAGGGAGGTGGTTGCAGCTATTCTTCACTCCCCCAAGATAATACCGATTGATTGAGCCATTTTATTCAACACTAAGAAATGAGGAAGTGAACAAAGAGAGCTTCTTTTACAAAGCTCAACTTACTGGCAAATTCACTGTCATGAATGTGTTTTAATAATAGTATAAAACCAGCAACCAGCTAGCCAAAGTGGGCAATAGGAGTGATGTGATGGACTAGTATTGATAACTGTTGAAAAATGAAATATAAATATGTTAATAATACAGATATGATAATGTTGTGTAAGAAATACAGGGCCTATCGAATCATTTCTGATATAAAGTTATGATTACAGAGTCTCTATCTCCCTACACACATATTTTGAGTTTAAATTGTGTAGTGTGTAGTGTAAATCTTAGTCATAGTGTGCAGCTGTAGCTAATCTATGAGATCAGAGTAACGCTCCTCCTCTGCAGGGACATTTATAGGCTGCAAGTGTTAGCCGTTTCTGAACTCTGCTAGGCACGTTGACAGGCAGTCCGTCAAAGTTTAGAAATTCTTTGAAAGTTCGGAAACTCAATTTGGAAGCCAGAAGCTATAAGCGGCTGATGAATGTTGTAATATAGCAGCCTAAACTAGTTAGCAATGAACCTAATTTGTTTCGCTTAAGTTGTTCTTTGTTATTCAATGAATGAAAGACTCCTATAAATCCTACACACTGTGGGGATGATGCCGATACACAAACCGGAATCTATTCTGATAAAGTCGCCTGTTGATGTACAGATTGCAATGTGCTTGGCCAATTCAGATTTTTTTTTTTTTTAAAGTCAGAACTGCACCATGTTACAAAACAAAAGTGCTCCAGGTTACTGGACAAATAAAATCCAACTGAGATTTAATGAAAATGTCTCCATCACGCTGAAGAACTTCCACATTGACGACACGCGTGTATAGCCGTGACATCAAAGGCAGACTAGTCAGCAAGATGACTAATTCAGCCACATGTCAGCAAGCGCCTTCTTTAAGATACGTAGGAGCTTCAAAGTTCACAAGAGGGGTATACACTGACACATTTTATATCGTAGAACAAAATGTTAAAGGCTTATTTCAGGCACCTAACCAAAATAACCCATCGACTTTGAGTCGAGAGAACTGGAAGTGCAAAAATTCTAACTCCTTTACGGGTTTTAGGACTCATTCTTGCAGCACTCGATTGGCTTTTATGTGGACTCATTTACGCACTGAAGGTAAAGTATGCACAGTATTTGTAAAACTACTGTAGTACGTACAAGCCACCTGATAAAATGAATGATTCAGTCCCATGTCAGAACCACAACACTCACACTGTGTTGTGGACGGTGCACTTACTTCTAAAAACACATTAGTCCCTCCCAGGAGAACCTCATAGTGTGCATTATGCATGTACTGTAGTGGGGAGACGAGCAGTAACAATAAATACTTTTCAGGAATTCAGACATACATTTCCACTTTTCCTGACGTCTTTCTTGGAATTAAGTGAAATCATTTTATTCTTTTTAGGTGACAGAAATTTTACGGTGATGTGAACGTGACAGTTTTTTTCAAATGTTTTGCCATAAACCGATCTTGATTGACTGATTAAAAACTGTACTTAAACAATCCAAGGGTGCCTTAAACAAGCCTGCAAATGATCCAGCATTTGTCTAAAGAGAGCAACACCAGTGAAGAGAGCGTCACTCACATCATTCCTCTTCCCCCTCCTCAGGCTACCCCTTCCATTTCCACTATCTCTTTTCTCTCATCCTCTCTTCCTAGGTCTTCTCCGCTACCTTGCCTCTATCTTGCGTTCTTCCTCTCACTTCTTACCATTGTCCTCATCCATCTCTTTCTTTTCTGTCCCCCCCCCCTCTCCCCAAGTCACAGGTTTTGTGCTCTCAGTCTGAGCACGTTCAGCACTGAGCCCTTAAAACAGAAAATAAGGGAACAAGACTGCGGCTGGAGAGACAGACAGAGGGGTGTGGACCAGAGACATGAGTCTTCTATCCTCACCCATGGGAATGCACTCCTACACATTTAGCCTCTTTTTAATCATTATCCAGTCAAGATGGAAGCACAAGCAGGAAGATAGTCTTCAACTGCATCCACTCATCCTTCCTCCTACTGATCTCTGCTCCTCACACTGATGTTTTACATACCCGTTTCTTCATTCCTCTCCTCTCCCTCTCTTTTTCTATCCCCTCTCTTCCTGCAGTGTGACAGTCCCATGTCACACTAGTAGCCAGCTCAAGTTCCACACTATTGGAAACTGGATACGACACACCCACTGCACCTCCACCCTGGCATCCTCCGACCACCACACTCCCAAACCAAAACAACATGACACCTGCACAGACTGTTAAAACGGCCAATCGCCATGTACAAAAAGCAGGTGCTAAGATCTATGGAAATACTGTATGAAAATACGTTCTGCATGCAAATGTGTGAACGTGCTGAAGGGATGGATGCATTTTGCTGATGAGCGGCACATTTTCATCTCTTCATCATTCACCTCAACTGTCTCAAATCTTTTCCGGACTGAAACACTCTTTAAAGAAAAGCACGCTCTTGTGCCGCCACACTTTGTCTTGACACTCAATACACCGAAATATAAGAAGCAATAAACGTCAGCCCACAGAAATGAGTAGCTTAAAAGGAAATACCGCAGGTAGACTGTCAAAGAGAGTGTGTGTGTGTGTGTGTGTGTGTGTGTGTGTGTGTGTGTGTGTGTGTGTGTGTGTGTGTGTGTGTGTGTTTACCTACAGTAAGGCTTCGTCCCGCAGCTGAGAGAGGCAGCGCTAACATCCAGACACTGAACACGCTCCACTGTACTACTGCTGCTGCCGCCTTACTCTCCCATATGAGAGAGAGAGAGAGAGAGACGCACACACACACACGCACACACACACACACACACACACACACACACTCACACTCGCTCCTTACCTTGCTCTCACACACACACATACACACACACACAGCAAAGGGCAACCAGCTGTGAGGTTCTCGCATACCCCATAGGCAGTCACTCAGCATCACAACTCTACAGATTTTCTCTCTATTCCTCCCTCTCTTCTACCGTCATTCACACAAATACAACAGTGCAGAGATTCTCACCGTCTATGACTAATCCTCCGGGATGGAGCAATATCACAAAAAGTTACCAGGGGAACAACCACTCGTTACAAACTCCTGTCTCAAATGTCCGCTGAGGGAGCTGGTTTTATCTCCGCTAATCCTCTCAGATGGATATCTGATTACGTATCGTTTTAACTGAACAATAAACCAAAGAGAGTGACAGAAAGAGAGGCAACAATAAAATAAAGGTTTTATCCAACGATGTAACATTTTCACTGTGATCAAAAACACTGCATTAACGGTGCGGGTATAGCAGCAGCCTAACGGCACCATCAATTACATTTATATAACCATAATAACAAAAAGTCAATTTATTGTATTTTTAGTATGATAATCTCGTAAAATAGGAGCACAGACATTTAAATCTTCATTCAAAAAACCTCATTAGAAGCTTTGAATGTTATCAAAAGGACATTCGGCATAGCCTTACCTGATATACACACACATATAGATATAAAAGTATAAAGTATATATAAGTCAATTTAAATCAGCTGAATCGATCAATTGGTGTTACATATTAATGAAATATACCATAATGGCTGGCGATGCAGTTATTTATACTTCCTGGTTTTTACATATTATAGTTGTAATGAGTTGGAGATATCGGGAGATTCTGACAGCTATGAGCCTGACGTAAGCTTTATTGCAACTCTGCCTGAAATTAAGGTCTGAACAATATGACGCAATCAGGCCGTGCACTTTATACCTGGGCCTGTGCTGTCCTACTGAGCTGCGGTTGTTTGTTTCTAGGGGTGTAACATCACATATTCGTATGGCTTACGAACCGAACAATACGTTTGCATTTTCCAAATGCACTAGTATTATTCAGAGGCTTAAATTGTGGGAAATATAATGTTTTCGGTAACAGACAACGGGCTGTGACCTTTTGAACCTGAAACAATAACAAAAAACAGCTGAGGGCCCCGCGTGTGTTCAGGGAGGCTAAGCTAACTAGCTTAGCGGGGAAACAACAGCATTTAGCTGTTCCATACTGATTCAAACGTCCGAAATAACCCCGCGATGACAGGATGCTTCGTCATTAACGGACAAGTCAGAATCAATGTAATTAACATAATGACAAGAACCAACATAAAATGTCAAGCATGACAAATCAACCCAGCAACACTGCAGCGCTAGAGCACGAGCCATTCATATTATTCATAAAAATGACACGATAGACAAATAAACACAGTAGTAGCGCTACTGCAGATGTAAAAAAACAAAAGCAGTTTACTTACCAAAGCTGCTGTTCACTTAAAGACAAAGTCCATCCTCCTTTCTTTGTTCACAAAGTCCGTAACTCCCAAATCCATTTCTCCTCCTCCTTCAGCCATTGAGTGTTAAAAAAACAAAGCTAGGTAAAACACTAAGATCTGCTGTTTGACAAAAGTCACACTGGCCCACTGACCAATCACGGTGCACGTTAATGCAGACGTACTTAGCAGGCTACCTCGGTAGCAGTGGCACGTCAAAGAATACGCCCAACATGTCAAACTAAAGATGTGATTGGTTGAAGACTATGACAATCAACAATATCGTCCCCATATACTTTAATCTGCAAAGTCTACCTAGAGGACCTCAGGCCTCTCTCCTTACATAGAGACATAGGGGCTGAATCTGATTGGATAAAAGCTCTCCTTAAAACAAGCTGCGCTGGAAGCAGCGCTGCAGAGGAAGACAGTAGCTGTGCAATGAGAAAATAAGCCAATGGGAAAAAAAAATTATAATACATGTAGTGTATTTGTGAAAAATGATTAAATTATAGAATAGCTATAACTTTGTGATTCTGTTTAGGCCAGCAGAGAAGGCTTAGCTGGCCCTGACGGCCCACCACTGCAATCAGGGCATTAGTACACAGAGTTTGGGGACATCTTCGACTTCACAGCATAGCACCACCCAGCCTCAACCTGACTAGAAGCTTAATCACCGGATACAATTGAAAGCACGGGTATAGAATGAATGGTCATAAAACTTGGGAGGCCTAAAATAAAAACCTCTGCCTCAAACAGCAAACACTACAGCTACACGTATCCTTTTCGTCATTCTTGAAAAACATTATTTGCGCTCCCTTCCTGCGGCCATGTGTAAAAAGTTGGAAATGCTGTAAAAGCAATTTAATTCTAGCTCTGGTGGTGTGCCTTTTGACACCAAGATCAAATAAAACCTCACTGTTGAACCTCTAAAACCAATTAGCATCAACGCTATGGACTTTCTTGCTGAGTAGGTACTTCTGCTTTAGAACATCACGCCAAAGTAATTCAGGTTTTTTCACTTAAGTGGCAAATCAATGTTTACAAAACAATGAATTTCACAGTGTTTGTGAGAAAAGAAACTGGCCTTAAATAAATTAGCAGTAATGAGGATATTAATGTATTCAATGTAGCACACAGCAATACAGTAAACAGTCAATAAACAAGAACTTACAGACATACAATGGTGGCTATACAGGATAAATATGCTAAATCTGTGTGTATGCTTCATGTTGAAAACATCCCTGCTGGCTTTGCTGTTAAGTATCATTTATTCTCATGAGAACATGAGTAAGCTGTTAATAATGTAAAGGCCAGTCTCTTCCTCTCCATCAGTCCTTTCCACCATGCTTTTTCTGCCTGCTAGCTATTCAGATCACACACGTGGAGGGTGATCCTCGCCGTGAGCCATCAGTCCAGAGGAAAAATAAGTCGTATCCTGGGAGTAACTATGGAAAGGTTCACTACACAAGTCAGAAAAATAGATATTTTCTTGGTAAGGTGAATCATAAAAGAGCTGCTATAAAATAGACAGAAAATGCAGAGCAGTGTAGATGACTGAAACCAGTAGGAGAAAGAAGATGATGATGGAGATGGGATTGGAAACATCCGACAGGAAAGCAGTTTGACATCAGCATAGGGTGTCACAAAACTGAAAAGAGCACCTGACAGCACAAAGAAAAGACCGGAAATGCATGGGAGCTCACACAACAGGGAGCTTATACATGTCTTGCTCTTTTCTGTAACAACTTTCTGATCTCTCCGTATTTAGGAAGCCAAACGGGGTGATTGCCAAGACAGACGGGGCACGACAGCAGGGAGGTGCCACTCTGCTTCCTGGCACAGACCGCTCTGCAGAGTCACAAAAAAACTCTTGCGGAGGCACAGTAAAGAGAGGGAGTGATGTGTGTGTGTGCACGTTCTTATATTACAACAGAGTCAGACCCCAGGACACGACAGCTGTCCCTTTCATGTGTGCTGTTGTATGAGGCTTGTTCAGCACTAATGTTGTCAGCCGGTCTACAGTTGCCGAGCTCATTCAAACACAACACACCTCATCCGCACAGCCTAGGGCGGGACAGAATAACTGATCAAACATAGATCTCTCTCAGAAAGAAAAGAAAACCCCAAAATCGTTTCAGATGCCTCAGTACATTCAGTACAGAAGCACATTTCCTTAAGCCGAAGCAATCCTGACAGGTTTATTAATGACAAAGCAAGAACGCTGGGGCTCAGTGAAGAATGACTGCATGTACAGTACAGTCTGCATGTGTGAATGCACTTGTATTTGAGGCCGTAGTCTGTTCAGCCTCATGCTTGTATTAACACTAAAACCTCCCAGCACTGCCCTTGAGGTAACCGTTTTCACACATACAACTGTGCAGTCTCTACGCCCTAATACAATGCGTTTCCTACACACGGTCATGCATGCACACACACACATATGCGATAAACAAACATGTGACGCTTCCACCCGTGCCCGAATCTCCTGAACCCCGGAGCGCGCACCATCTGTCTGCTCATTACTCACAATGCAGAAACATACGCACACGTAAACACGCACAGCATAACATCATAATAAATAAATGCACACTTGATGTTTCAGCCGTAGACACTGCATGACACGACTGAGACGAGCTCTTCAAAGCCTCTGCCAGTATTTTCTATCATCCTACCATCACTGTGCTACTTCAGTGGAGGAAGTACTGATGGCCACAACCCCGTACGTCGTATCAAGCTTGTGACATTTACTCTAGAATACAAATCAATATTCAATGAAACAAATGTAATGCAACCGGAGGGAGTAGACTCTGCATACAAATGCAGGGACCGACAAATCTCTATCCCGGCAGGAAACCGATGAGCTCACCAGAAGTCGCTTGGTACAAGTGGCACACACTCAACTTCTGCCCCTTTTCTGATTATTGTTCCCGTCACTGGTCACATTTTTTTCTCTCTCTTCCCTTTCTGTATTTTTCATTGTCTTTATTGTAACCCTATACATCTTATTCCATCTCTTTCATCTCATCTCTTTTTTGGTGCATAGTTGCTGACTCAGAACCACAGGAGCATCAAAAAGCATAGCTTCACCTTATTTGGCTCTGTGTGTGTGTGTGTGTGTGTGTGTGTGTGTGTGTGTGTGTGTGTGTGTGTGTGTGTGTGTGTGTGTGTGTGTGTGTGTGTGTGTGTGTAGGTGTGTGTGTGTGTGTGTGTGTGACAGAGAGAAAGTTTAACCACACACTCATCGGGTAAGAATAATCTCTTTTATCTCTGCACCATATTATATATCCGGCTAGATGACTGTAAATGCCTTGTTGAATATTAATTACTGAAATAGGAGAGTATTTGCAAAATGATAGGATTGCCAGCATTTTAGAGATTAAGTTCTTATTTTTCCAATAGGGATGCCCAGTCCAACTTCGCTCTCTGGATACTGATTCCATAATCAACTCATGCTCTGCCAATACCGAGGATCCATCATGCCAATAATCTCTTAATCCCAAGTTTAAGATCTGTTCTCCCCAAAGTATATTAAGTAACATGAAGCCATGGAGTGTGCGTGTGTATGCGACAGGATCATTGGTATTTTAACACATTTGACTGAGAATCATGTTGTAAAAACGCATTAGCCAAAATATGAAATGAAATGAAAGTAGTAGAACGAGGACAGTCGACAATGATTCAAACTAAATTAAATTGAAAGGAGAAATAAGCACAGGAGTAGTGATGAAATGAAAGGGGGACAGAGAGAGATGAGGATAGCTTTGAGTCAGGGCAGAGAAAGGACCAAGAGAAGATTATAGAGTAGTAAAAACTCAGAGTATCAATAAGGTCTGGAGTTAATGGTTCTGCTATCGGTACTTTAGAAGTTACAGAGTGAGATCCATGTGAAAAAAAGCAGCATCTCAAACCTCCTCCGCCTGTCTCTGTGCCTGTCCGAGTTCTGCTGTACTCTTTCACACTCACCGACTCCGGCTCAGTGCAGCGTGAGCCACACATCACGGCAGAGAGATCAAAGAGATCCAAAGTGTGGCTGCATTTTACTCGTCTCAAATGCAATAAAACCCTCACAAGTATTTATCAAAACATTTGGTGAACACGCAGAACACGAACGTGCAGAAATGCAGTTCTCGGCTGTTTGTTGAGCAGCCGTCCATCCTCGTCCATTGCAGGGGACGTTAACGATGCCATAAGGAGTTTGATCATGAGAACAGGCAAATAAATTAAAGCTAATGGCTTCGCTGCAACTGTATTTTAAGGACCTTGGGTCCTCCCTCCCTCCCTCTACCACCGCCGGTCCCTTCACGCTAGCAGCTACAGGGAAGATGAGTAAGGAGAGGGTGAAGGAGTGTCATAGCCAGTTTATTATCAAAGGCACAGGTACACTATCGATAAAAGTACTAGTATGGATAAAATCCTAAGGATACCCATCCCTAGTCAAAGTCTAGTTAAATGCAGAGGAGCCAACAGAGGAGGCACACACACATTTGGAACCAGGCCAGACACTTCTGGGAGAATCCCTGCTACCCCTGGATCTATAGATGGAGAAAGACAAAAGCCAACAGCAGTGAAATTAATCCATGTCTGCGTCTGTCACCCTCTTTCATGCTCCCTTTCCCTTTTAATTTGCTTGCTAAATCACTCGCTTCTTGTTCTACTTCCACCCTCTAGACTGTGTCGATTAGGACCAATGTGACGACAAACTGAAGTAATTAGTCACCCAGAGAAGAGGACACGAGGAGGAAAACTCTGACCTTTAGATAATTGGCTGAATTGACCTGTATGTGTTTGCCTCAAGTACTTCAAAACCGTGTGACTGAATATAAACACAATATACAGTATTATAGAACGAAACATGCTGTTAGAGTTGCTGCCCCTTTTGCAAAATCCACCTGATTGAATCCATTGGAAACCATACAACCTCGGCAGGGTGGGTACATATGGCTTGGTTCCTTCCACATGCATAAACAAACACTCTTTTCTCTGCTGACTAAAATCCTTTACAGCGTTTGGTCTTTGACCTGCTGTTCTTACAGATATGCCTGAAATCGCTGTCACCCTTTGACTCTCCCATGGACTCGCCTCTTCAGCTTGCCACATCTCCAATACACTGAGAAATACAGAGATCTTTCCCCGGTGCTGGTAGGTTTACTCAGCGTTGTGTGAACTTGTCTACCAAGGTCTTGAATGTAACAGACGTTCAATCATATGTAAAAGTCCTGCACTCTAGCTTTGACCACAACCTTGTTGTTGTATTAACATTCCAACTTGTATGTTTGGGATTCTGGGATCTGGGTGATGTGAAGTGTAAATACCTGAAGTTGATACTGTATCAACACAGGCAACAGAGGTCCTGACCTCAATAAAACAAAAGCTATTTCAGACTTTCAAATGAAAGCAAAGCAGCCGTCTTGTGGCTTCAAAGATTCTTGGAAAATAACATTGTTCACGTCACAATATCATTTAGCATAATGATTGAGTCACATTGTACTGTCGCACAATTTCCGAGAGTAATCTGAAATGTAAATGAGGTAGTTCAGAGAAGTTTAAGGCAAATTACCTATTTAATGTTTCACTGAATTCGTTGTTCTTGCTGAACTCTGAATCAAAGTCGGTTCCCTTTGAATAATTTCAATCATGTTTACATTGTGAGCTTGGTAGATGAGCTCATCCATGCACTAAATTATACACTCCATACTTTTCTAATGCACCAACGCTGCAATATTCAGCAGAAAATCTGATTTAAACCCTAATCTTCCAAATATCTCAATATCGATACTGCGACTTTATTGCACAATTGTATGAATGATATTTCACGTGGGAAGAGTTTCAGAAGTATCTAGTAGTTTTGACTTCTGAGGATTTCTCCCTCTGTGAATGTTGAACAATAGTGAGAAACGGTGAGCTAAGAATGATGCCCTCCTCAGACGTTTATCATCGTTCACCGCTATGATGCTCCACTGGGACTAGATCAGCGGGACATCACATGTATTGTAACAGACACAAAAATAAATGTGCATGTTAAACAAAAACAGATAAAACAAATATAGCATCACATTAGACACTTTATTTTAGGACAGGCTTTTCCTTTTACAACCCGGGATTCTCCCCCCACACAATGCGTCATCACAACCTACACACCAGACCTAGAATAAAGCTGAGCAAACGTAGTAGCAGACCTTGCACATTTCACCTAGTGATTCATCCTCTTTCATTACAACACCCACGAGCATACGCATACTGCCACATGGTTATATTCTAACCAATGGCAGCTCATTGAACCCTTTAACTCACCCCAGTAGATTCTTAATAAAAAAAGTCTGGTCCTACAAAAGCCTTCATTTTAAAAACTGTCCGTGCCCCAGGTTCCTAAAGTTTGAGGAAGTCTTCGAGATGCACCAATAAAACTTCTCAAACAAAGTACAAGTACTTACATTTCAGTACTTGCCGACATTACAGTTTAAACAATAACTTTGAAAACGTGTTTTATTTTCATCAGATGCTCCTCACTTTCTGACTGAAACAATACAACATGATGCTGTTGCTGACATTTTAACATTCAACGTGGTCAATGGACTTTCTAGTCCAATCAAAGCGCTTTAACACTACATGTCATTCACCCATTCACACACTGATGGCAGGCTACCACGGAAGGTGGTAAGTGATCCATTAAACCTGTTTGTATATCAGGTTATTGTTACAGCTGGACGGCCTATTAGGCTCAACTGTCCAGAGGTTAACGTCACGTCAACGTAGTGTATCGGGTGTTGTATCGGAGTAGTTCTACGACCAGTCTAAGAACAGATACTGGTGTATAAATAAGATGATCTCTGCCAAATAGAAAACTGGATAGTGCTAGTGGATATTTTTATTCATGTTCAATGAGGTGATATGAATGGTCCATTGATGTAAGTCACTGGATTGCTATAGATGCTTAACACCTTTTTCCTGCTTGAAACAGAACTGTGCTCAGGCAATGCACTGGTGAGCAAAGAGAATAAATGAGTGTGAGCAGCAGGAGATATTTCATGATTAAAGCAGATGAAAGACAGGAATGAAAAGATGTCTAATAAAGAGCAACATTGCCAGTTTCCAGACGATGGCTGACACTTCGGTCCCACTGTCCCTATCAAAAGGTAAGTGAAGTTTCCCTCACAACAGATAGTGAATGATCACATACTGCAGTCACAGAGATGTCGGTCTTGCCGCTGCATGCTGTGATTCAGGTATTGACTTACACTGGTTATCAGTCTACGTGGTTGCATATTTTCATATGACTATTCATCTCTATTATCTGAACCTCCATAGAGAATTTTTCTCTCTAAGAATTAAATGATAAGCATGAGCAAGCACACGCTCCACATATTCCATTTTCCTTTTGCAGTGGCTCTCGCGCATAACATAGTATACTGCTACATAGACAATCTGTTACATAAATAACAAACAAATGGCTTCACTTGAAGGCTGACGTCCCTCCATGTTGATGTGTGTATTTCTGACATGCGAGGGTGCATGGCTTTACACACGAGAACAGAAAATGAGCACCGAGCTGGGTGGGAGTGTGCCGTGTCTGTGGTGAGTCACTGCCGTCATGTCATTAAGCCAAGTAATAGACATATCACATCCTCAGAAATCTCATACTAATTAAGGCTCTCGACTGTGTAATTGGCGAAAGTAATAATGATTTTAACTCAGCTAAATGTCAAACTTTGATCGAAGAAAAAAAAACGTATGAATACAAACTGAATAATTTCTCACAGAAGTTAGGAAGTTACAGTGTAAAATAAACAAAACAAAAGAAATGTAGCATTGTATAAATAATGATATTGCTGTTAACTGGCTTATAATTAACTCAACAACAAAAAACAGTGAGCGAGGTGCTATGAAACTCACCCCTGATTCTGTGGATTTCATGGATAGTACAGAGTGTAAACAGTCTGATGTCTCGCACAGCAACGTAATACAGCCAGAGGACTGAGAGGGACATAAAGTTAATGGGCATGATGTGTTCCCATAATTTACACGTCAGCTGGTGTGTCAACAGCACACCAATCCTAAGCTCACAGCTTCAGCGGTCAGACCAAAGACACATTTGTGGATGAACGTGCCTCCCTCAGAGAGCCTGCCAGGTTCAACAGGAATAGGGCCCTCCTCACACTTCTTAGGATAGAATTACAAGTCAGCAACATCTCTTCCATTTGTCCTTGATATGGAGAATAAAGAGATATTGAGAGATGGAGACAGAAAGAGCGACAAATCAGAAGCAAGCATACAAATAGAGTTACAATGAAAGTGACTGGCGGCAAAGTATGAAGTGAAATGGAAAATAACGCTGTGACGTTCAAGCCTGTTTATAGAGACCACTATGGCCTTGGGGCATAATCATGACCTAATAATAGCTGCCACCTGTTTGAGTTGGAGACTCCAGTGTTACTGGGGCAGGCCTCTGGAACCAGCCTGATTTACACACCATCAAACGATCACATGGCGATAGAAGAGCAACCGTTGAGGATTCTCCTCATAATATTATGATTAGAAACAACCTAATAAAAATACAAGTCATATATGCATTAAGTTTGATATTGTGACTGGAAAATCTGAGTAGGCTCCACATTTTTTATTTTAAAAAAATTATTCAAGAATAATTTATTATCATTGTGCAACACAGGGTTGCACAACGAAATGCAGTTGTAGTCCGTTTGCTACACAGGAAAAAGTTTAAAAACAAAACCTGTAGTGGGGACTTAAGTAATCCAGTATTTTAAGTTAAAAAATGCACATTATAAAAGGGGCATCCACCAACGATATCAAAATTCGGAAAAAAAGCATACTCTATTCTGTTATGATTTTAAAAATCACATGACATACACTAGACAAATGCCACAATATTGCCCAATACAACCTCGTGTAGCATGACATAACATGTGTTATTACACTATCTTGTGTAATGTAATTCAAATATGTTATATAAGTGTTCATAGAAAAACCCGTTTTTCTTATCCTATTGTAAACATGTGAATGAGGTGGGTTGTTGCATAGCAACACAGTTCTGGAGAAAACATTGCAAAGTTCTATGAATTTCAAATTCATACAAAAGAAAAAACACAAATGTAGTTGGTGCAGCTAGTTACATAAAGAGTGAATGCATTTCAATGACTTGCTAACTGAGGTAAGTCCATTTTGGATATTATTTAATGAAAACGTGTCTGTGATGTTATACTTCAACAGTTCAGTGAATCCAATAACATTCAATAAGGCGTGAGCCCATAAGGAAAACTAACCATCATAGATGATGACTAGAAGTCCTCTACAGTACAGGGTTTTTAATATCTCAGTTTTTATAGCACTTACTACCAATAACTCATTTTGATCTCACTTTACCGTTTAAAACACTTGACAAGCTAAACCTTTGGATATTAGCTCTTGGGCCTCAGATTTCCTGAAGCTTGCATTGCTAAGCTAATATATTAACAGGAAGTGGTTCACTAAAACTCCAGAAGTTTTCAAATCAGCAGAGAAAAATACATTTAAATAAGAGAATAACGCTGCCTCCTGCTCCACAATTGTATTAACCGTTTAATTTAAGAGCCTGTTTAAAGTTTGAAGTTTGAATTAATTTAGGAGAGCAAAAACACCTCTGTTTGTGTCAAGTTATACTCCTGTTACCAAAAGTGAATCCACACCTTTTGTTGTTCCACACAGAAATTGGGAGAAGAAGATATCCTGATGACGACGTCTGGTCCAAAGAAATGTCTCAGTTTCCCTCCCTTCAGGTAAAAATCTAAATTGTTTTTAGGCTACACGTTTGTGTTTTAAGATTATTTAAAAGTAGATGGGAAAATAACTTATTTTAATACAAATCATGCAGACATACATACATACATACATACAACACAAGCAATTGCTTCTGGAATATATATATAAATAACGCAAAGATGTAATGTGTCAGTTCATTATTGTTCCTGTGTAATGACTGTTGTCCTAATGACTGGTCAGGAGGAGACGGCAGGCAGCAAAAGACAGAAGGTTCTGCATCACATGGATCAACAGGATGGTGACTAAAAGGGTGGAGAAGCAGATCGCAGAACTGCGTTCAGAACTTCTTCTCACGCATCGTGCCCTGACAGAGGAGATGGTGGCTGAGCTTCAGCGGCAGCTGAGAGAGCTGCCGTTTGAATCAGGATCCCGACATTACACCAGGGATGACTTTAATGATGGCGACACCAGCTCACAGCCGGCTACATGTGAGGAAGAGCAAAAACAACAGAGTCCATCCGCCGACACCAACCAGCTGATGAAGGAATCGAAGAAGGAACGCTCATGGAATCACTTTTATGTAAGCTCCTTCGGTGCCGTGGAGATAAAATGTGAGGAGAAAAGGGTCCAAATGGAGAGAACCAAAGAGGAGGAGGCTTTGCTGACAGAGGGACAATGGAATGAATGGATGGACAAACAGGAAATGAGAGGAACATGTAAAGTAGAGCTAGTCAACCAACAGAAAGGGCCAGCATCTCCTGCACCACAGAAACCGTTGAAGCAAAACGTGAAAGAAGTGAACAACCTGACAAAAATTAAGACATACATCTGTGACCTTTTTAATCCTCATACATTTTCTAAATGGGAGAGATTAGAAGAGGACTAACCGATGAATGAAAATGTTTTGTTGAGATGTGTCTGTTTGCCATGCTTTTCAAATCAAACAAGAATTGGTGTATTAAGTGCATTATTCAGTAAATAAAACATTGCAACAACAAGTACAATCTCCTTGGTGTGTTGGTGCTGCAGTGTGTATCAGAGTGATTTATGAGTTGGTCAGCATTTTGTTAACATGCTATGCACTTTTCCCAAATTATGACTATGCTCATCCTTCTCCCACTTCAAAACACACTTGTCTTAACTTCTTCAAAAAGAAACCTTAAATTGAAAGAGGGAGAACAGTTCTGTTGCTAAAAATGTTTCCAGACGCCTACATTTGTTTTTGTCCATCAGGGCAGTACAATCTTAACACACATCCATCTGAAAGCATCCCAGCTTCATTAAAACGTCAATCTTAAATCAGTGAGGTTAAGAGTTACATCGTCTTAGTCCTAAAGCAAGCAAAGAGGCCTGACAGAGGTTTCAGACTTGATCAATCCAAAAACAGATCAGACTCCTTTAAAAAGGAAATATCACTTCATTCCAGAATATTGTGTGAAACATGAATGCCCAGTGGAAACAACTGACATCATTTAATCTGAAGTGCCTTTAATCAAATGATAAAAACAAGTGCTCAGTTACATGACTTTATAGAGGAATGATTTTATCGTGGGTGCTCTGAAGACAACGCGCAATTGGCAAGCTAATTACACAGGCTCTTTATAGGGGAGAGAAGAAATGCAGCAGTGAAGCTGCCTGGCTGCTGTAGTATTCAGGATACAGTCCAAGAAACAGGATTAGCACCACACTGAGAAGGAATGTTGTGAATAACAACACGCTTACTTTAGCAACCGTACACAAATCCTACTGTGTGTGTGTGTGTGTGTGTGTGTGTGTGTGTGTGTGTGTGTGTGTGTGTGTGTGTGTGTGTGTGTGTGTGTGTGTGTGTAACCTGCTTGTTTGCAAAGCGCTTGACAACATATGCATCGGGGACTTCAATTCAAAACAAACCTGCAATATCCACCACTTTCTCAAAACATCCATCTCCGCAAGAAAACTCATAAAATTACAAATTATTATATTTTAATGTACATGAAATATAAGGAACGTCCCACCTGTCTATTAATGAAATCACGCACTGAAGAAATGATGTACGAGAAACTCGCCTAGGTTATCTTTTTCAACATAAACGGAGCAAAATAACACTGAAACATAAATGGCTCACAAAGACCATGCTTACCATTCCACGCAGCCACAGGAGGTGCAACTTTTGTAACTCGTGACCTTAAAGCCGCTTTGACTGTGAGCTGGTTCAGAATACTAAGATTAGGTTACAACCACATTTCAAGGAGGGAAAAAAAAACAATCATGATTTCATCTTTATCAGAATAACTAAATGTCACCTGTGAAGAGAGAATATGATTTATGCATGAATGATGTCCTCCAATCACAATCAAAAAAAAAGTGCAGAGTGTGCACAAAGTGGCCTTGGTCTTATATTAATGGAAGGCTCAGCATCACATCCAGCCAGCCAGAGTCCACTCTAATCATGACGTGCCAGTTTCCTCTCTCTTCTCGCCAGAGATCAACATCAGCACCAGTAGGTGGCAGTAGGTACCTTCCAAACACCAGCCCAATTCTGCAGCCAGATCAGCAGCCCTAGTACAGAGCAGTTCACATTGATAGACCATCGCCTCTCTCTCTTAAGTATGACACACACTGATTTCATCCGGTCAGTTTCATGCTGGAGTGATGTCTGTTATTTTCTCAGATGAATGACTCTAAAGTCCTTAATGAATACTGTTAGCTGTAGTTTATCCAATGCACTGAATTAACTCAAATAAGTGATGCAGACATGGAGAGCACAAAATAAACAATTAATCCATACAAGGGCATTTGCATTTTTGAAAAAGCAACTGCGTTTATTCCTTGGCATCTTGGTATTTTTGATCAAACCCTCTCCTTCGAACGCCACATCAACCACATCACAAAAACGCCTTCTTTCATCTTAAAGACATTGCTCGGCCCCTCCCTCTCCTCCTCAGCTGCTAACACTCCTCCACGCCTTCATCACCTCTCGAATCATCAGCATCCTGTACGGCTCATCTACCATCCAATCATCAACACACTTTTTATTGTTTTTACCATGTAAAGTGCCTTTGAGTACATTTTAAAGCAATATACAAATAAAATGTATTATTATACTCTAAAAAGGTCAACTTTAGATGTCATGACTGAGTAAAAAGACAAACATTGGGTGGAGCATAACTGTAAAGACTTGTGACGTACTACAGCGTTACTGGCAACAAACTATTCTTGTCTCACTGATGCAACAGTTTGTGTGTCAGAGCTAGATAAAGATAAATCTATACTTCAGACTGAATAAATGACATTTTTTTTACCTAATACCAAGTGGCTAAATGCTTTCCAGCTGACCTGCTGCCCCTGAAGTATTCCCTGTATCCTCATATCATTTGATGTCCTTTAAAACTTCCAGAGTGGAAAAGGTAAATGTCTCTTTAAGGGTTAAGTCAGATTGAAGTGAGATTGGCTGGCTGTACCATCGGCCACTGAGCCCAAAGGGACCCCACAACACCACCACACACAAACACCTTCTCAGCTTTGAGATGAACAACAACAAAAAAATGTACAAAACAAAAAATAAAAAAGAATGAAGTGACCATATCTGTATCATACTGATCTCTCACACTATATCAAACGTCATCAGTTAAAATGGTGTCACTGAACATGTGCTTTGTGAAAAAAACTGTACAGGAAAGCCGGCTTTCACTGTTACCACAGATACTTTAATAAAATCCATCATGCAGGATGCTTTAAATAAACAAAACAGGCCTTCACGTGAAAAAGCCTCATATATATATACATATATATATATGTATATATATATATATCTTTCCACACGGATGTATCAGGACAGCGGCAGGCAGGTGTCTGTGTGCTAAATGTTGGCGATTAGGTTGAGGTTCATCAACTCTCGTGGTTGACCATATCGTACTTTCCTGTGCCCTTATCTAAAACAAAACAAAAATGTGGTCTTCCAATAAGAGCATCCCTTTGACCCTGACCTTTGAACTTACTATTGGCTGCAGGTCATTTTGACAATTTAGGAATCTCCCTTAAATCACTTTTATGCATTATAGATTGCTCTAGGCATCAGTCAAGTGCTTAACATGAAACTGTTGCGAATCACTAAAGTATACTCTGTTTGCTAAAGTATAATGAATGAAATCAATGGACCAAGTCCCTCAGCTATAGCTGTAGAGTTAGAGAGACATTTATGTTTGGCTTGAGCAAACTGAACCTCACTGTGAAATCAAGCTGCAACACAAACCCTGTTAATCTATTCAGAAGGTAAACATACTAATGTTGAGTTTGGTACTTTTCACATTCACGTTGAAGGAAAACTAAAAACTAAAAGCAGTGCAGCCACATCTTAAGATGCCCATTTGTATTGGAACACTTTTAGTTGGCAGTTTTTCAAAGCAAGTAGCACTGCAGTAAAAATTGGCAGGCATGAAAGTTCTACTCTAAATCAGTCTTCTAGCTGCTCAGGTCCACTTTCTTATGTAACTACCAAATTCACTGAATATCAGGCTTTATTGGAAATAAATCCATTGGAAACATGTGAGGTGGAAGTAGATAAATGGTTCCCCGTTGCAAATATTTCTACAAATGTAGTTTTATAAACTTCGTTCAGGAACGGGACCACGCCCAGAATGCGGCTCATTTCCCCCGCACAAGTATTTAAGCTCAACGAACCCGTTCACTTCCTCTTCGACTCTGTTCTCTCATCCCTCCCCCCCAACCCCCGTTTTGTTTTCCTATTTTCTCTCTCTCTCTTGCAGGATTACAGGAACGAAAGGAGACTCTGCACCGCCAGAGCTTCCGAAGAGATAGCCCCCATCCTAACAGTCTCCGTTCCCCCTGTTCTTGCCAGCCACCGGACACCAACGGGACACCAACAGTCCCCATCGATCGCCTAACCTCCTTTCTACAAACCCTAATTTCTTCTTCCTTACATCCCTCAATTTCTTCATCCCTACCCTACATCCCTCTACCTCAACCCCTACCCTACATCCCTTCATCCCTACACCCTCCATCCCTCTTCCTCGACCCCTCCCCTACATCCCTCTACCTCAACCCCTAACCTACATCCCTTCATCTCTTCATCCCTACCCCACATCCCATCATCCCTCTACCCTACTCCCCTTCATCCCTCTACCCTTTACCCCTTCCTAATCTAACAATCATTCTGTTATGCAATAAACCTCTCGAAACTCATACTGTTATTGGCGTGGTCCTTGTTTGTGAACCCTCGTTTAGTCCCTGCCTCTGTTGCTCTCTCTCTCTGGATCGATACCTTGACTTTTCAACTGATTTCAATGACTGCACAAGAAACCCCACTGACACACAGAGTTTCCCTAGAGTTCAAAAGGCGAACATCTACTTAACTTTTGTCAAAATGGTTCATTGTGATCTGCTAACAGGAGCCCAAGAATTCTGTCAAGGATTAATGAATCCATCAGTAACAGTCATACGAGTACAATACACTGCCCCTGTCCCATGTTATTTTTGTGTGGCCTCATTAAGCATTAAGCACGGTAAACATGTTGCAACTTCCATTTCAGTTACGGATGCACCAATACCAATATCAGATACTGACTCAAATGGCTGGATCGGGTATCGGTGCCAATCTATTCAATCCAAATCTACTATATATGTTTTATACAGGAATTTATATTCCGGTTTAGGTTTTAACTAAATGAGGCATAATTTAAAAGTCTTGAGTGGGTTTTAGGTACAATGGGTCACATTCATAATCCAACAAAATGGATTTTTACTGTGCAGCATACAACGCACACGATACACAACAATCATTCAGTGGGATAATAGGAAGCACACATGAATTCTTAGTATGCAGTGTGTCCAATGCACACAGTCATGCTCCCATATTGATCCTAATGGGCTGCAGAAACACTTATGACTCCCACTTTTGGGACGGCTTCATCCATGCTACACAGAAACTCATTTGCAAATATTCAATATCCACTCACCACTGAGGAAGTGGGCTCTACATTGAGTTGCAAATTATCTATTTGATTAGCATGAGGAGTAGGAAACGCATCCCACTGCCTTTGTCACCACGTGTTTTGTATGGAAAGAATGGCCACAGCCCACCTGTGCCGTATCACTGCTATGTCTGTTTGTCTCCGTCTGCCTGGGTCCCGCCTTGCTTCCATTGTGTGCAATGGACCCAAATTACAAAAACTGTCAGAACTCAGTTGCTAGGTTATTACATTTCAAGAGTGACAGGGGTGTAGGTTTGAGAAAGATGCAATAAATAGCTGAGGCAAAGGCTTTGCTTGGGCTCTGATACAAGAAAATGACATATTCAGGCAACTTATAATAATAATAATAATACTTTAATTTTATATAGCGCTTTTCTAAATACCCAAAGACGCTTTGCATAGGGCAGAGACAAACAGAACAAACAAAAAAGAAAGACAGGAGCAAACAAAACAAAACAAACAAAAAGAACATTTTGGTAAAAAAGAAAACTGGAGAAGCTGTGCGGAATGGGTCATGTAGTGGAGGGTAGGGTGCAGGGGTTAGCAGGTGAAGGAGAGTTTGAAGAGGTGGGTTTTGAGGGCTTGTTTGAATGATGATAGGGAGGGAACCTCACGGATGTGGATGGGGAGGGCGTTCCAGAGGGGGGGTGCAGCAGCTGAGAAGGCCCTGTCACCCCAGGTCCGGTGCTTGGGCCTGATGGTCTTCAGAGTGTTTGCACTCATTTATTATTTACACAAATAATACAAACTATACATCTCTTGGCGAGCCATCGTTGGACGCCATCTGTATTTGACCATCCTCTCTACACATACACACAGCCTCTCCTACGCTTTGGCCTGACTCGACTCAGTGAAGATTAATCTACGTAGGAGGGCAGACTTAAGAGTTTGAAAGCTAATTCCCTGGCTCCATCTATTGATTAGGAGGTTGATCGAGCACTACCTGCTCCCTCGTTACTCTAAATGACAATCATGTCTGCCACAACGTTTGGCCTTTGTTTTTCATATATATAAATAAATAAATGACTATACGAGTCATTCAGTCTACACTGTCGTGCTTAGTCTTGTTTATAATAACACTCAGGGGCTCAGACTAGGGATTGTATGGTTGTGCTTGCCTGTGCACACCATATGTGCATGTGCTTGAGAATGTGTGTATTAGTCTGTAATGAGACTGTAGAGAACATTGCTGGAGGGTAACAAAATGTCCTCTGACAGGCAGGGGCATATCTTATTATAAACTGATAACCTGTGGAGCTTAACATTTTCTTCAGACAAAACAAGCCTTTAGAAGACAAAAATTAAGCATATTATATAAGAGATAAATAATAATAATATCAATAAGCATGCTCTACTTCAGGAAAGTTCACCTTGAGATTTATACATTTTGTATGTTAATAACATAACATCATAAGCCTCAAGTGATGGCTACTGAAGCAGCAAGCCAGCTTTTTCATTTAAATGCTCCCAAAGTTTTAAAGTCTGTTTTTTTTTGTTTTTAACCACCCGTCTCTGCCTCGTGCTTTGATTTTTCTCTTTCCTCCACTTTCACCTCATGCAGTCACACTATCGCTTCTTGGTTAACATCCATGGATGCGTTTACTGCATGGCTCCATGATTCCATGGCTAAAACAAAGCGTTAAGGCAGGGCATTTGAATCAGGCAGTTCCTCCAGTTGTTTGAAAAACAATCTTTAAAAAAGAAAAAAAATATGGAAAGAACGTGATAAGGCAGTGAAATGCCCAGAGGCACAAACATGTATTAAATGACTCACAACTGAAAAAAAAGGCTACGTTATTCAATGTTCAATCTTTTTCCAGGGTAATAAGCAGAAATCCAGAAAACAATGTGCACCAACAGATAAATAATAAAGTGTATACAAATCTGAAGCAAAGGGATTGGGCATACACCTCAGCTTCTAGGCTCTTAGGAAACAACAACTGAGCCACTGTGACATCTCCTGAAGGTTAAAATTCAATCTAAATGAGCTGATAACATTTTGCACTTGTCCAAAGGTGAAACCACTCGAATACTGTATCACAGGCACACTCTGATGTGTGGGCGGCAGACCTGAGGCACTTAATCACAAAGTGAGAGCAAAAACCCATTAACAACCCCAAACGGTGTCAGTCATACTTTCACCAATGTGAAGATGTTTTTTTTGTTTTTTCTCTTCATAGCAGCTTCGAGGTCAGCTTCAATCAAGTGCTTGTCAGTGCGTGTGAGCTTGTCAGTGTTACAACCATCCCCTGGGCTGTAATGAATCCTAATTTAAGCTGCCATCAGGAGACTTCCAGAACGAGGCCACAGGCTGTTTCCAAGTGGCCGCGACGCTGTTTTCACCGACCAATAACAGCCACAAGCGAGACACGTGTTCCTACAGGACATCCAAACATGGCTCATTTCACCGCATTATCAAAAGAGGACAATCACTAAAATCAGCCCAAAGTTCCAGCATGGTATGCAACATGTACCGAGATCCCAGACCTTGTGAAAAATTGTATTTAAATCAAGGCATTGAAGACAAACCAATAATGATTCTATAGTGTCTAACTATATGCCAGATTACTGGCCAATTATTTATTCATACACACTGCAGTATTTAAACACTTCAGCAATCCAGGCCATGTTCTTCCAATTATTAGCTACATTACCCGTTCACCCTGTCCGATAAACATGAATGAAATAACCACTCGGCATATTCTACATCAGATATATTTAGCATAAGGCTGTGAGTGTATAGTCTCTGTGACACAAAAACCTACTTCCCTGGTTCACAAGCATTACATATTTTAAAGTACTCCATATGAGCTGAGCAACAGACAGGAGGGAGGCATTGATTGAGAACTGGAAAGCAGGACAGTGTACGTTATTGTACAAGCACAAAAAAGCAAGTCAAATAAAAAGATGCCAAAGCTTCAGTCACCATTGAATAATGTCTGTGTTGGACCTTCTGTAGAGCTTCTTTTTAAGGGCAGCATTTTCACACGAGACAGAAGATACACCCAAAGTATGGCTATTTGTAGAAGGTGTAACGGTAGCGGCAGCTGACGCCACGCAATGGTAATGTTCTGCTAACAGACAGCTGCTAAAATATGGTGAAGTTTCCTTCACCTCTGAACACCGCTGGTTCTCCTACCTGGCCTCCACACAGGTGGTTTAGACGAGGGGTCACAAGACGCAGTTGTTGGCTAATTAAGCTAATTAGTCCAGGTGCATACGTTAGTTTGTCTAACGCTAACGGTACCTTACTTCCTGTCACAAAAATAGTGGAGTGGACAAAACGTCTGTGCAGTTTCGGACACATTTCATTTTAGAATGTTTATGTTTTCATTGATTGTTTGTCGTTACATTGTATTTGTTAACGAGTTTTATTATTTATATTCTTTTAGGGGTGATCTTGTTCTAAAGATATTAAATGGTCTTGATTTCCCTGTTGACTTGCCAAAATCAACACAAATTTGGAAACTTTTTTATCCTTATTTCTACCTGTAATATGTGTGATAATGCAAATCCTTCCAGTCTATGCTACATACAATTGAAAGATTCACAGTAAAATGTGATGGTTTGCTACAGGCTGATTAAGCCACAATATTTTGTTAATGGGGCCAAACTCAACCAAATTCCACTGAAATAGCCACATTTCTGTAGATCAAATACAACCTATTAGCCTAAAAAACTAAAAAAGGGATAATTCCTATAAAATATGAAATTTACAATTAGAAAGACAGAATGAGGAAGAACATGATAAACACATTACGCATACTAACTCTTCTCCAAGTGGAAAAACAGATATCAGGGCACAATATGTAGGCCTATTTGTATATTGCTTCAAAATGTATAAATAAATGCACACACATTAAATTCTAACATCCCTGCTTTGCAAGGAAAAGTTAAATGTGCGTAAATAATGAAATGACTTCCAGAACTTGGCATCATTCCCTTCCACCACTTACGTATACAAATCAAACTGCTAAATGGAATTCGCTCTTTATATTCCATATATTCGTATCTAATTCATGAAATTGTGGCTTGGAGCTTTATGCTCTCATTTTAGTAATGATAAGTTGTATAAACTCATCTAATGCTGGATTTGTGGATGACTTTAAAAGTTTGTGACTTTGATTTACAATCCTTGATGGGTTAGGAAAGTGTTTAGGCGGCACATAAATGCATCGTCAATACTGCATGTGCAAGAAGAATGCAATAAATGTGCATGCCCACAAATGCACACACATCAACTGTAGACCTTTTTAGCTGGATTGCATGTCTTTGTGTAGTGATGTTGAGTGTTTATATGACTGACTTCTTTGTAATGCTTGATTTCCCCCCAGCTATGAGAAAAAGCATGTCTAATCTCATCCGTTGTAATCCCCTCTCTCATCTTAATCTTATTTTATCACACATCACATCATCTCTCATCTTATCTCAGTTGACCTCACCTCATCCCCTCATCCCCCCCCCCCCCCCCCCATTACATTCAACCCTGTCTGATCTGTTTTCATCACATTTATTTCCTCTTGTGAACCATCATATTATGCCATCTTTCCTAAATTCTTATACCTCTAACTTAATTCCATACTAGACTAAGATCATACTGGACATCTTACATCTGTGATGCATACATTGAGCCAAAAACAAATGACTATCACTGACTGTGCTAAAACCCGAGAAGATGATGCTGTGGCTGTCAGTAGTGTTTAGCCCATCCTCTCCTCTTAAGTGGAAAACCTAACAAATGACAAACAGAACTTCGGATAAACATGGCAACAACAGGACAACAACTAATGGCTCACACTGAACGTCAGACTTTATTTGGCAAAGTGAGATCCCTGCGTATTAAGTAACTGCCCTGGTAAGTGCTGTGATGAAGCTGCAGGATCAGTTTCAATGAAGTCATTAATAGATGCTTTCTTTACCTCTTCAGCTGAGTGCACTGCACTGCACTAGAGTTTAATGGAGAAGACATCTTAGGCCCTAACTTCAGTGGGGAGAAGTGTATGCTACTCATAAGCTAAATCAATTGGAGACAGCGATCTGGATGATGCTCAGAAAAGAAAGTCTGGAACACTTCAAGAGTGGTGAGATGAAAAGCTTTGCAATAACAGCTGCCACTGAAACAAACTGGCCACTTTTCATGAAAGGGAAACATAAGATGAACCGTTGACCAAGCATGGGTCGGTTGCAACCTCAAAGACACTGATAAATGGACTGTGCAGCTAGGAGACAGATCCTATAGCTTACCGGAAGAAGAGCATATGAGCAGGCAAAAGGATCAAAGGATCAGAGCACATATAATAAACCCTATCAAGGAGTCTATAATTTGCACAGCCAGGATAATAACATGGGGTGACTGTGATGGTGACATGATAACAAACCAAGCAGAGTGTGCAGTAAGCTTGTTATGGTGATGATCACATAGGCATACACTGTTTGGTATTGGTTATAGTCATATGGCCCAAACAGTCCGACAAGCTACAGGACAGTGTAAGGAAAGCATTGGACCAGCAAATTGATGAGTGCATCACATGATACGGGCAGTGAGCACGTCGCAGCACCACCATCATGAAACTTGTAATTTGCAGGACGATGTAGCCCGCCTCCTTATGAATTTTTATGAAAGATGCTTGACAGAAACAGATAATCTCCCAGATGCGTGTTGTTACTGCATGGGTCTTTACTCACAGAATCACTTGCGTTTTTACGCAGCTGCTCATCCTCTCCCACCAGGGCGGCCGGGTCCACCACCAGTTTCTCGAAGCACGCCGAGCCAAGAGAGGAGCTCTTCTGCTGGTACATGATCAGCTGGGACACGGGGAGTTTTGGGCTTCCGTGTGCCGTCAACTCGGGTTTGCTCCCCGTGGCTCCAGAAGCTGCACCCAGGGGATGTAGAGGCTGTCCGTCGCTGCTGGTGCCGGGGACCGCGTCGCTCCCATGGGACTTATTATCTCCTTCAAAAGGCGCCGGCGGAGAGCACAGATTCGGCTGAGACGAGGAAAACACCCGGTCCAATTGTTTTTTTTTCCTCTTAAACATCCATAACCCCGATTCCTTTTTGCTGCCCTCCGCGCCCCCGGCACTACGACGCTCCGATCCCAGTTTGGGACTCAGCCAAGGCTTGGCTTTCCCCTGGAAATTCTTCCACATCCTCTGCTGGTAGGACAGAGACTCTTGTCCTTTGGCGGTGCCCTCATCCTTAGGTGATTTCTGCTCCATGGTGCCTGTGCAGCAGCCAGCCAGCCTGAGCACACTCTGAATCGTGGAAGGATGTCACAGTTAGTCTGCTCCTGCTCGGGAGCACTTTCACTGATGATCAGTTTATAGCGCCAAGAAGGAGACGCACGGTGAGATGAGGAAGGGGGTGTTAGTCTCCAACGAACCTTGTAGAATGCCTATGCAGGCGGTACTGTGGATTTTTATGTCACACACTGTGCAGCACGCTTGTCAGACGGCAAGCATTCGCCTCATCTATTGAAGGTCTGTGTGAGCTCAGGGGTGAAGTTAGAACACATGTGGCGACTTCTGCAGGACGACCTAGACATGCTTGTCAAATGCTCCGCTTGGTTGTTGGCGGTCCTTGTGCCTTCTGCTCTGTCCAATATGCTTTGCAAAAAGGTTTAGTCAACTTCCCTATTAATTGTTTTATTCAAATGAAGGACGAAGGCTGCACCGCGCCTCCCTCTGGCCAACCATGTCACTTGACTGGATAATCTGCATGCTGGGGATTGCATAACGCACCCCCCAAAATGCCTCGTGGAGATGTTTATAATTCAGCTGTGGATCCCCAAACTCTGTTCTCTCTTTTGTTTAGTGTGGATGTTCTTGCACCGCAGCTATATATCTGGATATATTCTCTCAAATAGGTCAGGCTTCAGTGAATGTTATCACCCACACTGCAGCAGCGAGGAGGAAGTGCTGAACAACCTTCTCTTCTTTTGGATGCTGTGCTGCTGCTGCTGTGCAAATAACAACTCACTACTCTTCCCCTCTGGCCCTTGCTTCATTGCTGGCCTGTTCCGTCCCCCTGGTTAACACTGTGCCCACTATCCTGTAAACAAACACACAGACAATAATTACAGGAGTGAATTACTCTCTCATCTAACTCCCTGTGGCACACATGTACACCAAAAAAAGAGGTCACAGAATGACCTTTTATCTGCAAACAGCGCTGATGAAAATGTACTTCTTAGGGGAATGTTAGAACTGGATGAACTTCATCCCACTACACAGAGAGGAACTGAGAGTCCAAGGTATGCTGCTTGCATGGACATTCATTCATGTGCGACACTTGTGGTGATATAACCTTCCACTAGGAATGATTTTGAAGGTGTGATTGGCCCTGACAAAGCCTTCTGTTTTGAGCTCTTGGCCTCGACCCTCTAATAAGGAGAAAATGATAATCAGCCTTTGATGCCGTGTGGTGATTTATTATTCAGCTTCTTTTTTTTCTGAGACATGGACACTTATGAGTAATTAGGACATCCAACATGAGATGAAAATCCAATGACAAGTTTTGTTGTAGGGATCACTTTGGTTGATATCGTATCCATTCACATAAAACACTTTAATTACAACCAGGGGGGCACTGGCAGCAACACAGTGTCCGAACCCCTCTTTCAGTTAACTGGATGGCAATGTGAGCCTGTGAGCCAAACAATTCCTTTCAGCTACCATCAGCTTTTCTGGATAACTGATGAGTCTGCAGTGAGCAAGCCTTTCCTCTTAATAATCCTGATTCTGTTGATAGGAAGCTAATTAACAGTGTATGTGAATGTGCACACACACACACACACACGCACCTACACACAGACACAGACACAGACAATTAAAAACTCATCCCATCCACTGACTGAAACTACATGTAATTCAGTGGCACTACTAGAACATCACGCATGATAATGTAAGTCAAGTTCTGGTTAAATGAATCATAATAAGGCAATTTTCACTGCCTCTCGTAACACATTTAGTCTTCAATGGATAGCTAGTTATATTGTGTGAAATGAAACGGCAGAGGGAAAGGATACAGAGCTCATTTGACCAATATTCCCTTACCGCCTGTGCCTAGTTCAAGTAATCACGTATTCTATTTTCCAGCCTCAGCCTGCTTCAGCCACATTTGCCTGGTACGACCTCTTAGTGCTGGCTAATGGACATGGCCAACTTTGATCTGAACGTGGATTAACATTAGACTTCAAATCAAATGCTAATATGATATAATTTATGTTTGTTATCTGTAATAAACCACATTCACAGCACATAATGAATACTTTTTACCGATTAAGTTAACTCTAGTAAAAGGGGGTGTCATGTAAAAAAAAGCTTAAAATAAATATTTAGATAAATTAAAGATATAGAATATCTAGAGAAACTAACTCACAGGCATCAGGACTGTCTAGTTGCCTTTGACAAACAAATGTTTTGAGAGCCATTGAGTTTTGACTTGTTATTTTGTGTCTTAGAGTTTAAGTAATGTTCACACTCAATGTTCTAGTTTGCCGAGTTAAGCTGCTTCACCAAGTATACTAAGCATTATTCTCGCATTACTGTGTTGACAAAGTCACACTGTCAGGCAGGCGCACCCCACTCAAGGAGACCACAGTAACTAAGTGGCAACACAAACACATGAACTCAAGAGCCGGCTCAGTGTGAGTATTGTAAACTTTAAAACATGAAAATAAGTGCTTAATATATTGTTTAAAGAAGGGAACATATTATATTGCCTTGTGTGTTTCTCATTGTGGCCAGATTAGACTGTAAAATTGTATAAAAATATGTTGATTTTAACAATTAACATTAAAACAAAAATGTTATACAAAAATAGTACACATTTAACACAGCAGTAAGGCTGACAAAGCAGATTACAAATGCATTTCAGTAAAAACTACTGTATATCTCACCACAATATGTAATATGTTTTTTCTATTTAGACAAGAAGAATGTCACACAGGTTAAAGTTACAGCCCTATCAGAACCCCACCAGGTAACTCTTGTGATTTAATTACTCTATTGTGTATGTATTTGTGGAAGTATATTGTGTATGTATTTCTTTAGTTTTTTCTATTTTATTTCTATTTCATCTTTATTATTATTTGAATGTATTTATTCTAATGCTATTGGTCTGATAACCTCTGGGTTATAGAGATTAATATCAAACAAACAAAACTTGATATTTTTTTAACCATTAAAACTATTACAATACCTTCATATTTTTCACCTTGCTTAGTTCCTGTGGGTCACTAATTCAATTCTAAAATCAATCTGTGTCCAAGAGGTAGATAGAGGAAGATTCCCCCTATGATGGGATTAAAATACAGTTGGGATCCACGAGCGACCTTTGTAACACTGCTGTGAATCACATTGATCAAATTAATCCTTAATTCACATGTAGCATCAGTCAGGGTGACACAGAACAGGGACATGAAGTCAATGAGAGATATGGTATGAGGATGACCTGAGGGTATGAAAACCAATGCACATCATCTAATTCCGTCTAGTTTATTCTTCTGGGTGGATGAATGCTTCTAATTATTTTCTATTCCTGAATACATTGCCTCCAGTGATAGAAAATGCCAACTTTTCATGATTTGCAACACATATCCCTCATTTACCAAAATCAATAAGAAAGCGCTTGTAAGCTTGTTTATCTGTTTCTTTTTACTTCCTGTTTAAGGCCTGACGTCTTGGAGGGTGGTCTGAGCAGTCAGGAGAGGACACTGGCTGTGCTGCTGGAGCAGGCCTTGAGGATCAAACAGGAGGTGGCAGCAGGTCTGCGGTCCGCCCAGGGCTCCGTCCAGGTCGAGGCACTGTCCCGCGAGCTGCTGGGGAATCACATACTCACCATCACACGCATTGTCAAGCAGCTTAGCATGGACATACAGGTATACAAGTGGGTAGATGGTAGACGTTAGTGTTGTTCTATGGAAATGTATAATGCATTTAATTGTATAGTTGCCATGAGTTCTGTCGCCTCTTTTGTCTGAAATATCTCATTATGTGGATCAAGTCATTGTCTGACTCCCTTTTCTCTCTGTCCTCTGTTCTAACTCCTTCTTTCATCTGCTTTCCTCTCCTCTCATCTCTTTTGATGTGCAGCACACGCCCGGACACACACACGCACGCACGCACTCACTCATGCCCGCGTACTCACAGCTGATTTGATTACACCTGATAGAATGGTGCAGCGCCTGAGCAAAGCCTGCCTGACTCCTCGTCAACATCAGCTCGTGGACATTTTGTCTGTATAAGCAGAAAACGAATGATCTACACAGTATGTGGTTAAATAAATACTGCCAAGTTACACACTAACAGATGAGTGCTTGGAGTCATCTTTGACTGAGCAGAACATCAAGCCACAGTATGATAACCGCCTTAAAGAAACATGAAATAAAATGTATTACTTCATTAGTGTATACCAAATGGGCCATTAACATGATTAGAGACTGTCATTATCTGAAATATTACATAAATGCCTAAAAGCTCATTAATTCTGCACATGAAGAAGTAATAAGCTAAGGCGTGACATGAATATGCTGAATCTAATGATGCCGACGGTGATGACATTTCTGGTAGTTTTGAATGATCTATTAAGGACATAATTATAATAATAATGATGTTTTACAAGTGTTGGTTATTTATCTGCATTAAAATGAGGTACAGAAAAGGAATTGACACATTATTTTCTATTGTCATCTTTAGTTTTCTGCCAGGTTCCAAACAAACTATGTTATAAATATAAAAAATGCTTTGTTTGTATATTTAGTTTCATCTGTATTTGACTGCTGGTTGACATAAACGTGAAATAGACAAACAGGCTGTCTTTGTTCTGAGCAGGCCCTGGAGAGACAGATCGCCCAGCGGGACTCCGTCACCTCTGGAACCACAATGGCTGTTCAAAGCCTGGACCAGAAGAACGTGGCTGGCATTGGAGACCTGAGAGGCAGAGTAACCAGGTATGCACAACAGGCCGAGGTCAGATACTGTCTGTGTTAGCAAATAAAGCAATTTAATGACTGCTAAGTGCTAGCATATTAAAACTTTATTGTACAATTATTTAGACCCAGGTCTGGTGCACAAGTGATTTGACAGATTACCTCTTCTTTGCTTTTATCCTACTTATATTCTCTTCCTCTAATGAAGTGAAATCAAATAGCCTGCATCCTGTCTGGCAGCTCTTCACAGTCTCACAACTTCCAATCCGTTGTGGCATCGCCTCTGACCCCCCCCCCACACACACACACACACACACACACACACGCACACACACGCACACACACACACACACACACACACACACACACACACACACACGCACACATTCATTATTTACTTCTCACCAGAGTGAAGGAAAGTATAGGCTTGAACTCGCTCTAGCTGCTAATTAGCACCTGTTCATTATTTGGTGTCTGTGCAGATCAAGTTTATTAGACTGGATTGCTGAAGAGAGGTTGTCATCATTAGATTGCTTTAGGATTGGTGTTTTTGCTGCGTGGCGACCTAGGCAGAATTATTTTTAAACATCCCTGGCAATAATGTATTTTCTCAGCAGACAGTAGATGAATGTTATTTTGTGACCATCTTACTTCACAGCTGGCCTGAGATAGGATATTGCCTATTACTCAACAAACAGCTGATTTATGATCCAATAAAAGCTGAAGAAAAACCTCATCTACTCAGCCTAATGACTTCTTGTGTGCTAGTCATAAATAATCAAGCAAGTTGAGGGCCAGTGGTTTTTGATCAATTATATTGTTCTGTGAAACCCTTTATGGAAGCGCTGTAGTGGTCAACAGGGAAAGGACCCTCATTTCACACTGGACATCTCCATAATACATTGTTAGCTTTGATCGTTGAGCTTGCGCTTTACAAATATGATATTGACATAAACACAGTAACCCTGATAGAGAAGGGGAAGGAGAGCTTTTGCTGGCTTAGTGATGGCACCTTACATTTAGCACAGAAAGGAAGAGAGCTAGATTGCAACACTGATAATAAGTGTCCGCACAGTTTATTCTTATCACACAAACTGAACAGAGAACATGTTGATGTAAGATGTTGCATGAGAGGCTGTAAAGTATTTTTTTACAACCTGCTGATTGTGTTTGGTGATACATTTATCAAACTACTTTACAATTTGATTGGTTGTCATGTTTTGCCTGTGTTTTTATCGGTAATTGATCAATAGATGCAAATGTATCCACTGATACGTTCAAAGGTGTTAAGTAAGCATTTAAAGGATACAAGATCCCTGCTTAGGATTCAGCAGAGCCTTCCTCTGGCTGCCATTAGCTCGCCTGAACTGTGTGTGCTTCATATAGCACCTTCTCCCTGTTGTCTCCAGTCTTTTGCTCATCTCCCTCCCATACCTCTATCCTCATTCAGTGGTCCCTCTCTGCTTCCCCACCTATTATGTCAGGTGTGATGCCAGCATCGCCAAGCTGAGCGCTGACATGAGCTCTGCGGAGCGGCGGTTGATTAGACTGCAGCAGGAGGTGGCAGAGCTCAGGTCAGCCGCGGACGTACGGCTCAAAGAGCTGCAAGTCAAGGTGAGCGACGGACGGTGCCGCAAATGCTGACGGAGTTTAGCCCTTGTTCATGTAAGTCAGTACTTTAAACCACACTATATACAAAGTATCTAAACACCAGTGGCAAAAAGAATCTTCATAAGTCTTTCAAAGTCAATTCTTTGATACATACTTGGAATTATTCTTCATCTGTGTAGCATTCAAGACATCAGAAATTCGCAAAATTGCGCAGGAGGAAACATTTAAATATCCGTATAGCTTAAATGGTACATGCATATTTGTGACCATAATAGCTGCATAATATCTAATGAATTGCTATGACATTTTTTTTCACACATTTATGGTCCTCAGAAAATGAACATAATGGTGTTGGTCATCTCGACTTTTCCTTTAGTGACATGTCTCGACATCTACAAGATGGATTACCATCAAAATGTTGGTCTGACTTCATTGATCCCTTAACTTTTCATCATTCATTCATTCAATTTGCCCAATACTTTGGATTATGTCCAAATATCTGCAAAACCATGAGCTGTACTTGGGTGTACTGCTAATTAGAAAACGTTAGCATGCTAATACGCTAAACTGAGATGCGGAACATGTTAAAACATGATACCTGTTAAACATCAGCATGTTAGCATTATCATTTTAAGTATTCTGGCATTAGTATTGAGCTCAAAGCACGGCTTTACCTAAGACTCAAAGACACACCTGCATTGCTTAACGCTTAAATCTTCTTCTCATATTTCTTAAATTATGCCGTATTACACTAAGTAGCCAAATCCACAACCCTAACCTAATCCTTACCCCTCCGCTGCCTTTACACACACACACACACACACACACACACACACACACACACACAGAGATAGTGTTGAAACCTGGTGTTCATTTGAATACTCCAGTCTCAAATTAAGGAATTATGTTCTCATTTGTGAATTTATTTAGATATAAAAGAGGTATAACATTCATTTAAATGCTGCTTGCATGAAGGAAATAATAATCTGACAATATGCACAGGGGGTGTGTTTGCTGTTTTCCCTAAATAGGAGGGCTGGCTGTTTGGCAGGTGAGTTGGAGCTTACTGCTGCTCAGTGAGACCGGCCTTATCAAGTAAAGTCAGGGGGTCAACCACAGGCTCTGAAATGAAATTAATTCAAACGGGGATGTCAAGGTCTCTCCATAAACAGCTTTTACTGCCCTTTGGGGTCCAATTTTCTATGCAAGATAAATAGAATAAAAACTACAAAAACACTGGCTCAGGACACATACACTATGTCAAATGTTATAATACTCTCCATCGCTTTCCTAAATCCAAAGCCGAACACAACTGCCTGCAACCACACACTCACCTCACATTGAGTCAGCCTGCACTCAGTTCTGTTGGTGGCACTTGGGGGTAAATCACTTTGATGGCAGCACATTAGCTGTGGAGCAGTGGTCAAGCATGTGCCATAAAGATAATTGAAAAAGCAGAGAAAGTGGGTCACTGCTGCTACTCCCAGTCCGCAGCAGCTCAATCCGCTCGACTCAGCAGAAACCGCAGAAGGTAAAGGTCAGATCATAGAGCCGGCGCCAGAAAATGCTCCAACGTCGCGTAACGGCATGTGTTTGTGTATGTGTGTTTTCTTTTATCCAGGTTTATCACGACCTGTGGAGGCTGGAGGCCTCATTGGCAGAGAATTCCCAGGAACAAAAGATCTCTACGGCTGATCTGCAGACACAAGTTAAACTACTAGAAGCCAGGTAATGCCATGAGTTCAAGAGGAAGCACAACCCAGAAACACCTGGGTTACTTGTTAAAATGCTCTGTCGTGTATCACTTTGATTTCTTATTTCATTTCCTCTCAAGGGCTGACCTCGTTGACAAAAATGGCTCACAAATGATACTGCACAGCAACACATCCTATCTTGCAGTGCTCGTGATTTGTGCAGGCATTCAGGGTTCACCTGATTATCAAAACCTATGTTTTTGGGCTGCTGCTAAACATGCAAACGCTGCAAAGTTGTATTATAATCTGACATTAAGATGTTTTTTTCCACAATAATTGGCTTAGTGTTCATGTAAAAGTGCTCTATGTTAGACATATATGTTGACATAACTTTTAATTGAACGTCTTGAATTGAATGTCTTTATAAACATGAGTTTGCTATGTTTTATTTATTTATATGTCTTCTCATTTCTTACTGTTTTTCAGTTTGCTGCTTGTGATTGGGATATATGGACATTTTCTTGGCTAATTTGCCTTTTAGCAGCGCTCCACAAGCGATGATTTATGTTCCCTTTTTCATTCTGCCCAGGCTCTAATATAATAATCTATGAGCTACTAATTAACTTATCAAATAATATCCCCAGTCAGTCCTCACTCTCTGCAGCTGGGCATTTCAGAGTCATGACCTGCAGCTCAACTTTTGATGCCAGAGGCAGAGAAAAGCTGTTAAGTTGATTTACTAATCCATCTGACAAATTAACTCACTCGACAGCAATATGCAAAATGAGTCACATAGTTTTAAATGGTGGAAACAGAAACATGAATGATGAATATCCTTTATTTATTACTATCGTAGATCTACAATGGAAACAGGTTCTCTGATCATGTAAAAATAGATGAAAAGCGACATTGTCTGTGTTTCTGAGCCAGGCAAAAAAGCATATACCAATATTATATCCAGCTGTCCAGGGGGCTCCTTGTTCATTTACTCTCTAAACCAGCCTTGTTTTTTTGTGTTGCCAAGTCATTTGGAAGCACAGCTGATTTCTGACCCCACTAAGTCCACAGAGAGACCTCAGTAGATTTTGCATCCTCCTGGCTTTTCGTCAAACATCAAAGTTAAACCTTTTCAGCTCTCTGACCACAACTAAAACTTAAGCACAGTATTTAGTGCCTCAAAACAACAACAACAACAACAACAACAACAACAACAACAACAACAACAACAACAACAACTCTTGAAACCCTCCTCTATTATGCCTAAACACACGACATTCAACAGAGGGGCCAGTCGCCCACAGTTACTACTCACAGTTAGTGCCACTGACAAACAAATCACACATGCTCAAAGTCTCAGATAAGCTCAAGAACACAACGGCCACAATAAAGTCGAGGCACACCGACCATTTCACAACAGGGAGATGATTAACCTCCATGGAGACTCCACAGCTCCACAGCTCGTCTAACACGGCCAAATCAGCTGTCCTGTTGTCTAGACGATGCCTGGCCGAATAACTGTCACCATTAGCCAGATTAGCCTGCCAGCGCAGAGTTATAAATGAGGTGTCTCTGTTGCTGCATATCTGAATAGATAAATGAATCTGAAGCAGAAGGAGTCAGATTTGTATTGCAGGCAAACACAGACACACACACACACATAAAGTCCTGGCATTTGCCTCATTGATTTTCTCATTTAGGACAAATCCCTTAAATTGGGGTGAAAGAAAGTCAATTGAATTGAGCTTGACGAAAGAAAATGTTGATGAGACACTCCGTATAGTGTCTTAATGTTACAATACAGCCCACATAAGATTTCACTCAGCGTGTCTAAGGTTGCAGCTTTCATCTGAGACATTGTAGTCCCAATGGAATTATGTGAGTAATGTGAGCTACATATACAGTACAGTTATATAAATAAAAAAAGTACATACAGAGTACATACAGTTATATAAATGGCAACCCAGTCCAATATTACAGGGAGAGAGCGATTTGCTGTGCTCCCTCAAACAAACGCAGTGTTCAGAGCTACAAAAAGGCCCCACAGGTCAACATCAAGTGTTTCTAAAGTCCTCATGCAGCATCTTTCCACCACAAGAATGTGAGTTTGTGTGTTTCAAGGCACAAATAGCAGCAGCACTCAACCACAAAGTAATCGTGTTCTGCTGCGGCTGGCATCAACCACCTTCTACAAGTGGGTGCCAAAATATTGGTTATGGTAACAGATAAATTCTTATTCCAGTGCGCCAAGTAGGAGCTGTATACAATGGGTCTACATTTATAGCAAGCATTGCAAAGGCTTGCAGCTATTTGCCAGTCCGTATACATTTTTATAACATGTATAAACTAATCTAATCTACTAATGGCATTTTCGCTGTAAAAATGCAACTTGCAACAGTTTTTTCCTCAACTGCATTTCTCTTCGTTCTACTCCTGATGGTTTTGCAGGATGTCGGGTGAACTGAAGGAAGCCAAGGAGCAGACAGATTCGCTGAGGAGGCGGACAGAACAACAGCTCAACAGCTTAGCCCAGACTCATACGGAAAGCAGCCAGCAGCAGCGCACGCAACTGCAGGACAAACTGGTACCGTAGCATCAGTTAGTTATCATCAGTTTGACCAACAGTTTATGCAATCATGTTCACAATAACACCATTCAGGTAATAGGCAGGCCGTATTCAGATGTGGTATTCTGGATATTTGCCTCCTTTGCCTTTTCATGCCTCTACGTACATTTTAAAAAAAGAACCACCTGCGATATAATGACACACTTACACTTACAGTAATCAACATTTTTATGGTTATGAATTTGTAAAGCTCAAATGTCACAACTTCTTATGACTGCAAATAATCTTTTAGTGAAGCAGTGCAGATATTTACAAAGCTCTGCTTAGGTTAAAAGCATGCAAAAAAAACACTGATGCAGATCATATTGACCCACATCGTTTTCATCTAAGTGCCCACTTAATCTGTCCACATTTAGGTCACATTTTTAACCAAACCTTTTTAACAGGCATGACTTCAGCTTCGTAGTAAAGCTCCTTAGTAGTACTTTTACACAGAAGTGGGGATGTCTCCGATTTCAACAACTACAGTCAAATATCTAAGCTTCCTTCCTTAGCAAAAAGCATTGACCTCTCAAAAGCATTTGATACCTTTGATCATAAAATCTTAGTCCCCAAACTACAATCTATAGGTTTGGGTGAAGCTACGCTTTATTGATTCCGCTCTAACTCAGACTGTTGTTGCTGATATTACGCAATCAAACCAGCTACCCATCATAAATGGGTTGCCACATGTTTCTCTCCTTCGTCCATTGCTGTTTTACATTATCCATAAATAACATTTTCCAGATCAATACTTGAATGTCCATTTGATATGCCCCAGGCTCCCTGACTCACCTTCAGACTCACTTTGATGCTTTACAATTATTACTCCTTCATCACAGGCTAGTTTTAAATGCAGAAAAGACCAAGTGCATGGTATTCTCCACCTCCACCAGTGACACCAACCTTCCTGACATTAAAACTTTAAATGTCACTCACATTGTTCTTGCTGAGTTTTACAAATATTTTGACAGCAGACTGTTATTCTAGATTTATGTTCAACATTTAAATAAAAAATAAAAACTAGGCTTCTTGAATAGAATTAAAGGATGTTTGTCTTCTTCAAAGCATAAAACTATCATTGTGCATTATGCTTTATCACTGAGGACACATTTTAGACTCATCATTGTTCTCTGTATCACTTCCTTACAGCTGTACTGTTGAAGTTACCTCACATCTCTTCTCTCATTTAAATCTAGTATCCAGAGTACACGATCCAGTAAATACAGATATCCTTCATGTACGCACTAATGTGGTTTCAAGTACTTTAACTTAAATGTAAACATAAATGTAATTAGCTATCCGGCTAAGTGAGAGAGCTTAAAGCTTTATTATCTGATGTTTTTAATGGTTCTTGTAACTGTTTTAATTACTGTTTATTGTGTAGTTGTGTTCTCTGTTTTGCTGATTTTGTTCTTGTGAATGTTTCTTGTTCTCAGGTCTCTCTTGGAAAATGGATTTGAATCTAAATGACACCGCCTGATTAAACAAAGATAGAATTAAATGTCACAAGCAGCACCTTAACATCAGGATTAAATACAGTGTTCAGGACTGGTCACATATACAGCGTGAGGGGTACAAACTGCCACGCAGTGCTGTACGTTTGCAATCTTCGTTGTGTGTTCTGTATTCAGTTAGAGGCAGAGTCTAGATCAGCTGTCCGGCTAAGTGCTCTGGAGGCCCGTGTGGAGCCGCTTGAGGCCCTTTGGGGTCAGGCCGACCGCCGTCAGTCAGATCAGCTGAAAAGCTCTGAAACCAAACTCGGTAAAAGAGAGACCTCAGTAGAGAGCAGCCTTCGCCATGAGCTGCAGCTGCTCAAACAGGAATACCACAAAGGTGGGTGATCATCACTGTCTGTAACTTGCTGTCATCAGTGAGCAAACACACACATAGTGCACGTCAAGGAAAAATGCACATGCAGAAACGCTTCACAAAAGAGTCCGAAAAAGAGAGACTGGTCATAATTAGTCATAAATTAAAGAGACTCGACTACTCCACTGATATATAACTGTTTCTACTCAACATAACTGTCTGAACTATATAGATTTCAATTATCAAGCATGTAGAATTACATCATGTCCAAAAAATACTTTTTAGTCAAGCCTCTCTCTTTTTGAAAACTACCAGTTAACACAATAACTAACATTAGCTCCTCGTCCTAAATGCAAATACAGCAGGACTTTTAAATTAGACAGATGTGAGCTACCGCTGCTTCATGCTACCACAAAGCTAATAAGTGATACAGTACAGACAAGCCATAGGAATACATCCAGGCAGCCCGGTACAGCAGCTCCGCTCTGCATCAAGCTGCTGTTGACATCCATCCCCATCTCACTGCCAATTGGAAGCTCATCTCCTGGGAGCTCTGGCAAAAGATCTCAAACCTTCCCCACGTCCTGTAAACGTCTTTCAGCCTCCCGCGCTTATTAAAGTGAAGACAAATAGAAGATGGGGCAGTGGCTTCCTCCATTAAATAAAAGCAGGAGTGAACTGCTCTATGAATCATCGCTCATCCACCTCTCTCAGTGTGAGAGAGCCATCCATCACTCTATTTTAAGTGTAGGATGAAAAGATGGAAGGAGATGGTATTAGAGGGGAGAAGAGCAATACATATTTGATGAGTGTCATAAATATTGGTGGCAAGACAGGCGAGGAGTCAGAAAAAGAAAGGGGAGAGATTTAATATACCATCATTGTACAATAAAGTTTAGGCAATTTCTTCTTAGAGTACATGCAACATTGAACAATATTTCCATCTTAGGCGGTATGTTCTTAACTACTACTATAAGGTCATGATAACTGATGATTAACTCATGATTTAAACCAGAGATCAGTAGAACATTATTAAATTGGATCCTCTGTACAACCTGCTTCTCTTTGGAACAGGGTTCTTGTCTGTGCATGGTGCAATTGAGTCCCTGCGGCAGATAGGTGGCATCAAATCCCGCCTTGACACGGAGAAGCTTCAGAAGGACATCAGGCTTGTCTGCAGCAAGCTGGCTCAATGACTTGTGACATAACTAACTGGAGAGGAGCTCCTTGTTACTGTCACACCAACACTGAAGCAATGGCTTGAATCAAAAAGCACGCTACTCAGTTAAGGTGTTTCTGTTTCATCACTGGCTTCATCATATTCTATGAGCCCACAGCTGTTAAGACCGTGGCTACGTTTAACTCGATCACTCTGAAAGTCAGAGTAATTATCTTGTGATTTGATGTACATTACCTTTTGTGAAATATTCGGGAACTTAATTAGACGCAGATCTGTCAATGACATTTAATTGTGTGCATTTTAAAAAAGGTAAGATTTGTTGTCTACAATTTCACTTTATCTCACAGATCTTTTTTTTCCAGATTTGTCACTTGAGATGAGAACACTATTGTGTAAAGATTGTGACAATATTATTGTGACAAAATAAATTGTAATAGTATATATTAAATGTTCTCTTATTATTCATTATACATACACACACTCACATACAAGTACTTTGTTTTAAAAAGAAGGTGGGAATAGAATTGTCCGTTACATCATGTTTCAAGACAATAAGTTACTATTACAGTCTAAAACTGCTCTCAGGATGTACCCTGAAATATCATTTGGAAATCAATAACAAGGCACTATTTGTGAATATGGATGTTTTAAATGTTAATTTTAGCAGGGGGGATTCTTCAGTTATTTTGAACGACAGAACATCTCTAAATGGGAAAAAGCCTGCCGAAACCCGGGATCGAACCAGGGACCTTTAGATCTTCAGTCTAACGCTCTCCCAACTGAGCTATTTCGGCTTTTCCTGTGCAGCTAACCAGCTTAGAACAAAGTCTAATACCCCCTGATTTGAAGGCGCTTTACCACAACGATACTATGCTGTGTGTTTTTACGGTCCATAACTCTACTGTTTTGGCAGCGTTGTTTGTGACCCCAGCTCATACCTAACAGGTGAACATAGTGCAGGAGTCAGGTGTTTCCCTCAGGAGTAAGTAAAAGATAAAAAAATAAAGCTAAAAGAGAGTATTGGACTTACATTCGCCAGGTGGACTGAAACACGACTCAAAACAAATGGTAATGTTGTTCTGCTGCTCATTGTGTAAACGTTTGCTAACAAATTCGCCATATCGATTTAAAAGGTGAAGATATGCAAGTGTTCACGACTGTTTCCTAATGCCCTCAAGTGGTCAAAATCTGTTAATGCAGGTTCAAATCAGAATCAGAATCAGAACCGTTTATTGCCAAGCTATGTTGCACATGTTGTTTGACATGGCGGGTGCTGAATAACATTAAACAATCAACAACAATCAGCACACTGCAAAAAGTAGAAACATTTAAATGTACAGTAAAATATAAAATAAATTGAAACATAAAATAAAGTGCACAAACGAACAGTTAATAGGACTATAAACAAGTGAGATGTAAGTGTAATGTAAAAGAGCCGAGTGTATTTACATAAGAAACCTAGAAGGGATGTGCAGGGTGACCATGAGTACAATAAGTGCAATAACACAAATATATAGTAGTAGATCTTGAGTATGATAAATTACATACATAAAACGAAATTAATGCATAAATACATTTAGGCTATAAATACACAGAATATTAAATAAATACATGCATAACTAAATACATACATGAATACATATATATATATATATATATATATATATATTGCATAAGCCTCAGACACTTTACAGTAATACGATATATAATTAAAAGCAATGACATACAGACAAATGAAAAAAGTGTGGATGTAAATTAATATAAGACATGCATCCCACTAGAAGTGATTGCCATTATCAATCTTTTGATCAGTAATTTAGTGAAACGACATGTTTCGTCCTGTACAGTGTAGACAACATGACATGATAGCGTTGCTGTGCAAAGATAATAATGCGACCCGCGACCGTGGCCTTATTAGCATCACGCTCTAACCAGCTGCGCTAACCGGCCACGGAAGCAGGGGAGTATGACGTAAGCCGAAAGTTTAAAAAAACCTAACGAACAGAAAGTGAAACCTACTGAGCAAACAGGGAGCGTCTGCTTACTGACGGTAAGTTCTCCATGTTTTAACGTTGAAAAGCTTTGTATTTTGCTAGTTTTATAGAAAAAGTCCATGAAATAGCACAGGGTGGTCGTGACAAAGTAAGAGTCATAGAGTTTAGGCTGATACAGTTAGGGTGTATAATCATCCTGTGTTTTTTTTGATTGATATGTACTTTTTGGACACACGGACTTCAACTATACGATTATATAAGTTATAACAAGTAGGTCATGATCGCCATAATGTTGAAATCAGTGGCAGCTGGTGGAAAATGTTCTAGGTAGGGCCATCCAATCAATTTCAGCAAACACCCCAGTATGATTTAATGCAAACAAATTAAGGTATCAAACACGCATTACTACTTTGCAGTTAAATATTTAACATTTATTCCAACACGAAAAAAAGCAGTAAATAACATCTTATTTTTGTCACCCTCACAGGCAATTCAATATAATATATATATATTTTTTTTTTATTTTTTTATTTTAATATAAAATACATATATTGATATAAGCTATGATGAGTTTTCACTGTTAATTTACCATCTCTATTAAATGTTGATGCCTCCATGACCAAGTTAAGCAGATGAGACTGAGGATCGTTTTGGCCCCACTCTGAATCTATTTGAGGACGCTGATTGGCTAAATTGTATATCACTCATTTCTATCTTTAATCAGCAATTGGCTAAACTGCTTCATAGACCCGCCTCAGTGGGGCCAGCCCCACTAGCTGCGCGTCCAGAGACGTGCACACAAGCAGAGATGATGGGCAGACAGGCTGCATACAAAATCCCCTTCAAAATAAAAGCACAGGATTTTCTTTTCTTCTTCTTTTTTTTTCCTTCTTTTTTTGGGGGGCTCAAGGTGGGGCCAGGCCCCTTGGCCCCCTATTGACCAGCCGCCAATGGTTGAAATATAGTTGAAAGGATCTTTTTGCTGCTGTAGCGAACTAATTTAAATAAAGTATATCTTATGAAAGAAGGCACAGTAACCGAATAAGAGAAACTAGCAAGGCTATAGAGATTCAAGTTAGCAACATTTATTGAGACAACAAAGCACATTGTACAAGATGAACAGACTTCTGACAAACAAGCCAAACAGGTGATTCAGGGTGAAAGCAACAACAGACACAAAGAAAGGCCAGTTCATTGCCAAAGCACCTCTCAACAACAAGGCTATTAGAAGTGCTTTAAGTAAAACATTATCAGACATTAAGACAACTTAAGAAATAAATGCAGTGCACCACAGAAAGGTCTGAGCTAATCAAATGTTTCTACTTGTCTCTGTTAAATATAATAATTATAATGATACCATGATGACACATTGCTGTATTCATTTCTCCCCGAACTGTAGAACTTCACAGGACAACATCCCCTATCATCCACATCTCTAAATCAGGATGTCAGTGCAGTTCTCTGGCTGGGAGGTGGTTGACGATGGTGCTTCTGGTGCGGAGCTGGATGCGTCCCAGAAACCACGAAACCGGGGCGTCTACACCATGTACCACGGGACCAGTGTTGCCAGTGCAAGGCTCATCCTCACCAATGGTTTTAAACAGTCATCGGTTGGCATGCTGGGACAGGGCGTGTACGTCAGTCGTGACATAAAAAAGGCGTCTAACTATCCATTGTTCAGTAGCATTACTGACCGTGTGGTGTTTATGTTGCATGTGCGCGTTGGCCGTGTCAAGCGCATCGACAAGGACAACCATCCCTTGCAGTTCACCTGGAGCACTAATGGCTACGACACTGCCTGGGTACCCCCCAAATGTGGCATGTCATCTGTGCGCAGTGGCCTAGAGGAGGATTGTGTGTTTGACCCCAAAAGAGTGACGGTGGTACGCATTGCAAAGGCACCAGACGCCACCATACAGAAGGAACTTCAACAGCTTCTTTCAAAGACGTCCGGAAAACCGGGACGAGGTGGCGCTGGTGCTGCAGCTGTGTGTTCGCTGTGTAAGAGGAAGACCCAGCAGGGCTCTTCACACATCAAGCAACAGTGCTGGGAGTGTGGGCAAAACATCTGCATTCTCATGTCCAAGCATGTGTGTCCAAAACCATGACGGGGGTGAGGGAAGATGATATAGATTAGAAAAACAATTCTAAATTCAGGATGTTCGCTGTTCTTTTTACTACACTAGCTTTGTATTCTCTGATCAGCATGCATTATGATCACGTGCAATGCAAAATGACTTTTTCCACTGTCTGACAGTGGACATCTGTGATTTAAATATTGAAATATGTGACAGAACTAAAGCCAATAAATGTCATTGCTATACTATCAGACCCATTATGTCTTTGTCCTAGTTTTTCAATTACATACTTTTGCTGTTATAAAAAGCTGCATGTGCAGGACTAGTAAACAGTTGAACGGAATGAAACAAGCATTTTTGCAAGTTTCAAAGGGTCATGCAATAAAGATAAGATAAGATCATTTAAAACAAAGCTGTGGTAAAAGCTTAACAGTCAGTTAGTAACAAGTGGGACTGTATTTAGTTTCTTATTCATGTGTTACAGGGAGACAGACATGCCAGGTTTTACACTTTACATGACACAAACGTGTGTGTCATTTAATTTCCAAGGCCAAAGCGATAGGAGGTACACAATGTAAAGGCCATGTTCTGACACCACTACTCTATATGTTATACAAGAAGGAAAAGGAGAACAGCTTCCTACTTGCTCCCCACATCATCACCATGACCCGATTAGCTTTTTGGCACACACCCCTGTCCTCCCCCTTTGAACTCTGTATACTTAATACAGTATTCCTCTGCTGGAATACTACCTGCCCTGAAATTGTCTTGACTAAGAATCTGCGCCATGTAAGCACAATATTCTCTGAGATAATTGAGCTCTTGAAGGCTAGATTGAGACACTCGGCTGGGCCCCTCTTCAAGTCAGGGCCTCAAGATGATATAGTACAGTGGGCTAATAAAGCAGCAACCACCTCAAGGTTCTTAACATGTCAGCTGGTATAAAGTATTTGTTGTATGTATCACCAAAACCAAAATACACAGTGAACCTGTGAGTAGTGGCTCTTGCCCAGTTGATAATCCAGCCTCCTTGGAAAACATGCAGCTGACAGGAAATGTAATACAGTACAAAAGCATTGATTCAGTTGCATATCAATGATGAAAAGCTTATAAACTCAAGTGATAATCAATATAACGTTAATGGGACAAAATACCATCGTGGCCAGTACGGGGATCGAACCCGCGACCTTGGCGTTATTAGCACCACGCTCTAACCAGCTGAGCTAACCGGCCTCAAAACCACGGAAATGTGACGTAATCAATAAGGTAAATGAAACCTAACTAACAGAAAGTGGAATCTACTGAGCGAACAAAGGGAGCGTCTGCTTACTGACGGTAAGGTCTCCATGTTTTAACGTTGAAAAGCTTTGTATTTTGCTAGTTTTATAGAAAAAGTCCATGAAATAGCACAGGGTGGTCATGACAAAGTAGAAGTAAGAGTCATAGAGTTTAGGCTGACACAGGTTAGGGTGTATAATCATCCTGTGTTTTATTTGACTGATATGTAGGACTACTTTTCGGACACACGGACTGCAACTATACGATTATATAAGTTATAACATGTAGGCCATGATCGCCATAACGTTGGAATATAGTTGAAAGGATCTTTTTGCTGCTGATTCAAGTTAGAAACATTTATTGAGACAACAAAGCACCTTGTACAAGATGAACAGACTTCTGACAAACAAGCCAAACAGGTGATTCAGGGTGAAAGCAACAACAGACACAAAGAAAGGCCAGTTCATTGCCAAAGCACCTCTCAACAACAAGGCTATTAGAAGTGCTTTAAGTAAAACATTATCAGACATTAAGACAACTTAAGAAATAAATGCAGTGCACCACAGAAAGGTCTGAGCTAATCAAATGTTTCTACTTGTCTCTTAAGTATAATAATAATGATGATACCATGATGACACATTGCTGTATTCATTTCTCCCAGAACTGTAGAACTTCACAGGACAACATCCCCTATCATCCACATCTCTAAATCAGGATGTCAGTGCAGTTCTCTGGCTGGGAGGTGGTTGACGATGGTGCTTCTGGTGTGGAGCTGGATGCGTCCCAGAAACCACGAAACCGGGGCGTCTACACCATGTACCACGGGACCAGTGTTGCCAGCGCAAGGCTCATCCTCACCAATGGTTTTAAACAGTCATCGGTTGGCATGCTGGGAAAGGGCGTGTACGTCAGTCGTAACATAAAAAAGGCGGCTCATTATCCATTGAAGAGTAGGATTACTGACCGCGTGGTGTTTATGTTGCATGTGCGCGTTGGCCGTGTCAAGCGTATCGACAAGGACAACCATCCCATGCAGTACACCTGGAGCACGCAGGGCTACGACACTGCCTGGGTACCCCCCAAATGTGGCATGTCATCTGTGCGCAGTGGCCTAGAGGAGGATTGTGTGTTTGACCCCAAAAGAGTGACGGTGGTACGCATCGCAAAGGCACCAGACGCCACCATACAGAAAGAACTTCAACAGCTTCTTTCAAAGACGTCCGGAAAACCGGGAGGAGGTGGCGCTGGTGCTGCAGCTGTGTGTTCGCTGTGTAAGAGGAAGACCCAGGAGGGCTCTCCACACATCAAGCAACAGTGCTGGGAGTGTGGGCAAAACATCTGCATTCTCATGTCCAAGCATGTGTGTCCAGCCAAACCCCCGACGGGGGTGAGGGAAGATTATATAGATTAGAAAAACAATTCTAAATTCAGGATGTTCGCTGTTCTTTTTACTACACTAGCTTTGTATTCTCTGATCAGCATGCATTATGATCACGTGCAATGCAAAATGACTTTTTCCACTGTCTGACAGTGGACATCTGTGATTTAAATATTGAAATATGTGACTGAAGTGACAGAACTAAAGCCAATAAATGTCATTGCTATACTATCAGACCCATTATGTCTTTGTCCTAGTTTCACAATGACATACTTTTGCTGTTATAAAAAGCTGCATGTGCAGGACTAGTAAACAGTTGAACGGAATGAAACAAGCATTTTTGCAAGTTTCAAAGGGTCATGCAATAAAGATAAGATAAGATAATTTAAATCAAAGCTGTGGTAAAAGCTTAAGTCAGTTAGTAACAAGTGGGACTGTATTTAGTTTCTTATTCATGTGTTACAGGGAGACAGACATGTCAGGTTTTACATTTTACATGACACAAACGTGTGTGTCATTTAATTTCCAAGGGCAAAGCGATCGGAAGTACACAATGTAAAGGCCATGTTCTGACACCACTACTCTATACGTTATACAAGAAGGAAAAGGAGATTAGCTTTTTGGCACACACCCCTGTCCTCCCCCTTTGGACTCTGTATACTTAATACAGTATTCCTGTGCTGGAATACTACCTGCCCTGAAATGTTCTTGAATAATAATCTGTACCATGTAAACACAACATTCTCTGAGATAATTGAGCTCTTGAAGGCTAGATTGAGACACTCGGGTGGGCCCTCTTCAAGTCAGGGCCTCAAGATGATATAGTACAGTGGGCTAATAAAGCAGCAACCACCTCAAGGTTCTTAACATGTCAGCTGGTATTTGTTGTATGTATCACCAAAACCAAAATACACAGCGAACCTGTGAGTAGTGGCTCTTGCCCAGTTGATAATCCAGCCTCCTTGAAAAGCATGCAGCTGACAGGAAATGTAATACAGTACAAAAGCATTGATTCAGTTGCATATCAATGATGAAAAGCTTATAAACTCAAGTGATAATCAATATAACGTTAATTGGACAAAACATCATCGTGGCCAGTACGGGGATCGAACCCGCGACCTTGGCGTTATTAGCACCACGCTCTAACCAACTGAGCTAACCGGCCATGGGTAGACGGGGAATCATCTTTAGGTATTTATTAATGCTATAGCACATACAGGCAGAAGAAAGATATCCGGATATCATTTCTAGCCATCTACTGAACTGAAAGTAAAACTTGGAACTGATAAAGAGCAAACGAACCTTCGCTGACGGTAAGTTAAAGCTTCGACGACATTATAACTCATTAGATTTGACGCGATAACGTTGATCATGAGGAGTACGATACTTTTAACTCAAATGTTAACAAAGAAGTCAGTCAACGTCCGTCGTTTTACTCGCGTAAACATTTTGACATTGTTGTGACAAGTTGGAAACATTCTAACGTCAAAACGTAAATTGGCTTAATAGGAATTTGGTGGGTTTCCTGCTAATGTAACAGATATTCGTTCAGGTAACGTTGACGTAGCAGTTTGTCTTACTAAGCCTTTCCTTACACCATATTAGTATAGCAAACGTTTTTATTAAAGGTAGCAATAGCCTACGTAACTTAAAGGGTTAACTCGTACGTGCTAAGGATAAAAAAAAAAAATGGTATCCTATAGTATTTAGATAGGATCAGGCATGTTGGTAACTTAGCTCTAATTTCGAATTCTGTACCAAAATACTCTGACCTGTTATAACATGATGTCATTTTTTGTATGAATTTCTCACAGGGCTGCTGCTCTTGAACATCATCACTTATCAAAACAAGATGTCACTGCCCTTCTTTGGCTGGGAGGTGACCTACGATGACGACTCTCCTCGTGTGGAGCTGGGGGAGTCTCAGCAGCCCAAAGACAGCGGTGTCTACACCATGTACCACGGTACCAGCGAGGCCAGTGCACGGATGATCATTGCCAATGGCTTTCAGCAGTCATCGAAGGGCATGTTGGGAAATGGAGTATATGTCAGTCGTGATAAGAACAAAGCGGATCGCTATCCATTGAAAACTCAGCCTTCAGACCGTGTGGTCCTTAAGTTAAGTGTGCGCGTTGGCCGCGTCAAGCGTATTGACAAGGACGGCCATCATATGCAGTACACCTGGAGCACGCAGGGCTACGACACTGCTTGGGTACCCCCCAAATGTGGCATGGCAGCCGTGCCCAGTGGCCTAGAGGAGGATTGTGTGTTTGACCCCAAAAGAGTGACGGTCGTGGGAATTGCAAAGGCACCAGACGCCATCCTGACCGATCTTAAGCAGCTTGTAGCTAATAGTCCCAGAAATCCTGGCAGTGCAGCATCACATCTTAGTGGTGCTGTGGCTGTGTGTACACTGTGTAAGAGGAAGACACTGCAGGGTTCTCCACACATCAAGCAAACGTGTTGGGGCTGTGGGCAAAACATCTGCACTCTCATGTCCAAGCATGTGTGTTCAGCCAGCTTCTGAGACGGAGTAAGGGCCTGAAAAACAGTGCTGTGGAGAAACAGAGCCACGCCCGTATGGCCTGGTCTAAAGAGGTGGAGGAGGGAGGGATTGCAAGTGAAAGCTCAAGTTGACCGAAGAGTACAAATTCACAGCTCAGGGTGTAATTATACTTTTGAAATAATTCTCAGTTGTCCTTCCTTTTCCTTTTTCACAAACGAACTATCAATAATGAACTGTAATTGGTGCAACATGTTACAATAAATACTGCTGTACATCTTCTATGACTTTTCACACTATAATGATCTACTTTATACTCCATTCTTGTTATATTGTCGGATCAATGTGCATTAGGAAGCAATCAAAATGAAACAATATTTTTGTATTGATCAAGCTCAATCCTTTATTTCAGCCTGAATGTGGACATAGTTACTTTGTGCGAATTCCATTTGACATAATATGTGAAAACACTCATGATTTTGATTTGCTGAATTGATTTAATTTCTTTAAATCTGTATAATGTAAAACCCCAATAAATATCATGATATGAGACCCATAATGTCCAGTTTGATATGATTTCTTATGTGGTGAAGCGACCCAGAAAAGTGATTATTTCAGGTTATGTATAATCCCGGTAAGCTCCATGATTTCATAGTGATGCATCTGTAGACTCAGGGTGAAGAAGAGGCAAGCAGTGCATGAAACTCCAGCAGTCTTTTATCTCCATTCATTTTGGCATGCTGCAAAAGGACCTGCAAAAAAAAAATAGGAGAAAATATGATCACTATCACGGTTGAAAGTAAAAAAATAAATGCAAGCCCGACTAGTTTCAGTGTCATAGTCTTTTTTCAAAGAAGTCATGTTGGGTAATAGGCACTTCAAACTAAAATATGTTTCCACAAGAAATGATTAGATCTAGTGCCAGAGGAGCCGTGAGGCAGCTGTGTGCTCACATTCATTAGGTCCTGGTCGTTTTTGGCATGCAGGTGTCTGAGGAGGTACCAGCTGGACACTTGCACCACTGTCACGGGCACGTCTGGAGAGTAAGCCAGCCTCTCCAACAAACGCCTCGTTTCTCTGCAGAAGGCACAGGCAGAAATGGGCAAAAAAGGTATAACGTGAGCCGCGTTACTCGTTAACCAAAATCACTTTAATTTCATTCTCTGAATGTCTCATACACACCGAGCAAACATTTAGAAGTGGACCGTGTGAATTAAATGGGAAGAAACGTGTGGAAACAAATGGAACGGGACGGATGCTGATCTGGTTTGTTGTCTAGCTGAAAGGAGCTGGCACCAATGTACTTCTGTCTGAATCTATAACCATTCTCTCCCGTTTTATATATGATAAAATGAAACATTTCAGGCATGAAAGGGCCTTTCATTTTGCAATTATGCTTGGCACAGGGCAGCATCTCTCAAAGAAATGATCCAGTTGATGATTGGCACAATGGTTCTCCTCAGCTCTCTGATGAATATAACATTCTGATTAAGCCTCCTGGCAGAACTGTGAGCTACTGACAGAAGGCTATTGTGTCCGGGCTGGAACGTGTTGCTTTGTAAATTGCTCTGCAGTTTCAAAAGTAGCAACATCTTGGAAAGACAGATGGGGGGGGGGGGGGGGCATACATCTGAAGTTTCAGGTATGTTATGATCATTTCATCACTTTAGATTATATATTTCACTTACAAGCCGATATCTACGAAGGACGACCCACGCACCCGCAACACTCGTGTGGCTGCTAGCTGCTGCAGTTGAAACAGAACACGGTGAGAATCACTGACCTGGCAGCCATCTTGGTCCCGTACTGGAGCAGGGCCTGGAAGAGGAGGGCCACAGGAGATGAACCCAGCTTCAAGACTTCAGTGGTGGCTTCGAGTATCATGTCCGTCCATTCATTTCCTGGGACACCCGCCTGAGGGGTCAGATCACACAAAGTTAGGAATAAAACTAGCAAAGAGAAGCGTTATTCCTCTACTAAACTTGTGATGCGTTGAACCATATTGTTGCTAACAATATGTGTCCTGCCTTCTGTGTAAAGTAACTGCTTTCAGAGGAGCAGTGGCTCTAATCATTATTAGATGATGAGTTAGCAAAATGTCAAATAAAAAAAGACTTGTCTTGGGAGTTGCTGTCCTTTGAGAAGTGTAATAAAGAACCTCATCCCCTCAGATAAATCACAAAAGGAAGCTTCTTGGCTTGATTGAATTTCCGCTTGGCTCTGGCTGCTGATCCAATAATTCTGCTGGATATTCACCCATCTTTCATCTCGCCAACCTACTTTCTGCCCACTGACAGGGGTTGTCGAGATAGTTGTGCTGTAATAGCTGTACTTTATCACCTTATATTTTGGATCTAGATTCATGTTACGGCCTACGCAGGAACTCACCATACAGTTTCCGAGAGCTAGCAGCGCTAGTCGAAGCAGGCTGGCCACCTGGCTGCTGTGCAGGCCGAGCTGTGAGGCTAGCTGCAGACTCTGCCTGTAAGCCATGACGGCCTGAACCAGCAGGCCCTGGCTACGAAACACCTCAGCCAACCACTGGGGGGAGGAGAATAGGACAGCGATTGGAAATCAATAATGAGTGGGAGTGGAGGTGAGAGTGTGAGATTTAGAGCAGGATGTGGGGGCAGAGGAAATAGGAGAAGGGAAGGAAGGAAAAGGGGCGGAGAAGAGATTGTTTGAGGCAATGTGAGATAAAGATTTGAAGATCGGACAAAAAAGAAGGAGGTAAAAATACAATAAAACGGTTGACTGCGTGTTAATTCAGAAAGGACGTATGTAACTGGTCTATGTTTGTACAGAGCAGACAATGACATTATTTTCAAGCCTCGCTATGTAACAAAGTTTATCGTATTAAACAACTGACGCTTAAAGCGACAGAATAAAAGCTTTTCATCAAGTTACTGCAATCAAATATTGGTATTGAAAAGATGCGAGTGTCCACTTACATGCCACGCCCCAGGGTTGGTGGGGTTCATCAACACCGTGTTGTGGAGTTGCTCCAGCACAGAGTCTGGGAGCACAGTACCACCACCGGCCAGTAGGAGACGCTGACACTGCACCTGTCTCAGTGACAGCATCACTGCCGGGTGCTCTGGTGAAACATTGAGCACCTGAAATAAAGCAGGCAGAGCGTGAGGATCCCAGCAATGGAAAGAGGAGGCCCCACATGTAACTTGTATGACTTCCCCTGTGTTCATTTCTGTCTGAAGCAAATCAGATAACGATATTGAGGTTGTGTGTGAACGTGTGTTTGTATCCCACCTGTGAGCAGAGGGCTTCAGCCTGCTCCAGCTGTCCCCCCAACATGAGACCAGTCACCGCCTGTTTTAGTACCCAGCCTTCTAGAGCCTGGGCGAGGGGGCGCTCTATCTCCTCCACGTTGTGCACTGGGATACAGAAAAGTGTCTGTTATACACTCAAACACGCACACACACAATTGTAAAGACCATAAAACACACACACACACACAAACACGCCAATGCACACACCTTTCTCAGAAACCACTGACATGAGTGTTTGCTCCAGTCCTCGTCTGCTAGGAGCTGAACCTGAAAGATAACAGGAAGTATTTTCTGTGTGACAGGCAGCCATTAATCCTGCCCACGTTGCTGGATCATCTGAAAGTAGAGAGAAGAGTGGAGACTCAGATCACTCGTTTCACAGTATTGCTTTGGTAGGTGTAAGGTTAGCTTTACATTTAGATAATAGGGATAAACATGAACAAAAAATGTTGTGAGGTAGTTTAAGGCCTTTGTGTGTGTGTGTGTGTGTGTGTGTGTGTGTGTGTGTGTGTGTGTGTGTGTGTGTGTGTGTGTGTTTATACCAGGACAGAGCATCACAGCTCTCTGCATAGTCTTCAGTGCATTCCTGTGACTGTCCTCTCCAGAGTGTCTCCCACTAGCCAGCTGGTTCACTCCACTGTACAACAACGCCCTCTGCGGGACACAAACGTTACAACAGATCAGATTCATATACAAACACTGTGGCAGATATACCAACTTTAACATCGATATATATATAATGGCGCTGAGGTTAAAGAACGTGTAGAAAACATTGTAAGCATACATATACAGTCCGTCTCTTACCTTTCCTTGGGTCATACTGGAGAGACCGGCAACATGACCAGCCATCGCGCCGCCCTGCAATACACAGCAGACAAAACCATGACTAACCGTCCAGCAGCACTGCAGCAAACGTTGATGAGGCTGCTCAGTTAAATGTGCGCGATTAAAACAGATTTCCCGTGTGTAACGTTAGTGTGTGTGCATGCAGCCTTACATTAGCCTTCTTGGGGTAGTATTGTGGTACCAGCCTGGACAGCAGGGCCCAGAGAGATGGGTTTCCAGGATTGCTGTAAATAACACAGAAGGAACCTTTGTAACAATTTGTACCTCATGTGCATAATTAATATGTGTATGATATGTTGCTTCATATGTTGCTTCACAAAAAGTGAAATTAGGGTATTGTAGGGCACAGCACTTAAGTAGGGTACGCTAAACAATTCAAACAAGCGGTTTATCTTACCTGTGCACAGCTCTGGAAGCCTCTCTTTGCACCGCGCTGTAGTTGCCCTGCAGGGCGAGCAAGGCGCAGGTGAGGAGACATCGCTGCTCTATAACACTCACAGAGGCCGAACCTTGCTTGAGCAACTCAGCCAGGGCAGCAGCAGCTAGTGTAGCATCGCTGTGGACTAACCCCAGGGCACACAAACACAGCAGAGACTCTGAGATCGGCTCCTTTAACATCGAGCTGTTGAGGCAGAAAGCACAGAGACACCTTTAGCGACAGGTACTATTATTACAGAACCACCGGTACGGTCCATACAACAATGTGGACTCACCATTTAAACAGCAGAGTCTTGGCGGAGTCTAGGTTACCCTGCCGGTGCTGAAGCAGAGCCAGAGCGGTCAAGATGTAAGCCTTCTCCTTCTCAGTGGAAGCCACAGCCGAAGCACGTTCATAGGCTACAATATACACAAAACGGTTTAGTCACATTCACTCTTGACATATAAACACGTGCTCAATCTCTGATTTCAGTGCTCACCGCTGATGCTCTCTGGGATGAGTCCTGCCCTGCAGTAGGCAAGAGCCAGCCCGGCCAGATCACTGAGCTCCTGCAGTGGAGTGGAATTATAAACACGCACCGCCTCCTCTGACTGACCTGAGGTGCTGCAAAGGACACAGTGGGACACACAAAGAATGGATTTAGGAGTATTTTTGTAAGTATTATCAAAGACGGTTTAAGTACATGGTAATAAGAAAGCTGGTCGTTACCACAAAGCGCGTCCATAGCTGCCCAGGGCAAAGGCCAGCTCTTCGGTCGAGGACATGGACTTAAGCAGTTCAACGGCTCTGAGGAAAGAGAGTTAAGAGTAAGAAAGGTGATTCAAATACGTTGTCTCTCATTCTTTTCTTGGTACACTGCCTCAACTGGGAGCCTTTGATTCAGGCACCTTCTGTAAGCCGTTAAGGCCTGCCTCTTCAGCTGCAGGTGCTCATTCAGGAAACCGAGCATAATGAAGGCATCAGGGTCGGACTGGATCCTCTCTGGGAGGGAGGCAAAAGAAACTTCATGTCACAAAACGTCAGGCTCTAATCGCACATCACCCAAATGCTTCCAAGGCACATCAACACACAAATAAGATGCTGTACCTGTGTACTTGCTGAGGGCCACCTGAGCCGCAGAGATGGCATTCATCTGGACTATGTTGTAGCGGTAAAGTTCAGAGTCTCTGTTGCTCTTATCCAGCAGGGTGGAACACACCCAGTAGGCATAACCTTTCACTCCCTCCATCTGCCGGGGGAAAGAGGAGAGGTACAGAGATTAGAGAGGGGGAAAAAAAGCAGAGAAAGGCAGAATACACATCGTTTAATCACTTGCTTGTAGTAGCAAAAGGCTTATAGCTGAAAATGTAGCAGAGTCACAAAGAAGCAGTTGAAGCAAAGATTAAACTGTTATATGTCAGCTAATGAGTGAGTATTGCAAAAGCAACCCCAGTGATTTTGGGAGGTCACGCACATGTGTGCTGAGTTCAGTGGTGTGCCTGAAAAGATCCATGGTGTCATAGCTTCCCACTCTCTCTGCTATCAGCGCCTGGTGAGAGGACAAAGGGACACAACTATCATTTAGACAGATCAACAGGGTCAAAGACAGAAATTCATCAAGTGATTTATTATTATTTTAGTCTAATCAAAACATTTCAACATGTATTTCGAGTATGTACTGACCAACAATCAAATAACAGTTGATATTAGCCAAGAACATAGTAACGTTTTGGGAAACTGTAGAAACATGGGGGTGCAACATAGCGGACTATGTGAAGAGATCCCCTCTGTATGTAGACATAAACTGCTCATTCTAAGGTAACGAAAACACAATTCTTATTGTCAGGGGTTTATATATACTTATTAATAACATTTTCCATTCCTGTCATTAGATTTACCTAAATGCTACGCACTCTTCCTTTAACCCTTGGACACAATTATTTCCAAGCGTTTCCTTGACATGATCAAGTGACCGTGAAAGATTGTCATATGATGTCTTTGTACCTGTCCAATCCAGCAGTTGACATAGAGCGGCTCCAGCGACTGGGCAATCTTGAAGGCCTTGTGTGCAAGCTAAGAAAATAAGACCGAACTTTAACAAAGAAAACGTCAGCCAACTATGTAAACATATATAAAAAAATGTATCACAAACACACACAAACCTCGATATTGTCGTTCTTCAAATACAGGGTACCAAGGTTGGTCCAAGCAACAACATTCTGTAACAAAATATTAAAAAGTCCCATAAGAACGTCAGAATAGTTTCTGAAAATAGTATTCATCACCTGAACAAATGTGCATTACATACATTTGGTTCAACTTGTATGGACTTGATGAAGCAATGTTGAGCCAGAGCGAAGTTCTCAAGACCTGAACAGAAAGAAAGTGACATGTTACATTTATTTATATATATATATATATATATATATATATATAATTAGGGCCCGAGCACCGACCAACGGTCTCTCATGGAACTCATGGAAATTTGCACTAATTTCCGAGGGAAGAGCAACGAGAGCAACAATCCCACACAGAATAAATGAATCTAGTTAGAGGACTCAGTCAATACCGCTCCTTTATTTGACCAATGATACATTGATGGGTCAAGTACACATTGACCAGCCAATCAATCTATATACACTCAATGGGATAGACCGCTCTTGTTAACATGACTGAGGTGGCGTATTATTCATTAACTAATATATTATTACCTTTGCTCATGGAAATCACTCCCAGGGCATTCCAGTAGCTATGGTTCCCACTGTCCATCATGATAGCTTTTTTTAAACACTGAAAAGAGAGTCAAAAAAAAAAACTCTTAAAAATACCACATCTGTGAGGAAACAATGCAAAACTGCAGGATTGTGTGAAATACCTGCTGGGCCTTCTCCAGAAGCAGCGATGGAGCGTTCTGGTCGTCCTCTGTTGAGCAGGATAGGCTGGACTGACGGTAATAGTTGAGTCCTAGGTCATTCCACAGGCTGGGAACCTCAGACATCAGCTTCAAAGCACGGCCATAACACCTGCAGACAAAAACATGCACTTAATGTTCAGTGTTTAGATTCTATGCTTGGCCCACAGGGGACCATTAAGTCATTATAAATGGCTGATTTGACAGAGTAGCAATGGTATATGCAGCTTGGAAAACACCTATGTCTGTTTGTAGTCTTACCTCTCACCAACTTTGAGTGTCTGGGCCTGGTTCAGTGTGTGGCTCTGGGTGTTGGGGTCTAAACCAGCCAGTGGGGCTGGCACTAAAACTTGAGCACTGTTTGTGGACACGGTGCTGACTGCAGTGCAAGCGTCTCCCAGCAGCTTCCACAAACAGGACATGTCTGGACGAATCTCCACAGCTCTGAAGAGCAAAGAAATGTGAAATGATAAATCAATAAAAAAAAATTAAAAATCAGACACAAGAGTCTGTGTGACACTGAAATGTAATGAATTTTATGATCTACAGATTAAACTAATGTCTAGTCATTACCTGAAGAGGTTCTGTATGGCTTGCTGAATGAGGTCAATGGCTCCCCCATCTCTGCAGTCTTCCATTAAACTTTTTGCCAGAGACAGCTGGCACTCCCCAAGACCTGAACAGATCATAACAATCTGATTAAATGCCCGTATTCAGATATACGACTATACCAAAGGTAAGGTCTTGGATACAATAATGCAAACACCTACCTTTAAGGGCGGGCACATAGTCCTGCTGCACTGTGATCTGCAAGTACTCTGCAACAGCCTCTTTGAACTTGCCCAGGGTCTGTTTGATAGCAGCAGCCTGGTAGACACTGTAGATGGAGGAGGGTTGAAGCTGATGGGCCTTACCAAAGGCCTTCAGGGCGGCTGTGAAACTCCGGCGGTTTAAGTAGGCCTCACCTAAACACTCCCAACACACCCAGTCCTCTGGATCTGCTCTCAGAGCTGCCTGCAGACTTTAAACATACATTAAATGGTCAATGCTCATATTCTAATAATACAAATGATAAAGACTTAGTAAAATAATCATTGTCTGAGATTTGAAACTCTTACTCCGCGACAGCTTGTTGATTCTCTCCGATCTTCAGGTAGTACAGCCCCCGCCTCATCCAAGCCCATTTGGCTGAGCCTGGAGTGGCTTTCTCAATCACTGACTGAAGTATTGCTAAAGCAGTGTCCTATGGCATTTGGGGGAAAAGGATTGGAGAATAAAAAAAAGGAGGATAGGGGAAAAGAGGGGGGAGGGTCAAGACTAAAGAGATGCACCTGTAAGGAAACACCACAACAAAGTGCCAACGCCACATCATGACAATTTGAACACTGCAACTTTGGCGTTTGGGTCCGATCGCCAACAAATCCCCTCACCATGTCGTCCTGCTCCATACTGAGATCCACGGAGGCCGCTCCAGACTCAGCATCATTGTTGTCCATCTCAAAGGCCTTCTTATAGCATCCTCGTGAGCGGCTGTGATCATTTGCCACCTGGCGGTAGTAATGCCCAAGGTAGCGGAATACACAACCAAGGTGTGGGTCTAACTTCGCAGCCTGAAATGGACAAAGGAAACTTTCAAACTAAGATGCCATTCAGCACCACACTTGACAATAATAACCATAGTGTGACATTTGACAAGGGTGAAATGTAAGTTAAGCCCTTTAACTCTAATCTTTCATAGGCCGAACCATCAATATTTTAGAGATTACATTCGCTTTTTTAATGAATATATATAATTAAAAATACCCTGTCAAAAATGTAAAAAATAATTGTACTAACCTTCAGCAAATGTGTATGGACTTTGCTTCTGTCTTTTCGGGTCTCTTCTCCCATGTCCCAGTAGAGTCGTCCAAGCAAGAAGTAATACTCTCCACAGTCTGGGCTCTGGCTCGCCGCCTTCAGGAAACTAAACAACAGAGGAGCAATCGAGAAAAGTTCACCTCGGGGAATTCACTTTTTTGCGCCACACAAATTGACTGTTTGGTTGTAGCTAGGTTTAAAGGGACAGTGTGCAGGACTAGGCGGCATCTATCTAGCAGGGTGGTTGCAGATTGCAACCAACTAAACTAAACTTTGATGACCTTCAGGGAACAGAAACACGCTAAGAATTCTAAATGCATGGCCACAGATTAAAATCTCTCACACACACACACACACACAAAGAAAGCAGTTAATACCTCTCCTCTGCCAGCTGCTGCTGGCCCTGCGCCGACTGTGCCAGTCCTCTCAGTACGAACCCCTGGGCCAGATTAGGGTTAGAGGCCACCAGCTCTGATGACACCTACAGAAGACACATTCATTTAACACGTATCAATATATCTTGTGTCTAATACAAGAGATCCTTTTCTTTTGTTCCTTATTGCAAAAGAGAGGACAGCATTCTATCTCAAGCTGTTATCACCAAGTGTTATAATAGATCGGACATCTTCACAGACAGAGTTCAGTAGGTGAAAGGTTTTCAACCTTGAGTGCTTCATCAACGTGTCCCTTGTTAAGGTATGCTCGTCCTTTAAGGGCCACTAGAACTGAGTCTTTGTCAGCTCCTGGGATCTAAAAGAGAAAAAACAATAAACACAGACATTTACTTTGATATCATGTAGTGCGACGCATGTACGTCCAAGGTTACAACTGCTAAATATGTTCATACTGAACCCAGAATAAAAATACTTTTAACTGCTGAATTACTTCACACCCAAGAAAGAAAATTCAAATTACAACATGCTGAATGAACAGAGTATTATTATTCACATTACCTGTAGGACTGTGTATTGGTAAGAGTCCAGCAATACTATGCTCATCATGATACAGGGGTTACAATTAAATGCAATCTATAGCAATACTGTAATATATTGAGATTTTTTAAAATGTAATTTTAGGAAAACTGTCATTGTTTAACACACCACCATATGCCTAAAATCTGAGTAAAAAAGTTTACCTATTTATATAATGAGATCACTGATTACAGTCCCTGTAACATCCAACATCTTGGCACTACTATGAGAGGGCACGTACACTATGTAGTATTGACTGTTTTTTTTCAATCAATACAGTATCACAAAACATCATTTCGCTTTACTCCATATCTTCAATATTCTTTTACATCCCTAATTACCTGTGAGAATGTCTCCAAAGCCTGGTCTGCAGCCGTGTCTCCCTCACTCCTGACTAAAGCCTCGAGCTTCATCCTCAGCAGTTTGACCCTCAGCTCCTTGTCTCCAGAAACACACACGGTCAGACCTAATAGAAACCAGACACACAGGGAAGTTTACCTTCTGCTTCAGGGACTAAACATAGCTGCCCTTTGACGACGGAGGAAAACATCTTTATTTCATTCACAAATATTGGTTTTTTTTGTAAACAAACTGTGGATGAAGTCTGTTAACTTCCACTAGCATTACATCTGGATAACGTAGTGATACAGCAGACTAAACATACCTTGGGAGCATGACATAGCACAGTCTGAGTATCTCTGCATTTTAAACTGAGCTTCAGCCAGACTGCACCATCCTGTACTGGAGCTCATTCGCTTCAAACCTAATAACACAGAAGAGACATATTGTGTATAGTTAGCACAACAATTCTAAAATACAGATATGTAACAAAAGTGCATGTTTCAGTATGAAATGTCCAGGTGAGAACAGAATCTGTTCTGTGTTGATGCACAAACTAACCTTGTGTAAGGTCCTTAATGGCATCTTTAAACCTCCCTTCTTGCAGTGCTTTGGTGCCCAGACCCAAGTGACCTAATCCACTGTTCGGGGCCAGACCAAGGAGCCGGGAGAAACAGCTGACTGCGTCCTCATTCTGAACACCTTCAAACAAAACATATCGAGTACTGAGAGTGATACTGAGTGCAAAAGCCTAAGAATCCTCCCAATGCTTGAATATCAGTATAAGGTAATATGAATATCGGTAAATCATTGCATTCTGTGATTTTAGATTGAATGAGCAAGACAATAGTCTGTTACCTGTTTTGAGGTAGTGAGAACAAAGGACTTCAAGAGGATAACTTTGGTTGGGGTAGAGGGACAGCATGGACTCACATGCCTCTATCATTTTGGGTTCATCTTTTGGCAGCTACAGTAAAGGAGGATTCATAATGAGCATCCGATTTAGGACATAACGGTACAGGGTTAAGCATGGGGTGGCTTATTCCAATTGTCCTTGAATTTCTGTGGTGGTGAGATAGACATGAGATACGGTGCACTTACTTTAGAGAGACATTTGACATAATCAGCTGAGACCTTCTTGTGTTGCTCTCCCGGTACAGGGTCCATGAGAACCATGGCCTTCTCAAATGCTGTGATTAACTGATGAACACAAACAGAACAGTTAGCGAAAGACAAATGGGGTAGAAACATCTGCACTAAGAGCAGCATTAAGAAACATTTAACTACTAGACCGAAGGTGACGGACTCTAATGTGTAGCAATGTGTTTTATACACACAAAGAAACACACGTGTTGCTGAGTCTAAGTCCACATTTGGAGACATCTTACATGCTGTTGAGTTTCATTGTCCCGCTCTTCCTCATTGGGGCAGTCTGAGAGGAGTTGGATCATCTGTTGCCACAGCTGCAGTAACTCTTTCTTGTCCACATCCTCTTCCTCCTTCACCTGAATGAGCTGCAGCCAAACCTTTGCCAACTATGTGCAAACATACAAATTAATTTAAAATGTGTAAAAAACAGTGTATTTTTTTTCTCCATTTAACAAATGTGCTGTTAAATGAGATACCTTTAAATATTCTTTCTCAGATTGATAGATATCCGACAGCTTATTGATCATCTCGTAACATTTATTTTTGTCACAGCTGTTAATGGAGAACATAGTGAGAATCAACAACATTGCAAATTAAATGTTAAACCAGTCACAACGACAGCATGTTCTGAGTTAACTTGGGAGAAAGTAAATACATCACAACTTCCTGTGTAGTGTTAAGAAACATCCTGAAGAGGTGTTTCCATACGTTTACCTTGCATACAGCTCAACAAGCTTCTGGTAGATGTTGGGTAGCTCAACAATAAAATCCCACTGATCCGTCTTCTCATAAAGATTTGCCAAACCCTATAAAAGAAACACAGTTCATAATTACTGTGGCCAAGGAGAGATGTAGTAAAATATGCAACACCACAACAGTGACACGACAGGCTGGAAGTACCTGCAAGCATCAACCACTTCATCTCCCCACCTTACCTGCCATGCCAGCAGCGTCTCGGGCTCCAGCTCCACAGCCTTTTTATAGGCGGTCTGTGCCTGATCTGGTTGCTCCAGTTCACCGGCTGCCAAGCCGATGAATACCCATGCATTATAATTGTTCTTGTCAAGTTTCAAAACAGCCTAAAAACACAGGGAAAAAGAGCAAAGTCAGCTATACAACAAACCAGTGACCACACTGCTTGGTAAGTGTGTATCAGAGATGCTTTACCTTGCAGTGTTTCAGAGCGTCTTTGAACTCTTTGTTTTTTATGGCCTCTCTGGCACCTTTCAGTGCTGCTTTCACTTCTTTATTAGACATCTGGCAATTTTCTGGGTGAAACAAAGACACATGTAAAGTGGCATCACCACCCCCCAGATGACATGTTTAATTAAGGCATAACGTTGTGGGTGGATGAACAAGGCGTCTGTTTGATGAGATACTTTACGCTAGGACCAGCTGACTTGACAGTAAACTGGGAAGTTACCAGCTAGAGTTTAACTGTTAGCAGTGGTGGATAGCTACATATATGTAGCACTAGCTTTGAGCTTCTCAGAGGCTCTAAACTACATAACAGCCTCAGAATGAGACCTGGTTTCAAACCTTCATTGAAACATAACAGGTCAACGTTTTTTATTAAGTTAGATCGGCATTTACCCACGCGAGCTTTGCAAATGTGGGCAAATGTTGGGGGACATCCACTGTTTACGTCGAGAAGTGGCTCTGCTCCTGTTGGGCGACACGGAAGTGAAAGGCAAGGGACTACACCCGCCCCTGGATTTTCAAAATAAAATTACCTGCACTTCTTGTCCACTTGAGATATAAGCAAAAACAACAAAACGACAAAAAATATGAACAAAATATGAATTTATTTGGGGAATGAAGAGAATTTAACACTGGAAATATTTGAATATAGTCAGGTCATGGTTATGTTACATTTAAGTCCCTTTGAAAGTTTGTGCGAAATGATCAGACATGTGAAATATAAAAATAGAAATCCAGATTAAGTCAAAGTGTGAACCTAGTACATTGTAACTAATAGATTATGCATCAATAAAATTGTTTGAGTATAAATAAAATTAAGAGCGATAGAGCCATCCATCACTGTCTCTCACATTGTCAAAGATGTGAGATAACCCATGTTTAATCAAAGGCTGAGTCCAGCTCATTAAAAAAAGACACCTTAAAGACAACCATCATTATAACAATTTAAAAAAACATCACAAAGAGTCTGAGAGCCAGCTGTCAATAGCTTTCTCATTGGCTAATGCATCTTTTTGCCAATCCACATGCCACCTGAGGTTAGCAATGACCTGGCTGTAGTTTCTCCCCAAACTATGTTGCCAGGCACCAAATGCTTTTTTATTGTAGAGATGCACAGTAGTAGAGACTTCTGGATAGTCTACAATACTACGCAATAGCTTGTCCAGATGTGCCTGCACATCTAGGAATTTGAGAGCTACATTTTGAAGTTCTTCTTTGTCCTGCGTCATGTCTGCAAACACAGAGAGTACAGAAAAATCAAAGGGTGCAAGTGTTTTAAGATTTGGTTTTCTTGAGTATTGAGTGATTGAAGTTTAGTTTCTTAAGTTAGGAACTCACCAAAAAGCTGTGGGGGGACACTCAGTCCATCTGCATAGGCAATATATTTCCACCGGCCACTTCTCAGCATGTACGTAGAGGCATTAACGTTACAACCATGATATTCACTCAGAACCCAGTCTGGATGTTGCTTCTTGGAAAAAGTACTGGCCTTGGATAGCAGAGGAAGGAGCGTGTGGCCACTGAGAATACCTACTGCGGGAATACCAGCAATATCTGCAAAAAACACAAATGTGTTACATCGAGTTAAAATACTTAAATCTAAATCTACTAGTGCTTTTATTATGTTGCTTTTACAGACAGTCGACAGACAGTTCAAATCCCTCCACCTCTTGACGACTATAACACTTTTATTCTACCTTTCAACAGCCATTTTAATGATTTCAAATCTTGAATAGACATTTTAATCCCATGTTTCTGTCTATTTCCTTACCCAGCACAGTGGGATAGAGATCAACCAAGGACACAAGCTCGTTGACCTGCCGGCCGGACATCAGCCCAGGCCCCGTGACCAGCAGGGGAACATGGGAGCTGCCTTCAAACATTGACATCTTGTAGAACTGCCGGTGCTCCATGGCAAGCTCTCCGTGGTCAGCGGTGAAGATCACAACAGTGTTGTCAAGCAGGCCGGTCTCTCTCAGAGCTGAAATCACTTGGCCTGGTGAAGACAGAGTAACCACTGAGCTGCTGCTCAAAAGACTTCATTCAAACATTAAGTGGCGGCAGAGATGTACTCTAGAGAGAAAATGTTTATATCCATATATAAATATACTTACCATCCCATTGTGCCTTTAAAAGTTGGTTACTACTTTTTTAGTCTTTATGTATTCGGGGAAGTTTCACCGAGAATAATTCAAGTAAGTAGCCACATGTTCCAACAGGCTGCACAGAATCAACAGCAATACGGCTAAAGAAATGCAGTGCAATTTGCACTGTAAACTTGATATATTAGTATTACTGATACGCCTAAAATCTAGCTACCTGCTGTTTGATAGCCAGAGTGGTATGTTGGTTGTGCTGCAAACACGGTCACAGAAAGTCTCTCTCTAACACTACTTTTTGTTCCTACAGTACATGTTTGGATCTGTGAAACTGAGCTAAAAACGGCTCCTTGCAGGTTTGGTACTGCTTCATTAGCTATCACGGCAACAGAGTTTGGTTTGAACTTGAGCCATCTTTGTCAAATTTGAAAGACATGGGTTAAGCTTTAAGTTAGCTGTCAAACCTACAACCTCCTGCTGGGGGGGTCCGTCCCCTGATGAATTACTTCTGTCAACTAACCCAGCATGGCATCTGCTTCAGCACACATGGCATAATAGAAGGCCCTTATGCTTTTGACTTCCTCCTCAGTGAAAACACCACTGCAGTTTTTGGTGCAGGTGGAGTAGTAGTCGACAGGGTGCATGGCAGCAAAAGGCAGCCATTTAGGAACAGTGATGAGCTCAGTAGACACCTGTGAGTGTAAAACAAGAACATAAGACTTTATAGTGATTTATATAAAATAATACAATGTGATTCTGCAATGATGGAGAGAAAACATTCAAGAAGCGGGAAAAAGAAGCGGCATGCCTTCTTCAGCCAGTATGGTGAGGTGAGGAAGGTGGATCCTCCTGCGGTGGGCCCCATGGATTTTGTTGGATAGGGGTGAGGTAGATTTAGGCCGAGATAAAGTGCGAAGGGCTGGTGTGAGGATGCAGCTCTCTGGTGGATCCACTGTGTAGCCTTGTTTGTGTTTTCCCAGTCTTTTTCCATGATCCTTACTGTTGACATGTTCCCAACCAGTTGCGTAACAGGCCGGCCCTCTTGGCGCAGGAGAAACTGAACATCTCGTGTCCAGGCCTCGACTCGATTACTACAGAAGTTGCACAAACAATTGATTTACAACTAAACAAATAGGAAGTGGAAAGAAACAAGAGAGGACAAGGACCCAAATAGATGATTCACACTGTTCTGACAAATAGCTGCCCATAGACACAGTATGTTATTGTTTATTACTCATACAGTTAGTCACCAACACTTCTTTTGACTGTATGTGTTATTATTAATCTCAGTTTGGTGAATAGGGATGAGACAAGGTTGGTGAAGCTGTTTTCTTATCTGAGATACAGTGACAGTGGCTGCGTACCTAACAGAGTGACTCCCTGAGGTGTAGTCCAGCTTGCCCATCGACTTGGTAAGATATCCATTTGCCTCCAGCACACCCATCCATGTTGTTGCATTAGCATCAAGGCACTTGTAGTTGTTCCACGACTGAGTAAGGTGAACAAACTGACCGCTCCACATCGCTGTGAAACAAATATTAAACAGCGGAAATACATTTATTATTCCACCTTTAATAATTACCACAATATCTTCTCCCCAGTGCCTTTCTTTTACCTGCTCTTGAGGGGCAGCAGATGGGTGAGTTGGTGTAAGCTTTGAGGAATGTGGTACCAAGCTCCCTGAGGTAGTTAACATATGGAAGCTGCACTACTTTGCTGCCAGGATCAAAAGTCAATCGCCCATCCTGCAGAAAGAGGAAAACTAACATTTAGACCCAAAGCCACAGAGGTACACAGTCAAACAAGGACTACATTTTAAAAGATAAACATCTCTGTATGGCGTTTAATCTTCTCGAGCTATAGGTCTGTCATTGCACAGTGCTTAAGACTAAAACAAACAAAAGATACTTTTACTGAGGCAGTTACTGCAAAGCACTGTAACTTCATTCAGACTCACAAATGCATCACTCATCACCATCACGATGTTGGGTCTGGTTCCATTTTGGCACAAACTTTGACCATAAAGTTGACAAAGGAATATCAAAGCAAACATTTGTGCTTTCATGTCAGCGCTTCACTCCCCTTCCGATCTGGTGATTAGCTGTCGTAAAAGAAGAGACTTCCCTACAGTGTTCGTCTGTAAGTCACGGTAACTCTGGAGTCATATGGACTTGGTAAACATCCTGGTTACGCTTTCAAAATAAGAGTTTTCTAGTTTAATTTAAATGATGATGATTTACATGTAATGATAAACTGGGAACTCTAGAGGGCAGCACTAATCTTTTAATAATACATCCTATGCTGCACAATTTAGTTGAGTTGTCTATTATGTCATGACCACAACTTCAACTACAGCTACTACTGGCGCATTGTTTATCACAAAGATGTATATATGTTTGTAAAATACTAAATATCTTGTTATAATACTTGCTAATAAATTATGAAAATCAGATAGAAACTCATATGACTGCGCGTGATGCACTGTTTGAATTATAGGAGGTAGAATGGAATATGATTTGGTTTTTAATTGTTTTCATTAAGGGTTTTAATCAATTGCCATCCAATGTGAATCATGCGTTGATGCTTTATGAGGATCTGGCAAACATGGACCTCCACAGCTACAGCTATTATACACCCACCTGTATATCAATGCTCATTATGGGCCAATTTTATTGCTAAATTGATGTGGCGCCTCGTAAATAATCAAAACAAATTGGAATTGAAACGGTCGTTTTTTTTGTAGTCCTAATGTGTTTGTTGAGAGCAATGCGCGATGAGTTACCGTGCTGTTCAACAGGTGATGCTGCAGCTCATTTCAGACGCCTTGGTGGTCCACCAGATGGCGTTTTGAGCCTCACAGTTGTTTTTCCTGTAAACTGTGAGTTCAACACAATGAGAAATCCCAACCCCCCTCCTATGTACATGGACCATTTTAATCTTAACACAAAAACAAGATATACAGGACTGTCTCACAAAATTAGAATATTGTGATAATCCCCATACGTGTGATTTAGTTTACTGAACCAAGCTGAGTGTTTTTCAAGGCTCAGGAAACCCTTGCAGGTGTTTCGAGTTAATTAGACGATTCAAGTGATTAGTTGAATACCCTACTAGTATACTTTTTCATGATATTCTAATATTTAGAGATAGGATATTTGAGTTTTCTTAAGCTGTAAGCCATAATCAGCAATATTAAAAGAATAAAAGGCTTGCAATATTTCAGTTGATTTGTAATGAATCCAGAATGCATGACATTTTTGTTTTTTTAATTGCATTACACAAAATAAAGAACTTTATCACAAAATTCTAATTTTCTGAGACAGTCCTGTAGATGAATAAATATGAAGCTTTTCTATAAGTCTGCTCGTCCTTAAATCGCAGGAATACACAGTGTTCCAGCAATTCTACATGGTCTATGCTGCAGGAGTCGGGCACATTTCAGCAGTTGTTTGATGTTGATTGCACATGGATGTAGAGGCTGTAGTGTGCCTGGATATTTGTGAGATGATGAGGCCATATGTGTGGATTATATCACAGATGAATGTGTAAACACTTATATGCCTCGACATAAGGCTGGTAGCTGTATGCCTATATTCAGAGGTGATGCACCGTGTTTGAATGGTTATCATATAACCATATATTATGGAGAGTAGAATCGTGATTTTTTTGTTTCTAGTGCAGTCAGTGAAACATACTCATTAAATCAATATATGCATGAAAAACCTGGAAATCACTAAAAATGAGACCTCCCAGGTAGATGTAAACATGTATTTGCAATACAACAAATGACTCGTGAAGTCTCACCTCTAACACTATTGTGGTGAACATTTCTTTAGTGCAGTCTTTCAGCTGTTTGACCAAACTTGTCATCTGGCTCAGTGCCACACTTCTCTGCCTTGTTCCAGAAGGCGGAAGGAGGGGGCAGCGTAGCCCTGCGCATGCGCTCAAGGTTGTTTTTCACACAGCCCGTCGCTTAAAGTGAGCTGAGCTACGGGGGTTTCCTTGTCTTTGACTGGAGACCGACGAGCAGAGAGGCGGACGATAACAGCATCCTTTGCTGTTATTCAGCCATCACACATCTCAATGAACTGCCCGCACAGAAGCCACTGATCGTGCCTCCTGCTTTTTGCAGGGCAGAGATACTGATCAGTGTCTAAAGACTGCATCCCTTTTTTTCATATGAAATTATTTTTTCATAGACTTTTTTTTATTTCAAGGTCTCTGTATCTCTTTCCACCATGGTGCTAGGAAAGGTAAAGAGCTTCACAGTGAGCTACGACTGTCTCAATGACAGCAATGTTCCCGTCTTCTCCAGCGGGGACTGCGTCTCAGGGAGGGTGATCATCGAAGTCACCGGAGAAATCCGCGTGAAATCTCTCAAAATCCACGCAAAAGGATTTGCGAAAGTTCGTTGGACTGAATCTAGAAATGCTGGATCCAACACTGCCTACACGCAAAACTACACAGAAGAAGTGGAATATCTAAATCACAAAGATATCTTGATTGGGCACGAGAGAGGTAAGAGAGTGTGGGTTTTTTTTATTCTGAAGTTTTTAGAGGAACTGACTGTGAGATGCTCTTTGTGCTGGTTGAGGATCAGGTTATCTGGAGGATGCTGTAGCCCTGCACGTCAGAAACAGTGTTAATAACGTTATGATATACACTGTTTGAATTGGTTATCTTGCACAGTGTAGAGTCTTTTAAGTGATGGTGTTGGTACAATGGACATACGTGACATCGTCTCCATAGAGCTCCATCTTTACTCGTTTGTGTCAAGGTGTCAATGAATGACAGCAGCTCGGGCATCTGTATTTTTCACAGTATTTCGAGTGTAAAGCACATTTTCGAGACACGGGGCTGTAGAGTAATGATTTGCAGTGATGGACCTGCAGCTTTGTGAGACATTTTCAACGCAGAAACGCATCATATATGGCGTTTCTTTGTAGCTTTTCTTAAGTTTCCACCCATTGTTCAAAGCGGTTCAATCCTGTTCAGAAAACTGGACCAGAGGGAGGGCGGAGCAAAGCGCACGACCCTCCCACACCCGTGAGTCTATTGGCTGAGGTGCTCATGTGTGGCCAATGACATCACCTCCTTGCAGAGAGTGACAGAAGACTCTGCAACTTTTTAATTAAGAAAACACCTGCAGAATAGAATAAATCGACAGCAGTACCTGTAGTTTGATTCTAAATATATATTTTTTTAAAAACTGCAGTAGAGCTGCAAAGCTGATGGGGTTTTCGTCCTTCTTCGATTGTAAATACGTTTCCTCTGCACACCTATATGTGTTTTGCTGGAATATGACGATGCATTGCTCTATTGTCAGCAGCGTTTGTGTTTCGGACATATTTGCGTAACTTTATCCGCAGAATGGTGGATGTTTTTGATAGTAGAAGGCACCCATTGTGAGCGCCTCTGTATGTATATGTGTGCCTTTTTTTTTTCTTTTAATGGTTTAGGTTCAGCTTGGTGTTTTTGTCCATCTGCAGCATCTTTGCTCACCATTTAATGGCGATCTAGTTTCTGGTGAACTCTGCAGCAGCCGTCTGAAGTGTAGCAGGTGAACTGACTAGCTGTCATGACGCCAGACTGTTTTTGCATGTTAAAGCAAATTGTAACGTCAGCCTACAACAAATAGTGCATTATCACAAGAGCTGAGGTTTAAATTGAGATGTATTGTTGCAGATAAAACGATACGCAACGTCCTTCTCCAATAATGATACTTGAACCAAAGCTTCATTTCGCCACGAGCTGTTTTATAAAACATTTCATGTGACGCGGAGGTGGATAAACCGGTAGAAAGCCGCTGCAGTCGGTGTTGGTGAACAGTCTCGTTAGTGAATCTGCGGTGTCGCACAGTGAATGCGTAATGAGAGCAGAGCAGAGCGGCTGTGCGAAGCTGCTCGCACCGGTTTAGGCCGGTCTCCTCCTGCTGGAGTCTGCCGTTTGACTGACAGCTCCGTACTTGTTTACCACACTACTGCTGCTGCTGCTATGGGGGGGGGGGGGGGTGCTAAGCTGAGCTGGCAGAAGCACACCCGGCCTCTCGGCACAGCTCTTCAGAACACACTCTTGATGTTTTAAATGACAAAATAATAATAATTTACAACATTTTATGAGCATTCTGACGATGCGAAATGGTCCTCTCCTCCCTTCAGGAAAAAAAGATGCTCTCTTGTTTTTGTTTTTTTAGAGATGAATGATGGAAAACAACTTGGTCCTTGTTGGTGAGATAGATTTATCTACCGATTTAGGATTTCATTGTTGCCCCATAGAGCCCAGTTCTCCCCATAATAGCCTATGTATCTCCATCATGCCTCAATGGGATCTCTGGGATGTAGGTCATTGTTCAAACAAAAGCACCATCTTGCACGCTCAGTTTCTCGTACCTTAAGCAATCGACTTCTTTGGTGTGCTCTAAATATTAGTCTGCTGCTCATCTCTCAATACATAATTTTTTTTCACGGACAGATATGATAGTAAAATCCGCTTATTCTCTTTTGTCTCCCCCACCCTGTGTTTTTGGTATGACTTTCAGATGCCTTCGTAGAGCATTTTACCAAGGTATGGTATACATGTGTTTGGAATATTGTCCTCCTTGTCTTTCAGACGATGACAACTCTGAGGAAGGACTCACCACTATCCATTCAGGAAGACATGAGTATGCATTCAGCCTCGAGCTTCCACAGACGTAAGGGTCTTAATACTATACTTGAGTCAGAGATTAAATAGCAATATCATCATTATTCAGCTGTAGCCTATATGCGATTTTGACAGTTAAATAACCCCTTTCTGTTCCGTTTTTCCTCCCGTCTTCTTTCCTGCAGACCTCTGGCTACCTCTTTCGAAGGGAAGCATGGCAGTGTGCGCTATTGGGTAAAGGCAGAACTCCACAGGCCATGGCTCCTGCCCATGAAGACCAAGAAGGAATTCACAGTCTTTGAGCACATTGACATCAACACTCCATTATTGCTGGTAAGTTCTTTTGAACCGAAGCCCCCTTTTTAATATGTCATCATATTTTAATTGGGGAGGCATTGTATTAAGGGCATCGGACTATGATGAGACTCCGTGTCGAAGTGAAAATGTTGTCTAGTTTTGACTGATTACCCAACGGATATATCTGTAACAGAGTTTATGCATTATTATTCAGATATTTTCTAATGCATCTGTTTGTTCTTTTTTTCTTCAGTCACCACAGGCAGGCACGAAAGACAAGACGCTTTGCTGTTGGTTCTGCACCTCAGGTCCTATTTCCCTAAGTGCCAAAATAGAAAGGAAGGGATACACCCCAGGTGAGGATAAGTAAATGATTCATAACGCAACTGATAACACTGTTAGTCGTGTAGATGAGTTGATGGAAGTATTTACAAGATACAAAGATGACTACCATTGATAGAAATGTAGAAAAACGTCAATTAACCTCCCCACTCCCCTCTCTGACTCTGCAGGAGAGTCGATCCAGATCTTTGCCGAGATTGAGAACTGCTCATCCCGCATGGTGGTGCCAAAGGCAGCCATCTACCAGACCCAAACCTTCTATGCCAAAGGGAAGATGAAGGAGGTCAAGCAGCTGGTGGCCAACCTGCGGGGAGAGTCTCTGTCCTCGGGCAAAACGGAGACCTGGAGCGGCAAGATGCTGAAGATCCCACCGGTCTCACCCTCCATCCTGGACTGCAGCATTATCAGAGTGGAGTACTCTCTTATGGTGAGTACAGTGTTACTGTATTTGAGCTACTCTCACACCCCATTCAGCATAACCCCCTTTTCTATCTGTTTGCCTTTGCCTTTATCCTTTGCATGAATAAAAAGGTGTTTCTGTCCTCATTACAGTCTCCCCTTGACCTTATTATCACTATTACTCAGCACCATTGTCGGTACAGAATCAGTAATTCCCTCTCCTGGTAAAGGACCTGGCTGACTCGGCCACCATTGCCAAATCTGGGCCTTGGATGGCACCAGGTGTTATCTCCACATGCTGCTAAGAGCATTAGCCCAGGATATGTTTCGTAACACCTGCCTTGAGGGTGCTTATAACCTCTTTACCTCGGGAACAGACAGCCACCAGACGCGGGCTCTACCTGCATAAGCAACCGACCTCGAGTCATTGACCCACATATTGTTGAACAACTGCAGAATCCATTTAGCCCAGACTAGCATATATATATATATTTTTTTAATCTTATAGAGAATTAAAAGGCTGTTTCATTTCATGTTGAATGCTCGGCTCATTGCAGCACTTTTATTATACCTCAGAATGCTTTGCATATTCTAACCTGCTGTGGTGATCGCTCAGGTTTACGTGGACATACCCGGGGCAATAAACCTGTCCCTGAACCTGCCCCTGGTCATCGGGACAATCCCTCTCCACCCCTTCGGCTCCCGTACCTCCAGTGTCAGCAGCCAGTGCAGCATGAGCTGGCTGGGCATGGGTCTGCCTGAGAGGCCTGAAGGTAGGCTGGATCTCACGCCCATGATTCAGATATATAACTTTCATTCTTAGTATACTTATCGAGATTGCTAATATGTGGCTCGCTGTTCCTCTGCAGCTCCTCCAAGCTATGCAGAGATTGTGACAGAAGCGCAGAGGCAGAGCAGTCTGGATGTCCCAGCAGCCCGCGAGGAGCTGGACGGACCTCTCTTCGCCTACATTCACGAGTTCCGCTTCCAGCCCCCTCCTCTGTACTCTGAGGTAAGCACCAAATAACATAGAGCAAAGTGGTTGTTCATTTCTATTTCTATTACAGACCAAATTAAATCCGCTCTGTGTTTCAATAAATAAACCCTCTTTTTCTTGTCTCCTCTCCAGATCGATCCTAATCCAGATCATGCAAGACGTACAGAGGAGCACAGGCTCGACGCCTGTCCATCACGCTGAAGGGTTTTCCTGAAAGTCCCCCGACCGACTTGGGGATCTCTAAAGAAACCTGCTTGCAAGGCTCAGCTTTGTTTATTTTTCTCCAACAACAAGGTTCACACAACGCTGTTGACATCAAGAGAAATACAAAGTATCCAACCAACCAACAAAGACTTGGACAAATACCTACAGTTGCGTTGGGTTGGACAAATCTGTTCCTGCCTTCCCTCAGCGAGAGAAACAGGAGCCACTAGTTTGGGGCATCGCTTCCTTCCTGTGTCAACCTGCTGAGGGTGGGAGGCATACAGATGAACACATATTCAGTCTGTATCAATAACCCCACTGGTAGCGAGAGCCCTGGTGATAGTATTGACAATGAAGAATCCGCAAGGCTCGGCCTGCCAGCTTCTCTTTAACTCTTGATTCTTTTCTGTACTCGTGGCACATACGGACATGGCTCCTCACACAAAAGAGGACCGATCATGTCCCGGCTTCAGCAGAATCACCGAAAGAAAACTCGACAAAAAGAGAAAAATAATGTTCTAACCACCACAGTCTGTATGAACGAGAGCATTCAGCAGTCAACAACAGAGCAAAGTCTAGGTCCTCCTGCCTCATTTCGGATTTTTGTTTTGCACACTTTATTCTTTACTTGATTTGTGTTGCTCTGTTTAATGAGAATTGAAAAAGAAAAAGGAAAAAAAAAAAAAAAAATAGGATGCGCCAGACTACGACTATGAGACTACAAGCTTAACTTTCCAGACTTTCATCTGCATAACTTTGAGCAACGCTGAGAACAGGATTTGATTTTGGGGAAAAAAAGATTGACAAGGACAAGAACACTGCACTGAATTTGTTTAAGATTTTTCTTTTTCTCCTTCTGACATTTCTTCAGTGACTTTAAACAACTAGACTGGACTTTTGCAGCACACTATCTTCATCTTAAAGCTCCTTAAGATGTCGCCTCCTCAGCTTTGATCCAAGTGTGGCTTTCCTCCTCTTTCAGTTTAGTCCTGTTAATCATAGGATAGCTTTTAGCATTTCTTGTGTTGAGGTTGCTCTGGATTCGGACTAGGAGGGTTGCAGACCTGCATTTGCCACTCAAATTGTAGCTACGGAGAAGAGAGTGTGTGTGTGTGTGTGTGTGTGTGTGTGTGTGTGTGTGTGTGTGTGTGTGTGTGTGTGTGTGTGTGTGTGTGTGTGTGTGTGTGTGTGTGTGTGTGTGTGTGTGTGTGTGTGTGCGTGAAACAGAGAGGGTGGTACATTGTGGAGGGACTCGCCTCACCCTAATTACCTGCAGCCCCTCTACTCCCAATCTCAGGGCAAGCCAGGCTTGCATAACTGCCCAAAAAGCACTGTCTCAGGTGGTCGTCTCACTTGCCAAACGGTTGGGGAAAAAAAGAGAAAAACGTTTTTTTTTTTTTTTAAATTGCACTGTTAAAAAAATAATGAAGTTTTTGTTTTTTAAACTACCAAAACAAGAGAATAGACCTACAGAGAAACAAGGCAGCTTTCTGAGATTAATCACATTCCCCTTTTTGTCCTGCTGCACTTGCCCAGTTCATCCAACCAACAGTTAGATTTTACCAGACCAGTGACGCCAGAACGTGAGCTATAAAAAAAAAAAAAAAAACAAGATGGAAAAAGAGGAGCGCTTCTGCATTAAAGAAGCAAACCCAGCACAAATGAAAAGCTGGAGACGTTGCTAAACCTCTGTTTAGACTGCTCAGAACAAGTAGTGGTAGGTTGACATGAGTAATACATTGGTTTTCTAACTCATTCAACACAAAAGACCAGCTGTAACAGAGGTTTGACATCGTCAAGACAATAAAAGAAAAGCGGCACTTTTTTGATAATATAATAATAAAAAAAGCGTTCAATGGAGAAGGTCTGGAGAAAAAAACATCTGGTACTAACCATGTTGTGGTAGAGGATCTTTAAGCTAAGCAGTGTTGTCTAGGACGTTGATGCATTATTTAATTATTTTTTTTCTTTTAAAGATTAGTGACTTTTAAAAAAAAAAAAGTTTACTTAAATCTACTTACATTTTTAAACGTAGCTGACACAAGTTTGTATGTGTTGTGTTTGTGTGTGTGTGCACGCTCTTATCGGGATCCAGCTGGCGACTAAATATACTGCTTCTGACAGAAATCGACAAACTGCAGATTATTAAAGTGATCTTATCTTAGTGGCCTTGACACAGAAAAGACCTGATCATGAGTCTTCATTTTTCAGTGTCTATGTTAACTCTTGTTCTCCTTTTTATTATGTTTGTACACATATGTATGTTTTAGACCTTTCCATGTTATTCAAAAAGGACAAAAAGGGAAGAGGAAAAAAAAAAAGTCCTTTTTTAGAAGCAAGTTTTTAAGAACATGACATCCTGGACAGGCGTCTCAATTGTGCTATTTTTCTGAAGCCGATGAGGGTTGAATATTTCTTCTTCTTTTTTTCATGTATTTCTGGGCATTAATATATATAGTTTGCTTCCTAGCTTAACAAGCAACCTCCTTGACCAGTCTGATCCCCCTCAGGCCTGGGGAGGGGGGCAGCTGTTGATCAGCACCCTCTTCCCCCCCGTCTGACAAACATTTAGGTAACATGGGATAGCAGACATACGGCTTCTTCCACTCTCCCGATATATTTGCTTGCAGTCCTTTGTTTGGATTTTATCTTCGGGAAATTGAATCAAGCTACACGATAATGAATAAGCTTACATATTTGTTTCAGGTTGGTCAATTCCATAGTCCATTTGCTTGGACCGCAGAGTAGTCCAGTGTCAAAACTAAGCTAAACTCCTGACCTAATAACGGCAGGAACTGAAATGTTCACAGATAAAGAACCTGGGAAATGGGATCTGAAACATTTTAGAAACAAAGTGCAATATCACTCACTGAATTTTCTTCATTCTCCATTTGTATGTTTGTTTTTAACCTTTTTTTTTTTTTGTCTGTCAATCGTCACAATGTATAGATATTCTATGAATATACTATGTTCTGAATGGTTTAACCTTATGTCTAGTTCTTCCTTTTGATTTGAATAAACGTTTTGTTCAAAATTACAATGAACTGTGATGTGAATTTCTGCAAAAGAATGTAACAGAATTATACAAGTGCACCCTATACAGTACACACTTAAACGTATTGATAAATTAGTGAAGATTAAGTTTCCTCTTTGTTTTGCCTGATCACCGGTCTTTGACAGAATTACAACATATCCCTTTAACTGAAAAGCAGCATTCAAATGAAGCTGCAAATGATTAATCATTGCCCATTGCTTTACCCCAAATCTATTTCATTTGGGTCATGACAGTTTCAGATTAGAAGCAAACAGGTTGCCACTCTGCCGGAACCAGATTATCCTGTGAACATTAGTACCACACTGCCCCTGGAGGTGGTTTAAAAAGTGCACCTGGCCTTGCATGATGGTAAAGCGAAATACTTTTACTGAATACGTCTTACTTCATCACAAGCAAATCATTGCCACTTCATTGAAAAATACAACTTACTTATATTTTAAGCCTGTTTATGAGGTATGTGTCAGTTTTTCATCCCCCCCCCTGAATACAAATATTTGTTATCAACCCCAAATCTCAGATAAAAGTGGCGCAGAGGACAACATTCAATCTGTTTGTACATGTCCACACTGGTCTTTATTGACTAATGTTCCCAGGGGTTTACTGTGGGGATCCCTCAGGTCAGATAAGGAGGGACAGAGACTGTCAGAAAAGCTGCACTTCCCTCTGTGCTTGAGTACCACCTACGGTCTGAGTGATTCAGACAAATAGGTGCCAATTAATTACCTCAGTGTTCTTACCTTTATATCACAGGCTCATTTTAGTTTTAGTGATGGAGAAAAATAATAAAGGCCGCGGCCCTCAAATGTGTCTTGTATATGAAAAGAGCTTTTTGTCAAATTGCAGCGCATATCTTTTAATGCCGACAAGCCAGAGTTAACTGTTGACATCATATTAAACTAACACGTTTGAGATCAATCAGATGCTTATTATGACCTAGTGTGTCAAAATAATAATTATAATAAAGTTGAACTATAATTTAGCTGTTGCACTCTTTGAAGAGAAATATGGATGAGTCACACAGCCCCCCCCCCCTCTCTAGGAAACTCTCAATGAAACCTGATAGAAGTCAATGGCTACAGGCCAGGTGAGCCACAGTCACCGGTCCACATACAACAAAACACATGATTTATTGATCACTGCTGAAAGATGCATGCACCAGAAAGGACACGCTGGTCTGCTGCAGAGTAACGATGGAGGAGGTATCAGCATGAGATTCAAATGTACTCACAATTTTCTACAATCGTTTCTAATCTCCGATTCAGTGTTCGTTCAAGCTTCATAATCATAAGACTTTTATTGAGTCGTATTTGTTTTGCCTTTCTAAAGGCAAGTAGTTATTTTACTGTCACTGTAGAAGTTGCACTGAACATTTTGACACATATTACTAATCCTGGAGGGGTTTTGAAATTGTTGTTGCTTGATTTGTTTCAAGCCGAAGTAAATATTTAACATGGTCTTTCTTTAAGATAGATCATAGTTTTAATTCTTACACTGCTTTTTAATGTTTCAATGAATGTTCTTTATTGATTTTAAATCTCCTTTTCTTTTGCCTTATGTTTTGATGCTTTTAATGGTTTTATGTGAAGCACTTTGAATTACCTTGTTGTTGAAATGTGCTGTACAAATAAACAGGTGTCATTCTGGGACTCTGGGCCTACACATGACCTATTCTTAGCAGTCTGTTTTGTGAGCAGTCAATCAATTTTACTCGTAGTGTATCGACTTGTGTACTACGTCTACGCCATTTTAACGAATTGATTTAGTTGGAAAAGACGGACATGTGTGCACAAATGAGCTCAGCAAATTCGATCATGCCGGATGTGAATGAATACATTGTGCTGCACTGATGCCTCATAGGTCAAACTGAAACTAAATGGTCTCTGAAAAAGCATGAATGTCATTGCTATTGCATAAGTGAACCTTTTTTTTTATATATATATAAATGTCCTCTGTGACACATGATCCTGCACTAACTGTATCATAAAGAAAGGAATAAAGCTTCTAAACATTTACCCAAAACTGACATTTTAAATACAAAGTGACAGCTCATCAACTTTATCGAGGATCTTTGCAAATTATCAATTTGAGCCAGCATCAGTGATGACTCAGCAGCCCTGTCAGCTTTGACCAAGCACTTTAGTGTGCCTTTGTCCCCTCCTGTCCTCCCCTCAGTCCCCCCGGCTCCCTTTGGCTTTTGTGGGCCCGGGCCTTTGTGGGAGTCTGACCCCTGCTGAAAAAGAAGGTGGGGATTATTGAGGGAGGGCATAGATTGATGCAGCGTGCATATATGTGCGTGTGTTGATTAGCAAGTGCTGACGCTACACAGGCCTCAGCTGTTTCCTCTCACCAGCTAATCCCACTACCCAGAAGCCCCTGTGATCCAGAGGTTCTCAGCAGCTTGCTGTGACCAGGCACGTTCAGCATAGATGATTGGGGGGGGTTGGACCGAGGCCCCCCTACGCCTGCTTGCCAGTGCCACATCATCACAGTGACATAATAGAAATACTCACACTCACATGTCTGCCCTGAGGCATGGAGCGCAGCATCGATGCAAGCCCACACATTCCTCGAAACAATGGAACAACCAATAGTACTACAGGTCTGAAAATGTAATGCAGGAACGGATCTAGAGGGATATGACTTAATAAATGTATCTAAAAAGTTTTAATCCATCACTGCTGTTTTATTAAGCCAAATAAGATCAAACTAAAAACAATATCAGATATTGTAAGTCCCATAAATTTGAAAATAATACATTAGTGATTTAGTTGCATTGTACACACATCCAGGTCACACAGCCTGACCGTTGCAGCTAATAACTTAAATAATTGACAGAACTGCTACTGTTGATTTATAATTAACACACATGCTTCTCTGTAAATTTCACTGCTTCAATGTTTCACTGTCAAACATTAATTGTTCCTTACATATTCACCAAATGAAGCTACAAGAAAAGTTCAACAGGGAAGGCCACTACACACGCATCATATTTCTCTAAGAATCCGATCAATTTATCCACCTTTCTTTCTGTGCTTTCTCCTGAACCAACTGTTATATATCCAATAATTCTTCATCCACACAGTACAATTATTCTCTTCACATGGACAAAACCATTTAACCAATCTTTTCCAGAAGCCAGTCTCAAGCCAAACTATAACTTCCCTGCCATATAACACTCAATAAGCTATCCTCATTGTCTCATCATAGCCTTTCTATGGTCCTCCTTCCCGGCGCCGCCACCAGCATCCTCGGCATCGACTGGCTGAGCCTCGAAGGCCATTGCTTGTCTTCAAGTTCATCGTATCACCCACGCAAACTCATCAGCAACATTGCACACTTATTAAGGGAGCAATAAGCACAACATTCAGAGAAACAACTAGTTATGTAAAGATATAGCGGAGTTTTGTCACTCTCCCTCTCTGTGAGTGTTGTAATGCCAGCTTCTCTTGCTTTATTGACACAGCCAGGCCGGCTGCACGTGGTTTTAGGGCATGTTGGTGCATGCGAGTGTGCCCCACTGGTTAGCTCACTGCCGCCGCTTTGCACTGCTCTCATACTGCAGTTACAGCTGATAACGCCGTCCCGACTGACAGCATTCGTTGGCAGACCCATAGACCCCAAGTTTGCTATTTAAGTAGATGAATGTGTACACAGCCTTATATTCTTCACTCACATAATTGTGCGCAGTAAAGACCAGACATACAACTGCAGTAACAATAAGAGAAATGAGTGGACAGTTCACAGAATGAGGAATGATACAGAATCACTGTTAAAAGATCAGCATTTGCCGGCATGTAGCTAATACAGCCTGTAAGTAAGTACATCAAAGAACACCAGACACAAAACCTTTTTATCAGGCGTTTCTAATATAAACTCACACACACACGCACGCACGCACACACACAGCAACAGCACTGCAGCCAGCTTGCCATCTGTCCCGAGTACAGACTCGCTCTGTTTTTCTCTATAGTCACAAAGAAAGGAACAGAGATAGAGCTACTGATAGTCTGAGTGGAGAGGCGGAGGGGGGAGAGCAATAGTTTCTTTTTTTTCCAAGGGCTTTTCTTCATGATCTTTTTCAGCAGCTGGTTCATTCCAGTTTGAAGCACTGCTGTACGAGGAGGCAGAGAACAGAGGCTGCTGCTTTTTCGTCACTGAAAGCTGAACTGTTTTCTGATCTTGCCAGAAACAAGTTGTTTACCTTCACTTAATGCACCACAATGGACAGCTGAAACCAGAGAATACCCATGACACAAAGCAAGAGCCTTCACTTTGTTTGTTTACCCTGCTGTAATTTTACTTCCGAGAACATTAAGAACAACCAGGGAACCTTTTGTCCCTGGATCCTCTCTCACTGACACGTGTCAAAATGCCATTTCACTGCAAAAACATTAAATGAATATTGATACATGCATGTCAACAGCAGCTGCGGCACATTAACAGTATCTGTCAGTTGTCAGTCTTTAGACTGCTTTAGTGGAGTCAGTGCAAGATGGAAATCACGTCATCACAGGTTGCACGTTGAGCTCAAAGGCTCAGCAAGTGGTCGCGTTGCTTGGTCATTTGCTGCGCACACGCTCTGAGCTTTTCAGACATGACTGTCACAAATAGTTCACTAATAAAAGCATTAACATGTCTGAGCAACGAAGAAGGTCAATTAGTTTTTAGATGCTTTATTAACCCGAGGTCTTAAGAATTAAGTTTATAATTTGCAGTCAAATCAAATTGTTTACAGGACATTCAACCTTTTGTTTCTTTATTATGCATTTAATTCCTCCTCGGTTTATGGCGTTTTGCCGGTTACTGGGCCTACACATGATCCATCTTCATAAAGATTGAAGCCTCCAGATGAGCCATGAAGATAATTTGATAAACTTCTTGCTTCTTCACAATGCATTGTAAGTCCTCTGGCGTTTTGGAGACTACTACAACGAACAGCGAACTGAGCTTAAACGCCTTGTGCCCGCTCAAAGCTTGTGCGCCATTGGTGGAGGCCTGCACCACAGTGCCACATGCAAGTATAAACAAAGCTTTAGTTAGTCCCTCCATGAGAGACAGATGTCAGATTCCTCTGCTAATCTCAGCCTGAAGTCTCCAGAGTCACCTCACCTCCCTAATGTTTCGTTTTTGAGCAAAAAAATACTATTGTTGTTCTTCAAAGAAAGAGGGACAGTGTGCAGTGGCTAACGGTTGCAATAGCACTCCAGCCTTGATAAGTGGACGGAGCATGATTTATGATGACGGAGCTAATTGAAAATTCTTTGAAATATCCTCAGTGGAGCTCCATGGGCTGTTGTGGCCCTCCACATTTAGCACGCACAGGGAACCTGATAACCAGAGTGACACTGTGCTATGTTCCCAAGCCAGGACTCCCATCCCTGGCATACCAAAGTCCCAGCATGGTCAGCATTCCACCTCCAACCAGCCTTCACACACACACACACACACACACACACACACACACAAACGCTGCACTTCACTGGCATGTTTGCAGCTCTTACACAGCACCACAAGTTCAAGACCTTGCCGCCACCACGGTTGGGAAGAGTCCTGTATAGTTTGCACCTCTTTTTTGCAATGACAAAAATAGACGTAGTTAAAGGAAGGGGTTGGGTTCAAAGGACTGAAGATGATGATGTCCAAAGAGAAATACTGGAAGTACAAAACTGGGCCATCTTAATGTCTAAATGCATTAAATCTGGCCGTGTAAATTTACTCACAGAGGCATGAAAAAACAAGCTCAGTGCACAGTGGAGAACGACGTCAATTTAATTTCAGTTATTCAGGCTGCAGAGGGATTAGAAAGCCTACAGCTATACTGTTGCGTAGGTTGTGAGCTATTGCTTTTACCGTACCAGCCAGCAGAGGTAAACGGAACCCTTTTTAAGGCTTGATTACAATACTTTCAATTCTTGTCAGAGCCAGGCCACAAGGAAAAAGTCGAGTTCAGCTTTGGCACATTTCATTTGGACACATGCCCCTCTTGCTCTGTCTCTCTCTCTCTCTGTTCTTTCCAGCATTTATCTGCTGTATTTTGTGCATCCACATTGTTTTCTTTCACTCCTGAAGTTCCCATCTTCAGTCTTAACTCGTCACCAGTTGTGTTAGAAACAGCTGTTCGATGGCAACGGCAACACTACATGAGCTAGCATTTCTTATCCTAATCATGAAAGAAAGGCAGATGGCTCTGGGTGACATTTGGACCTAAGGAGAAAAACAGACAGCCTGACACTAGCAACACACTTCTATGCTCAAAATGTACAACTCATATTAATGCATTTCCTCACCATGGTGAGCAATGGTGGGTGCTGTGCTCTATTCTGAGAGCTTGAGGGGAGGAATGTGAGATTTTTTCACCATAGACACTCTCACTCTCCATTATGTCAGAGGATTCGGCTCCAGAACATAGAGTGGGTGAAATTCTGCTATAGTCCTAAATAAAGATTATGAAATGCCACCATATGAACCGCAAAGCAGTTGATACCTTATGTGGTGAATTGATTGTCTACATAAATTGATGTTTTATCTGTAAAACAGATGCATAACGGTCACCAAAATGATGTTTCCAGGTGATTTTGTTACTTTAAAGTCCCTTTTCATGATTGTTATCAAGTGTTATATTTATAGCATATAAATTATATGATTTCTACTTGCAAGCCACCAGGTCAAGCATGATTATTCAAGGTGAAATCTCATTTGGTTTTTATGCAACTCCCTCCCCAAAGTCCTTGGTCACCTTATCTTCTGTTTCAAGGGGGGGCCGGGCTGAGGAGTGCTGTTTCACCACTTGTCTTATTTTACCCTGCTGGTCCCCCGTGGAAGTCGCGCAGTTTCCTTTTTTAGCAACGGCTGACTCACAGCATAGCTCCCACCTCCCCCTTCAGCTCCCTCGCAATGTCCCTGCTTAGCTTTAACTCTCCCTCTCTATGCCTGCTCAGATTCTACTGAGTCACAGGGAGCAAAAGACACCCCTACTTCGCACTCCGACTCCCCCCCCCCCCCTCCAGACATTCACCCCCCCCCCCCTTGGTGCATCTCGCTCCTGAAAAACAACAGGTGCAGCGGGGCCTGCAGAGGGCGGGCTGTCTGGTTGGCAGCGTGTACAAGCCTTCAAGTCACTTCTCACTGTTATTTCACCCCCTCTGCCTCCAAACATCCAATCTGTCACCTCTTCCCCATATCTCTAAATCCTTTCACCCCCGTCCGTCCATCCCACCACCTCTATCTCCGTACTTTACCACCTCTGCCACTACTCCGCACCTCCAATCTAAAATTCCTGCCTCTTTCCCCTCGACTGGATACACATTCTCTCCAGGAAAATTATACTTAGTCCTCTACAAGCTCGCCTGCACAGCATTGAGTATACCACAAAGTAGCTTTTCCTACTATATTTCTTCATATGTTTTCCACTGTCTCCATGCCCCTTTTCTTGCTTTGTACCTCATACACTTCATGTCACATTTCCAAGCTTATTCAGTCGCCTATTTCGTGGGTCAAAGATTTGCTCTTTGTGTGCAGCCCATGCGGTTTCTATGCCATCACTGGGGTTATGCACACAGTAGTTTCCAAATAGCACAGGATTTTTCTCCTCTAACCCAGATCCCTCTGTTTAACAACCTTCAAGTGATAGCCCGCTGAATCCCAAAATAGCATGGGGGCCTTATCCACACAGTGATATGGGGCGAGTTGTACAATACAACTTCAGAGGGGAAAGTACACGTTTTCAAGACAGAGAGGCGATTAATTGCGGAAAAGCTTCAACTATATCAACTATGGAGCTGAATTACAACCTGCAGTAAACGCTTCTTTCTTCTTATGGTCAGATTGCATCATAAAACATACTTAAAAACACCCTCTTTACTGTAAGAAGAACTCATCAAAAAAAACTTTGGCCTTGCTCAAAATAGGACTGGGACACTTGTTGATTAGTCTATATATGAGCTGACATTAAAAATGACCCAGCAGCAGCGCGATTGTAGTGAGCCAAGAGCATTGATGTCGCGTCCGAGGGGCAGATCAGAGACACAGGAGACGAAGTTAGATAGAATGCAAGGTTATTTACTGGACACCAAGCAACCAAAAACAGGAAGTCAAAACAGCTCCAACCGGGAGCGAGCAAAAAGGCAAAATCACAAACCATGGAACGTAGAGAGACAACACGAGGGATAAACACTAGAGACACGATGAGGAGCAAGGCCGGAACATGAAGCACACAGGGGAACGAACAAAGACGATCTGACAACCAGAACAGGGAAAGCAGGGGAGTATGTAAGTGTGGGGTGATGAGTAGATTGCAGGCAGGTGAGTTGAATGAGTGCAGTGTGGGGTTGGCAGAGGAAAGAGCCAGGGGCAGGTGATTGAGCACAGGTGAAGTGAATGAAAGCAACAAGGAGCCACTCAGACACAGAGACACAGGGGGCAAAGCCTAAACTGTGACAATTGATGATGATTGCTGCTCTACAATTTAAAGCATCTACAGCACTGAGTTGTTCCCCTTTGTCAGATTTAAAATCGGATAACAAAAACATCCGTGTGGGATAACCGCATCTGTATGAACACCCTATCCCAGAGGCAATTCCTATGTTTTGTTCTTTCTGATGTATCAGTTATATATTAGCATCTCAAGCTAGAGTTTGTTGGGTGGTTTTAAGACCTCCAAGAAGACATCTTTTGCAAGACCCAAAATGCTATGTGTTGCAATGTAACCCTGGTTTAAAGACTTCAGCTATTAATGGAGCACAATATCAAAAAACACTCAACACTCAAAATCCAACATTTGATCAACATCTCAGGTGTATCATGGCTTACTGCTGACACCCCTTGAACTCCCCGCGCCTAAATGTGCATGTGCTAGATATCCCTGGACTTCAGCTCATGTTCCCAAAGCTTCCACCCGTCCGTCCGGTCTGGTCCGGACTGGACCGGTGGGCATTTCCCCGAGCCATGTCGCTCGTTGGGTCAGACTGACAAGTAAACAACACGGTCGATCACCCCAGCTGGTGTCTGTAAAGCTGAATCCAGCAGAATGGACAGGAATGACCAGGTGGCTGAACAAGATGTAAGTACATATAGACAGTTACACAGACCCACACAGTCGAGTCGAAGGGTTACATACACGGGCATACGCACACGCACACGCACACGCACACAGTTTATTAACAAAGCTGAGCTGCGTGGCCAAATTGTCCCCTGGCAAGACTCTTAGTTGCGTCCAAATGGCAATTTGATGAAAGCCACAAAAGATATTAACCATAGCAAAAGTGGGAGCCGCTGAAATGTTGATGTGATTTCTGTTGGCTCTGTGACAACAGAGCAGTGTTACACAACACATAAATGGCCTACAAATTAGTACACTATGTTTTCCAATTGTTGCTGTTGCACAAAAACACTATGCTTGTTCTGCATTGCCTTTGAGATGTATTAACAGAATTGAGCGGGGTCGGTTGAGACACTTTTGTATTGACACAAAATAATCCTCCATAACTCACAGTCTACTTGAGTGGTAATCACACGATTTCTTTCCACAAACAGATACAGGTGCCTGCTAACAATTTATCAATTTTTTTAGAGCCCAAACCAACTGTGAAAGGGAACATTTTGTTACATGTATCCATTGTACAATGTAAATGTACACACACTTTGGACTCATGTGCTGCCAACAAAAATCTAGGCAGCTAACAATAGCATCAACTGAAAGGCCAGCAAATAAGCTTTCCAACAATATGTATGTATAACTAAAAACAGTATGACGGAAGAAAATATTAAAAGAGCCAGAGACTCACTTAGAAGATCTCCACTTTGAGGTTTAAAGTGAAGAGGGTGTACAGCAGAGGCATATTTGTTTTCTAACTTGCTAAAAAGACAGTGTCCCAACTGTCCCCCTGCCCCAACCGGCTCTCATCTATTTTCTCCACAAGCTACTGTACATCAGTGACAGGGGCATCGCAAGAAGTCTTCTATTAGGCTTGTGAGTTTTCATGACGGAGCACCCTAAATATAATGCAGTTTGCTGCAGCAAAATGCAAGATTAGCCTTGGACAGACACAGTGGTGCTCAGTCACTCAGTCACGAAAGCATGCACACACCCGACGTATCGCATGATCCTCCCTCTCTAAACAAGCTGGTCAGTCCACAGCTATTTCAAAATAAGTGACTAACACACAAGAGTCACTTTAAGGACAAGGCCTTGCCGGTCCGGCTTGCTCCAGTTCTCTGACTCATTTCAATCATTTGGAGCGGTTGCACGATGAAAAAGAGAAACTAAAAGGCCTTTCTCATTTCATCTGAGTCCGTTTTTGGCAGCCGGTCTGTTTTCCCTCCAAATGAGTTGAGCTGCAGCAGAGAGTGCTGCAAAGGGCTGCGTTCATTATGACTGTGAGCTGAGCAGACAGAGAGGAATGTGTGACACATTAGTGCATCCGTCTTCTGACCAGTTCACTCTCTGATCACCATGTGCTCGACTGCTCCCTGCGCACAGCTCCTTTTCAGCGCAAACTGAGCAATGGCAAAATGTTATATGGATTCTTTATGATTATCTTAGCATTTAATATTCTGTTGTCCAACAATTTTAAACAACATGTTACAGTAAGATGATTTTTAAATCATGGTAATCCACAACAAAAGTAGCTCTGAACATGTTTAATGAATTACTACAAATGTGGTTCAATACAAGAGTCTGTGGAAAAGAGGTTGTATATCTGTCTACATTTTTAAGTGGTGAGAGGTATGAAGTGATCTTGGGGCCGATGTCAAGGCTGTTTGCGCTGATACAGCGCAACACAGCCAGCTGAAGTCTTGAATAGCCTTCGTTCCTGCAAAGTTAATGCCTCTCATGAAGTGAACCTAATTGAACATTGTTGCATTTTGTCATCTTGATTCCAATATCTTTTTCAGTTATTTTGTTGCTCTGAGTATACATTTCAAAAGTCATGTTCAGTTCAAATTGAGGTTGGAGGATGAATGGTTCTCGCCGAACAACTTAAACCTTTGATAACTAATGATGAAGATGATAATTAAATCATGATGAAAAAGGGAATGTATTAATTTGTCATTGTATGTTGTTATGCAGTTAATGGAGTGTGATTTACCCACCCCAAAAAAAAGCATTTCAGGTTAATTATTGTGGTCGGTTAAAATACCTGAAATTCCACACAGTGTAAGTGTAATCCTGCTAAGACCACACTCTGCATGTTGTTCCTGCTGGTGTTCTCAACCCCTGCCGATATGTACCAACAGGTGGGCGACTGCAAACAATATGACCTACGAAGCATGCGGCATATAAAAAGATCACATTAACTCTGAATAGACGCTTCCTGGTAAAGATGTTCAAGGTACTATCAACGATGCAACATTGAAGGGAGAGATCTACCTTGAAGGAATGGATGTACTGGAGTACACATTTTAAGGTTGAATTAGGTTTACCTGCTTTTTACCCTAATTTCTAAACTTTCTGTCCTCATGTATTTGATGCAGAGCTTGGACTGAGAGCTGTGAGATGTGGCTGAGGGAAAGTCATGAGGATGGTGGCAATTCACGTCTGACGTCTTTTCCCCACTTATCACAGTAACTCCATTGTTGGGTGGGTCAGTCTGGTTCCCCACCACCAACCCTCAGGTCCTGCTCTGTCTGACATTTCATCACAGACACACAACAATAAATGATATTGTTCTTGCATGCAGTCAGAGCCTGATCGGGCCGGTTAACTCTGCCTCATGCCGGGTTGCTGCTGCTGTTGGTGCAGAAGAACCGATGGATCAAACCAGCTGTGTCTGGCTGAACACACACAGAGGAACCAGGATGACATGAAGACTTGCTCTCTCTGATGTGTCACTTCCTTTGGTTTAGAAAGGTCACACGTCTCTCCACTGAGGTCACCATTGGTTTCCCTCTGTGTCGCTTCAGTCCAGCAACTGTTTCCCTACTTCCTTGCTCTTTTGCGTTATTGTTGTCCTTTTCCAGCGGTCTGCTATCTGTTAGGCAAGCCATGAGATGCTAATAGAAGTGCTGTAAGTGATAACGGCAAACAAGATAGCCCGCATTTCCACTTATTGTGCTTAGATTGTGGTATTTATAGAGTGCTTCCACACTACTGAGGTCAGAAAGTGCACTTTCTCTCCAGGCAAATAACATCTACTCATTTTGGTGGCAAGGCGAGTCGCCCTGATTTACTTTGAATTGAAGCAAACAAGACAATGAGCTATGTGACTAGAAAGTTGATACCAGTGACTAAGGTAACTGGTAACAATGTGCTCTTTTAAAAGAATCGCTTAAGGTTCAGCTGTTAATAAAAATGGAGTTTACTATGATTAGAATGGGGCTGTTGCTGATCACATTGCTGATTATAAAGATGATACTGATGATGATGTTGGCAGTCAAGGCAGTGAACGTGGTGGTCACAGTAAATAGCCATGAGAGCGTGACAGGAGGGCATCATGTCCCTCACATGTATTGAGCTGTCACAGCAAAAGCGCCTGGTGGGTGATAAGCAAAAACTGGTCTCAGCCTGCTCGACTGAGCAATGCGAGAGAGAGAGAGAGAGAGAGAGAGAGAGAGAGAGAGGGAGGGAGGGAGGGGATCAGAGAGAGTTTGTAACCGACTTTACTTCTCGGCAACTCTGAAATACTTTATCAAGGCTCGGCTCGTAATCTGCCTCACTGCATACTCACGATAGTGTGCGCAAATTGTACAGACACACACAAACTGACTTTGAGCACACGTGTGCACACTCAGGCACAAGGTAGGGTGGTGGTGACAGCACAGCAGAGACCAGTCCATGGACTTGACCTGCACAGGAAAATAGCATTGCTTACGACAAGCAAACAAAACGCAATGATGCTTTTTCATACTAATGGGACTAAAGAGGTAGCTATCGATGAGTTCCAGATCTGACTCTGATGGTTAGCGGCTCTAAATGAGGTCTGTGCTTCCAGCAAAACAACTCATCTGTCCAAACGTGACGGCTATTTCAAGCTGCTGGGTTAAACATATACATATATATAGATATACACATACATATGGCAGCCAGAGGGCTTTAGCTCCAGTGTCAACTTTCAGGCACACAAAAGCAGATCTGCCGTACCAACACTCACGCACAGGCGTGCACTGAGGGCGATATAGTGAGCCACATTGTTACTTGCACATTCACGCGCATTAACACATGCACGCCCTCATACATTATGGGTACACACACACACAAAACAAACAAGCACATATTATTATGATTATTATTAGATATTAAAGTACATCCGATAAGCACAAGCAAACCCATCCCACAGAGGGTACGATGTAGTTTTCCTGCCAACCAGACAACATAGTGAGAACAAGACAGGGCGTCATTTGCAGACATGATATATCTGCTCCCCTTGGTCACAAACAACCCAGCATTTGCAACCCTCGGTCAGCCGTGCTGGCAAGGCCACAACGGACGGCGTTGCCTTTCACTCTGCAGAGTCACATTTCGTAGAGCAGCTACAGCCTGCAGTTACAACACACCGTCTACTGTAATGTGGCAGAGAAACAATGAAAGGCTTCAAAGAAAGTCTGTCTTAGTGTGTTTTCCTTTTCTTTGCTTCACTACAATTTAATTCCTCATTGAGGGCTGCACTGCTACACCCTGCTGTCAACTTCCATCAATAAACCTGCACATTTCAGTGAATATGCTGCACGGATCTGTTTGCTCTGGTACTCCTGGCTACACCTCCACAAGGCTCTCCTTCTAATGTGCCTGACCTTTGGAGTCAGTGGACGGAAAGAGCCAAAAGGTCACGTTATCTGGCCTGCATGTCAGCAGCTTCAAATAAAAACTGAGCCAATGTCAGACTTCCCCAAAAATACAACTGACATTCAGCGGCTCATGTGCATCTCATCTATTGTAATTAAGTTAATACAGAGCCATTCGTTTTAGCTAGTAGCTAGAATGTGCTTTTGCAAACTTTTGCAGACGTTGGTTTACAACTTTCACTGCACAGCAGTTCGGATCTCTTTGTGTATGACGAGTGCTCAACAAAACAGCTACTGAGTTGTTCTTTTTAGAAAATACTAAAGTCCAGAGGGCACACACAAAATGTTTCATTGTTATCTGATCCGCTCAGTCCAATACACGATTATTTACACAATGACATGGAAAATGCTGCTGTGTTTCATGTATGTATCCTTAGAACTGCTTGTATACGCTAGCTCTTCAGGTTACCTACATGCTAGTGTGTTCAAGTGCAACTTTATGGCGACGTGAGGCACTGCAACAGTCAGCCTTTTTCGCTGCTGGTTCTTTGATATCAGTTTGTATCTGTAGCACTGTAGGTCTGTGCCGCCCCATTATGTTCTGTCACTCATTTCTATATATGATATTTACAGAGAGACTGACGCTTCACGAGTATTTACTCTACTGGCAGGTTGTAAAAACGACATCTTATTTTTTTTTAAATGCATATATTTGGTCACTAAACTATTGCCATTGTTTACGACTTAAACATCTATTATAGCGTATGGTATGTCTTATAATACCGTGTTAGGTTACTTAAATACTTTCATATTGGGCTGTAGAAGGCTAAAGTTTTCATCTAATCTCCTACAAATAAACATACACTCAAATGTTCAAGCAGTGTGACACCGCTGGCACTGTAGAAGCCACCAAATACCCTCCAGGAGATGTTGGTGATATCAGCTACAGTGGCATCACACACGGTGATGAGTGTGATGTAATTGACCGTCGATGACAAGTTGGTCTAAGTCACTTTGGCTTGTTGAAGTGTATTAAGAGAAGCACGCTCAGGTCATCATTTGCCACACACACACACACACACACCTACACGCGTACACACACACACACACACATTTGCATCATGTCCTCAATGTGCTTATTGTCTGTTTCGTCTCACAAACATGAGGAAAAATGGGAAGATAGTTTAAACATATGCAAATATGTATTAAAGCACACTCCTCATTTAACTTTTAAGCTGGTTTGAGTCACCTTGAGTCTTTTCACATTATGCAACATTGCGTGGATTAAACTTCTGCTGACTCGGCGTCCTACCATTTTGTTGTCTGTGGCGTGTTTCAGGGAAGGCTGACAGCAGCATGGGGAATGTAAATAATTTGTACTTGAACTTGACGGAATTCTCAGGGCGTGAATGCTCGCTCAGCGGCCTCTGTGGGATTTGATGGGTTTGAATCTCTTGCATGCTCTCTTAGTATGGACAGAAAAGTACTGTTAGACAAGGTCTAGTCAGGCCTGTCATGCATGCCTTACTTTAGCAAAGTATGCATGCATGACAGTGTGTTATGTACCGTACGTCTGTCTGCATCTAAGGCATTACTACTTCTCAATTAGATCTTATCTTGAATGTCTTATAGTAATCTCTAAAATAAGCTTCCATACCTCTCAAATTACCTGCAAACAAACAAAAGATTATCCAACAGACGTCACAGCTGGTTGATTGGTTGATCAAATTAAGCCTACACTGGTGAGATACTTCTAATGAGGTAAGTAGTTTACAGTGATTAGATATAATCTGCTACACTTTGAGAGTACACGATGCACATGCACTGCAGTAGCCTTCTTCAAGAAGACTGAATTATATGCAGCACAGAACATTTAAAGAATGTGAAAACAGAAAGAAATGGATGTTAACCAGAGCAACAGGTAGCATTTTGCTTGTTTGTTACTCCTCTGCCTTCTTCTTTTACCCATCCCTTAGCTCCACGGAAACATCTGACTCATTGTCTGGCTGTATTGATTTAAGTGATGCAGGCTGTTCCCGGCTTTATGTGTGAAACTGGGTCACTCTTTTGTAGTCTGAGACGAGGTGTTGCGTGTTCCATCTACAAGCTTACTAGTTTATATTCACCTAAACTATATACTTATTCAGAGTCTAAAGAATTAAAGGGCAAGCCGTTTATAACATTTATTAGCTGGACTGGATGTTCATGACTGAAATCTGCAACATAATGTTGCCCAGTCAATGCTTTAATTTAAGATACTGTTATTACATTTTACGCAACTAGATTCCAACTACTTTTGACATTCCTTTGCATGGGGATTCTCATTACAGAAATCTACAATTCAGTTGCATCAGTAACTGAATTATGACTAGTTGTAATTCCAGCGTCAGATCATTTAATTCTGACGAGTTATAATTCCAGTTCAAAAACATCTTTAATTCCCCTCAATTCAAGACACCTTCTTTTTTTCTTGTATTCAAATGTAGTCAAAATTATGTTGCAGATTTCTCAAACTGGAATAAGGAAGAGTCCTAATTTCAGTATCGTTATCTCAATCAAGTTTAATATATCTTAAAATGAAGTTCGATTACATTACATCACATTACAATCATTTAGCAGACGCTTTTATCCAAAGCGACTTACAATTCAGATTCTATCACACCGTAGGCACAGCTACGGGAGCAATTTTGGGGTTAAGTGTCTTGCTCAAGGACACATCGACATGCAACTAGAGATATCTCATTTGGATTTATCTTTAACTTTTATTCTGCTAAGTCAGAATTTAATTATAGATATCTTGAATTACAGTTATGACTGGGTGAAATGGCGTTGCAGATATCTGTAATTATGTCGGAAGCAAAAACAAGTGCATGGGCGGGAGCGGCTTGCTATTGAAATATACTATGGCCCTACTATACTTCAGCCTTAAGAATCCATAAACCAACTGTGTCTTGTCCAAAATATGTCTTATTACGACGTATTTTAACAATAAAGTCTTACAAATTGGCCTTAAAAATAAGACCAGGTAAGTTTACAATAGGCTCGTTCGAGATGAGCCAGTTCTGCGCAGAATTGATCCTGACTTGCTCCGACGTCATGCACACGTGGTCAACGATAACCTCACGAGCATGTATCATGCTGTATTCACAAGCACCAATCAGAGAGCTGATTGGCTCTTAGATTTGGCTACAAACACCACGTTTAGTAGAAAATCCTATTTCTATGTGTAATTGTAATATTTAACGCTCAATTGTTGGCTATTAGTGTCCTGTTGAATAACGAAGGTTTAATCTAAAAACATATCTTGTGTGATTGATAATAACATTTATTTATACAACACATATCAAAACGAGCAGCAAAGTGTTTCACAGGCAGAAGAAAAGATAGAAACGAAGCAGTCAGACTACACATCTACAGTCACACTGACATATTTGCCAAACTATTTCATCAAGGCACATGTTATTTTCACCAAAACGGCAGGTTTTAGTTCCGAAGTAAAGCCTGGGCCAACAGGAAGCAACAGCTATCTTAGTAAAGTTTGACTGACTTGCACTGGTGGGATATCTGAAACAGTAAAGAGCCCTGTGGGCCCTGGAAATCTCCATGTATCTATCTGCCTATGTAGCATGGAGGGCTTCAGGCTTATATTAATCAGTATTCATTGTGTTTGTTAGTATTACAATGTTTCTGGGAGATTTATATTATTTGTAACATAGCAATATGGAAATAAATAATGTTTTGAAGATTTCAGTCAACATGTAAACAGTAAAAATGGCCAAAACATGGAGGCCGCCTGAGTATATTTTTATAAAATGAATCACAAATGGTGTATTTTGGTGTATTTAAAAAACAAAACAAAGTTACAGTTATAGTTGTAGCAAAAAGTAGTTGAATACATTCAGTTGCATCATTATCCATTGATATAATGGTGATATAGCCTTTGAAATTTAGCTAATATACTAGGTGAACATTTTCCTTTAATGCTTTTCCATTTACTCTATGGTAATAGAAATAGTTTTACCTATGGATTCATATGATGACAGTATAAAGTGTGATATCACTGTTAGTTGCTAAAATAGGACATGAGTGATTCATAATCCGTGCTCCTTTCGTCAACAGGCGTTTGCTGTTTCCTTTATTTTGTCAGACCACCTTTGATTTATAGTAATTATGATTCACTGAGAGCTAGAAGTGCAGCGTCGTCATCTGAGTATCCACACAGACAAACGTGTCAGAATCAGCTGTTGCCTGGTTGTCTGCTGTCTTATCTCTGTTGTTCCCCCAAGGCACAGACCGATAGACAAGGGGCACACAGGCGAGAAGAGACCAAGCACTTCAACATAAACATGTTTGCCAGCAGGCTGGTGTCTCTGGGACCGAGGCTGGTGGGTTGGGACATCAAGCTGTTTGCTGTGGCTGTTTAATTGCTTTCCCCCTTAAAGCTAAGAGAGATGATTTAGATGAACCTTTTTACTGAAGCTGTGAACATCTGTGACTCTGTGAAGTGCAGAAAACGTACAGAATTGGTACAGAACCAATTCTACTCTGCCGCGTTATACATTTCCTCATATTAAATCCTTGAGATGGTTTCATTCTTGACCTTGGGAATGGAAGGATGACAAGCATATCCCATCATAAAAAACAAGAAATTGTTTAACGCTGACATTTTTCATAAGGATCAAACAAACGATGTGTGAAGTGTTAATTGGTGAGCTTTAGAGGTGCTGGCAGGTGGTGACATCTTCCCCCGTACACAACCACCTGTTCAGCTGTAAACAATTACATCTCTTTATTAGCATTCGTCATTCTTTTCTTTACACTTTGTGATGACCTTTTCTGAAGACTTGACAGATCAATTTGTCTAATCTAAGCCTGGTACCACGCCAACCTCTTGACCCCCAGCATGAGATAAGATTGTGGCGTACACTGCATGTGGTTAATTACGTTACTAAAATACGTTGTAATTTATGCCATGTGCATTGAGTTCACTCGTAGTAAGCAGTTTTTGTGCAGCACTTAATTTATCTATCAGCAGGCCGGACCAAAGGTCTGGAAGCCTTGGTGTTTCTCTTGTAGCAGATCCATTTTCCGTGTACTATTGTTGCCTCAGAAATGACTGGTCTCATTACCTTCAATGACAGAATACGGTCTACAGTCAATGCAGTTTCCTCTAATGGATACATCATGATGCATGGAAATGAATTCCTGTGTCTTAACAGCATTTCTTAGAAGGAGGTTGAAAATCAAACAGGTCCCTTGAAAATACTAGATCACAATGAAAAGTTCTTCATGCACTATTGCAGGCTCATTTGCTGCTGGAGAAAACAAACCCAGAAGTGTTATCTTGTTTAATAGTGCAATAGTGCCTCGCTCTCCTTTGCTCATTACAGCTTTGTTTTTCCTTCAAATCCCTGAGGAAAAACTCCTACTGACGGTTAGAGGATGGGCCTCAGAAGTGATGTAATCATGCAGGATGCAGAGGAGACACGCACACCAAACATTGTTGTGTTCGGGGAAGTGATATGATTTGTTTAGTGTGGTGTTTCAGAAACGTCTCCACCCTTTGTGGACAAAGGTTGCCTCAGGGGTAAAACATTGCCACAGAGGTGAGGTGGACCAAAAAAACAAACGGGGGGAAAAAAAGATTTCTGCACCGTCAGCCTCTCCCACTTACAGTGGGTTTTATAGATTTTAGAGCTAGGAAACAATGACTCTGATTTACCTCCTAAAGGAAAAGAAGATTTGTTTTCTTCCCTTCTGTTATTTTTCCGTCTACAGTCTCGCCCTCCTCATTTGCCTGCAGGAGGAAGAATTAAGTCATTAGCCAGTGGGAGGGAGGTATGTCAAGACATTTTCTAGCTGGTTCCTTAGTGTCAAAATATCTTCAAGTAGCACATTCATCTCCTGCTGCTGCAGCTTTCTCATTATCTGTTGTGATCTCGACCTCAACCGTCCACAATGAACCTGGGAGCTGTGACAATCAAGCCATTGCATCAGTGGCAACAAATGAATGTGTCTCTTTTTTTTTACATTGTTTTGTGTAGCAAATTTCAAACTTTTGGTCTTACTTGAGCAGTAAAAGTAACAGGCTCATGTGCAAACTGTAACAGTTGATGGCAGACAGAGGTTGAAGGTCGGTTCAAGGGTCATAACCTTTGGATTCCATGAGGTTCAAAGCTTGGTCAAAGTTAAAAGGGGAATACTTGCTTGTACATTCAAACCCGCCGATTCTTCACGGAGCAGATCAAAGACCCTTTGCTTTAAAAAAATGTATGCTGTTCAGTGTAACGGATTCAAATATTGCTGAAGAGCTTATACAACTCAACTTTTGCAGTATTTCGAATATTGTCCACGCTGCGATCTGCATTGCTTAAATTTACCTTCAGATTCGTTGCCGAGCAACAAGACCTCGCCACTGTGGAGCCAGTGATCATTGACACAAACAATCCTCCATGAGTGTGTGACCCCTGACCCCACAGTGACTCACTTACATAACTGTCAGAGGCACCCTCCGGTGGTAAACTGACTATTTTGACAGCTTATGAGTTGTAAAAATGGAATCAGCACAGCCAAATATAAAATGTATGGTAAATTGTTTATTAACAATGTTACACAAAGTCCATCCTCAGCAGCAGTGGTTCTGCTGAGTACACATCTGGCTATATCTCATTTGCTAGGATTCTACAGAAAAAAATCCAAATATACATACAGAAAACAACTCCATCAAGGACTTAAAAAATTAATTTAGTAAAACATTTATGTATAGGTTCATATATCTATATATAGATATATATATAAAAAAACAGTACAGTAAAAATTCCATACAGATTCAAACATCTGTATGAAAATGTGAAAAACAGTGTTTTAGTGCAATACCATTTTATAATATAAAAATACTGTGTTGTAATTTATCTCTGAAGAACAGAGGACTTGGGACCTGTGTGAGGTGAACAGGTTAGAGGTGTGTGTCGGCGATGGGGATTCGTCTCAGCTCAACTATTTGGGAGTTGGTTATGCTCCCTCCGTCGTGGCTTCCGGGGATAGACTCGTTATCGCTCATATTAAGGCCGGTCCCTAAAACAGACAGAAAAGGTCAGATTGCACTTCCATCTAAACACGTGGCCCTGATACAAGAGTAGAAGGAGGCAGTAAAACACGTTAACTCAGTAGGAGACAAAGGGTATACAGGTATAAACGTCATACAGCAGATGCATTTCCATATGTATGTACATTTTAGTATGAAGGCATGTGTACTATTTACTGTGTTCAACAAGAATAAACTATAGTCACCTTCACCCAGAAGGTTACCATATGTTTTCAGTGCTGTTTGTTTGCAGGGTTTCTTGAGAACTTCCAGAGTTCAATATATTTAGGTGAGTAAGTAGGAAACATGCCAAACAAGAGATACGTTTTTTTGTGGATCCAGCAATTGTAAAAAGGATTTATATGAGGCATTTCTGAACATTTTTACTATTTTACTATTTTACTACTACAGCACTCAATTGAATGACAAAAAAATATATATTTTGATACAAAAAGGACGACTTTTATATACTGAAAAACATTTTGCAGCCTTAGTGTGATTTTATTTCTCAAGCATCTATAGAAAAGAATCATGTATTGATAGTTTGTTCATATGACTCACTTTAGTGTTAACATCCTATTTTACAATATTTATAAATTACACTGACTACCTGTCTCTGCCTTAAAACCTTCTAAACCCAAACGGGACCCGATTTGGCTCTAGAGGGGGGGCGACAGAGTGTAACCCTACTTCTGAGAACGAATTAAATGACATTTTATGATATTTCAAAAACCTACGTGACGAAGAAATTCTGATAAAATGGACCATGTAACCTATTTTAATCACTCAAAAACATATATATATATATATATATATATACAAAGTACTGCAAGATACTACAAGTACTACCACAATTTCACCTATTTTTCGCCAGGAGAAGGCGAGCTATGTTCTCCGTTACCGATCACAGGCGCGAGCTACGGCACTTTCACAGACAAAGCGCGTATCAAAGAGCACGAGGACTCCACACTGAATCCAACCATATCTTCCAAATTCTTCTCCTTCAAACCATTAAAAAGTTACAATTATTCTCCCCCAGATATCAACTCAGCCCAACAGCATGAAAATTGAAACGCTTCGTACCTTGAGATGGTTTTCTGGAAGAAAATCGCCCCCCAAATTTTTTTTATCCTTTCAGCCATATGCAGCAGGTCTCTATGAGCATGTATAAGGAATGGGTAGTCTCTTTCAGTTTTGGCCAATGGGTTTGACCCTTGGGGGCGCGCCAAGGTTTCCGATTTTTTTATTGGCTTAAAATTCGGTCAATCAACTCAAATAACGTATCATTACACTCCTCATTCTCTTCCGCGTTCAACGCTATGTCACATGCACAAATCGGCCAATCAGAAGGCTCTGTAGGGTTCACTGGAAGTCTGTGAAACTGGAACTCAGACGAGGATGAGCCCTGTTTTACAGGTTATTATAGGGCCCAGGCTCTCAAAATGATGCCAAACTGCTGTATTAGATAGATTGAACACTATTAGTGATAAAAGAAGTGAAATATATAGTTAAATAGTATATAAAAGTACAATAAAACAGCTATAAGTGATGCTTCCAAAATCAGAATTGATGTTGGCTGACCTCAGCTGACCTGTACACAGGCCTTGACTTCTCAGGCATACTTAACTCTATCAAGCCAATTTTTTTTTACAGACCCCTAACCTGTTGTACTATGACTTGTGAGGGATGATTTGGGTGTATCTGCATCATTTCAAATCGAGGACATTTATAAAAGTACATTTTTTTCAGGCGAACCTGAACATTTTCAATTTGAGCTGTGTGTGATATTCATCCAGCATTTACCAGTAACATATACACTGATATGTACACATATGAACAAATCTCACAAGTGTTAGTGTTATAATTCCATTGAAATGATTCAAATAGACCTTGTAGTTAGAGAGAAAAGCCCCTTTGAGTATGGGTATGACATTTGCATGTCATAAGTATGTTAGAGTGTTGTCCATAAAGCAAAGCAAACCAAAGGTAGGTGCTCTCAGCTTCCTTTTCCTTGGTTGAACGCTCACTTACAGCATGAGGTGACGTATGACTCCTAGGACAGAACCAGAGGGGCATCCAGACCTATGCTGCTTCGTGCAGTCACGGGTTCTTCTTACAATGAGTGATAAGAAAAAGCTGCCCTTTCACAGTAAAACCAACGTGTTAATGATCAGCTCTCAGTCGTACTATGTAGAGTAAATGTGCTGAATGTACAAGTGTGCTTGTGTGTGTGTGTGTTAATGGTTCACTATCAAATGAAGTGTGAAGACCCTCATTACAGCGTTACTTACTGACTGACCCCCGTCAGGTGATGCCCTATTATATAATTATGTACTGCTGACTGACTGATTGAGTTTAAACCAGGCTGGGGAATTGGGAAATGAAAGAATGTCCTTGTGACTGGTACTGGTAGGACAACAAGTTGAAAAATTAAGTTTTAACTGCAAAACACAGAATATTATATCTCAAGATTATCAGACGATTGTTTTTATGAAACTTTTGAGTAAACATTCTATTTTCCACACAGAAAAGATACTTTCTTACGGCCACGCCAGAGACCTGCGAGGAGCCATCCGAATTCACTTCACGAAATCTTGCAAACCCGCCTCTTTGCTACACTGAATAATATAAACAAAAATGTAATACTGCTGAGTGTGCCGATGATGGGACCAATAAATCCCCTGGCTTGTTTGCTGGAGGCCCGAGGCTATTTAAGGTTGAACACCATACCGGCAGGGAGAGGTCGGTAGAAGAGCAGATCAGAGACAAATGTCTTGCTGCAACAACTGTTAGTTTACTCGACGAGGAGCAACACACACACACACACACACACACACACACACACACACACACACACACACACACACACACACACACACACACACACACGGACAAACGCACACTTCTGGCTCTGACTCAGGCTGTCACCACATTAAAATAAAAGGGTGAGAGGTTAGCTTTTTACTAAGTGTGACACTATCCTGTCCGCCTAATCCACAATCATTAACACCCGTAAGTCCCTTGAACTCACACCTGCTAGGACAGATTTTATATTTGGATATCTCCATGGTTACAAGTTTTGTTTTTCTAGGATGCATGCTAGCAGGTATCAAGTGCTGCTGCATATAGGCCTATGCTGCACGGGCGTACCTGAATAGAAAGCAAAGACAAGTTTGATGTGGGTTTCAAGATTTAAAGCCTGCTGTGTCCCACACAGGTGAAACGTCTCTGCTAAGTCAAATCAAACTGTAGCTTTAATGGGCTCAAAGCCATCAGAAGACTGGCATTGCTCAATAATCTTAATGATGAGTGATTAATATATGTTCTCAAAAGTTATTTCTCGACTCCAGAATCCCAAGAGAATTACTCAAGACATTTAATGTGACCTGACTCAGTCCCATTTACGTTATAGTCCTTTCCGGTTGTTCTGTCTATCTTCACTACATCATCTATTATCTCTCCAAGAGCGGCCACCGTACGCAGGACCAGACTCTCACTTTGTCCATGTGAGAGTAAAGCAGACTGGGATATGCTTAAAGCTGAGCTGATTAACTCTTTTAAATGGTTAGCTGTCGATCAGCAGGAGCCCTCACTAGTGGGGAGTCTAGTGGGATTGAATGTATGGGACACTGCTAGCAAACAGCTACGACTACAGCCTATTTCACCAAAATCCCACAGAAAAATACATGCACGCAAGATCATTCATCACATTAGAATAGAACTACTGCATGCCTCAAATGGTTCACAGTTTCTTCATTTTGTGATGCGACACTAAAACCAGTTTCATGTCAGCAAATTACATCTTCACCAGCATCACTGTTATGTGTGTTTTGAACTGTTAAAGGCATAAAATGTACATTACATGTTGGCAAATAAGGCTCACATCTTGAGATGCGTGGACTATTGATGGGACAGCGCCAAACAGCGAAATAAATAAGATGTACATTCTAAATGTGAGGCTACAGCAGATTCTCAAAATAAGTTCACGCAAGCGTCACTGCGTCACATCTTTCTCGTACTCATTTTAAAGCGGTCCGTCTCTTTCTGGTAATGTCTCACATTAACAGCAGAAGCGTGTCCCGGGGGACGGAGGCTGCTGCTGGCTGTTGTCCAGCTGGACCTGATTCTGATTCAGACACTGTGAAGCAATTACTCTGTGATTTCAAAGAGTGAGGGGAGGACGTTCTGAGTGTGTCTGTTGCTGATATATCAGTGAGCAGTTTGGTTTGGGCCCTCAGCTCATTAAACATTAATGGCAACAGAGGAAGAATGGTTTCCATGGCAGCAGAGAGATTTAGGGTAAGCAGATGAATGACTAAGTAGGGCTGAACTTAATACAGTAGATAGATACTGTATGTATGCACACTTTGGAATAATGAAACAGACACACATAATAGCATTGGACCACCAAAGGCAAAAGTTTCATCATCTCTCTCTCTGTTATAATTCAGTCTGACTTTTATAAACTTATAACATATCTTTGTATTTGCCTAAAGCCACATGTGGAACGCCTGATTAAAAAGTCATTTTTGTCTTTGGAGGATGTATTGTGGCCAACACACTGTATTGGATTGTGGTGAACATTTTTCACAGTACACAGTGCCTTTATTTTTATATTTCCTGGAGAAAGTACTGGACAGAAGTGTTCACAGGATGTTTTTATGCATTCAGTCAGAGTTTAACTAAAGCAACGTTGATTGACTCAATACGTCACAAATTGTTCTTGTTAAATGGTTTTATATAAAATAAAAACACAGAAGGAGAAGTCGTGAGGAAAGTGAACAACAAAGAACTAGGAACCTGTAAACTCAACAATTTTGTGATAGCAGTATTGATACCAAAGAGAAAATTCAATAACATATTGAATTCCTGCCTTGTGTTTTTACTGCTGTGTAATCTGCTGGAAAGATCTTTGTTCGTGCTGTTGCCTAGCTTGTGTCAGTCCCCAATAAACCTCAACAGGACCTATTGATGGAATGCAGGAGAAACTAATTAATAAACTAAAACCAATGTGCAATATAAATGAGATATAATATCTCTCTATAATATGAGTTTGTGTGCTTCTCTGCAATTTTTAGGAGAAAAAATAGGTGGTCATAATAGTGTTGTATTAAAGATGCTGAAAAAATTGTTAACAAAAAAGAGCCTGTTTGAGGAAGAATAACGATTTGTCAAACATCTGTGTTTTGGTGGGGTCCTCACCAGTTTTTAAGGCAAATATAAGGTCGTCAAACTCCTGCGACTCCTCGTCTGCGATGATTAAATTGCTGTTGGTGAAGCCTCCCTCGGTGGTGTACGTCCCCATCACAGGACTGGGTTTAAACACACTGCTGGGCTGACTGCTGGGCTGCAGCGACGCTCGTTCCCAGTCTGCTGACACCTGAAACGCACAGATACACGTATAAATCCGTTAGGAGCACATATTGTTACTATTGGCCGAGAACTTTGATTGAACCTTGATTTTTATGTTTTTATGTTTAATCACACACTGCAATGTTTGGCATAATACATTTATTTGAAACCCCACTTAATACAACTTCAAAACACATGATTGTGATAAAAAAGAAAGTTCCTGATATTTGATTAATTAAAAAAATTAAACATTTTCCTTGATAGCAGCAAAGTAATATGAATGGTAAATTAATTAATATAGCACCTTTTAACATTTTTAAATTTGCAACCAGTAATTAAACATTTTATGTAGAGTAAATGTATGTACTTATATATATATATACACAGTACAAACAATACTGTATTCAAGTGTTGTTGATAAAGACGCCCCATTAACTTCACATGAACGCAGGGCAAAATCAGGTCGACCATTCTCATCAATACACGCACGCACGCGCACACGCACGCACGCACGCACACACACACACACACACAAACACACACACACACACACACACACACACACACCGACTTAATTCAGAGAATGGCTACGTCTGTCAGCCATGTAACCATGTCTGTGATGGGTTAGGGTCAGGCAGAGTGCATGTTGCCCCAGCACCCTGAAGGGTTAAGGCCAACGGACAGGGAGGGTCATAGCGAGTTCATGGGGTGAGAGCAAGGTCATTGGGTTTAGGGTTTCATACTGAATCAGCCTAAATTATGCTGCCAGCACAGTGAGACAGATGAACGCATTTTATTTAGAGTCCAAAAGCAGTATTTGTTGTGGGGGATAAAGACTATATTCATGCATCCGTAGAGCAACAGATGGGACAGAAAAAAGATGGCAGAGAGTGAAATAAAAAGAGGAAACTGACCAAAGGGATTTCTCTCACAACAAAAGAATATCACATTATGTGTGCATCGCTGTCTTTTCCACAACAACCAGATAAACCATCATGTTTTCCACTCTGTTCATTTATTATACATGCCTCATCTCTCCATGTTCACGGATTAATGCGAGTGTTGTACAAGCTTCTGAAGCTTGCTGGGCTGTAACTGGTACACAGTGTCCCAGTGAGGTGAATTAGGCGCCACCAGGCACCTCAGATCTGTCATATCCACTTTAAATGGAGGCAGTGAGCGGGTGACTCAAACCTTTCAATAAGCTATTCAACACTAAAACCGTATGCTCCTATCCCTATTCTTATCTCGTTTCAATTTCCTTTTAACCAATCCACTCCACAAATTGTCACTCATCGAACACTCTTATCGCGGTCTCTATCTGCGGCCTTATTTTTCTCACTGGGCCGTAGCCAGATCTCAGAGGCAGGAGTGTGCTCTCATGAATAAAACAAGATTACTGGATTCCTATGTGTGGAGAGGGATTGAGACAGAGAGAGAGAATGGGGAGTTCCCAGGAGTAATGAAGTTAAACCTGCTCCCTTTCTTCTTTCTTTCTCTCCCTCTTACCAGCTCAGACCTTATAGGGTATTCTCCAGGGACAAAGTTGCTTCGCACACAGACTCACCACTAACACTGCATGTGTGTGTATACAGTATTTGGTCTGTGCTTGCATGCGATGTGAAGATATGACAGAATGATTGCAGTTGATGGGGGATTATAAAGGCTGACCATTTACACACACATAATGTGAATCAGTCTAAAGCAGACAGGCCAAAAGAGCGAGTATGTATTCTCTGTGGAGTCACGCTCAGCTGATGTGAGAAATGTGTGAAGGAGGACCAGGAATGGGCAAATAGAGCCATGGGAATGAGGGCATGGGAAAAAGAAGGGAGAGAGGAAAACTGACAGGTGGAAAACAGTAAGGGAAGTTAAAGAATTATTTTCCTAAGGAAGTTTCATATCTTTTCATGAACTGGGCTTAAATTCCATAATTCTGCGATCATTCCTACAAGATATGATATGTTTTTAACTCAATTATGCAGCACCATCTCTCCAATGGGACGATGAACATCGAGTGCACAGATAAACATACTCTTAGTTTAGCCAGATTATCTAAATGGTTGGAGATCAATCTACATGATTTAGTGGTGAAACCAAAAGTGAGTGCACCCAAAATGTAAGTTTGAATCCCTCCTTGCGTAGGAAAGGTCAGAAAACACATTTCCATATCTACGATATAGTCAGTAGTAGAAAATGATGTGCACTGTAACTAAAATAAAACTGCTAAGCATTAGAGTATGGAACATGGTGTTGCTAAATGCTGTAAATCCATATAATCTAGTGTGCCAAGTGTGTGTTTATCTCTGGTGGCCTATTTAGATCTGTGTGTGTGTGTGTGTGTGTGTGTGTGTATATACCTCCTCCATGGCGCTGATGAGATTCTGAGTTGATTTGCTGATGTCGCCCCCCACAGTGGTGGGTCCTCCTCCCTGGTAGGTAGAGTCAGGACTGTCATGGCCGCTCATCTCCACTGTGTAACTGGCTTTAGTCGGCCAACACAGCTGGTTGTGCATGACGAAGTACACAGCAAACACATACAAGCCCTGTCGAGAAAGGGGAAAATAATCAGCATGAGGAACCTTTTTCACGGCTCTGTTCCTCTGTCAGAGCTCCTCAGTATAATATAAGATCAATATAAAGCCTGTTTCAGACAAGGAATCTGTAACATTGTTGGATTCATCTCTTCATTTGGACAAAGTCTCTGATGCTGGCAGATTTCATGGTTGTTTGTAATGTCAGGGATCCAAGAACTAAATGCTTAAGATATGGATGTACATACAGTATGTTAAAATTGGAGAACATAAAACTAAATTGTGCTTTGTCAAGTCATACTTCATCAGGATGCATTATTACTAAGCAATCATTAACAACAGCCTCTCCTCCGGCACGATTAATGGAGAATTACTCCATCATGGACCATGACATCATTGGCACCCTGCATGTCTGCTTCCTCCACTTCCCCATCATTACCGAATCCTCTTGGTCAACAGCACCGGGCTGTGAATTACCCTAAAACACCAGAGTGTCAAATACCACAGGGTCCTCCCGTATTTCACAACACCCATCACTGGGCGATGACGGCAGTCAGAGATGGAACGCACAAGAGGGAAGGGCACAAATGTGTGAATGTGTGTGCATACAGGTGCACACAAACACACAACCCAGCCTCACATACAGACCTTTACACATTTGAAAATACTGTTGATTTACAGTGACAAGAAATGGGTATAAAGGAAGTTTCTGAACACCATGAGAGACAGTAAAACATACATTTCATAACATGGTTTGGAGAGCAATTGACATCATAGGAGACATGACAAAACAGCCTTTTTTTTAAACATCCGACTTCAACAAGCAAGTTTGTATTCAAACCATGAAGCTGAATATTACCAAACCACATGCATCTGTTTTATGTCTAACAGAGTACAAGAGACAGCAGATCAGACGGACAATTAACAAAGGACAGTAAACTTTGTAAAGTGACCACCAATATTGACATAGAAAAAGGATTAGAAAGAGTGCTGATGGTTACAATCAACATTACGAGGAAGACAACAGGAACCGTAGCTGGAAACTGTGTGTTTATAGGTGCACTGTAAAAAAAGGAACATCCAGCTTTTAAGGTGGGAAAATAGATAAAACACATAAAAACTTTAGCTGTGCAGGTGTTTCTTAAAAAGTCAGTTAACTGTCTGAGTCATAAACTTTCTGTGATGATCATACACAAAAAAAAAAGTATACGTGTCCTTTGAGGACAAGTGTGAATGAGCTTCAAAATGAGAAATGTATGTCTATTAAGATATGGGACATTTCAGGGTTAAGAGATGGATTTAGTGTTGTGCAGAGTTGTTTTACTGTCTATCAAGTTTAAGAAAGAAATGAACCTCCTTTGTGTGATAACATAAAACAGTGAACACAAGCAGCCAGGTGTGTTTTCATGTACGGGTGTGTATGTTGCAGCTAATGACCTGTGATTAACAAAGGAACAGGGTTTACTACCATAGGCCTGTTATGTAAGTGTTCTCTGATCACTGGAGAGGCCACGTCTTTAGAGATGGAAAGAACAGAACATAAGGAGTGCAGGAAGGAAAGGAAAGGTGGTGGGTGAAGGGGGAAGCAAAGCTTGGATCAAGAGAAATCAAAGAGGGACCATGACCAGAGACATTTGGGGTCAAGAATGAGAATAAAGCTGGATGAAGTGTATATACACAGCAGGGAAAGATGGAAAGAATAGCTAGAGAAGTGTGTCGTCTGTGATAGATGAAAGAGACACAAAGCGGTAGTCAGAAAAAGTACAGGTAATTCAAGGGAAATAAAAGCCAACAAAGTCCTCTGATCTGACTTGTGTGAGAGTGATGTTTTGTGGAAATAATTTTCTGTGCTCATAGAAGCAACAGATCTATTTCCCCTACATCCTAATTCTCTGCAGGCTTCATATGTCTGGACATGTGTGGGTCTGAGTCTCCTTCGCCATAATAACACACATATCCTGTGTCCTATTTATAGGCGAGTACAAAGGTTGCATGAGTAAGCGTGGGTGGAATTGAATCGTAATGGAGCATGGTGCTGCTCCACTGTTGTGGATGTCTCTGTGAGTGTGACGACTCAACGAGGTAAGGTTCACCAGCAGAGGGGCTGCAGTAGGAGGAGATAATGAGGGGTGGTGCTGCGGGGATAAGATCATTGTCATCTAATTTAGCCGGATGTGGCACAGATGTGGTCCAGAGTAACAGGGTGGTATAATGGAAAACGAGGAATGGAAGGAATAAGTCAAAGAAAAAAAAAACTGTGGTCTGTACGTTGAACAGTCTAATGTTCCTAATTTGTTCCTAAAATGTGATCAGTTGCACAGATCGGTTCTACGAACACAGCGCTCAATAAGCAAAGCGTAATCTGTACTCTGCATCACAAACACAGCTGTGCACAGCTGTTACATCTGCAGCTGTTTAACGGTGTTCAGTACTCAGCTGTTGGGTAATGTACCACATCAATAACAACAACAAGGTAAACATGGAAAATTCTCCTAATGGAAAATTCACGGCATGAAGGAAACAACAGCCGCTCCACTATACTTTGCAGCAGAGACCTACAGTGTAAACGACTTTCGACCTCAAGGCAATGAACAAAATAGAAAATGATAGTGTTACAGATCTGATTAGAATGGATAAAATATTGTGTTAAAATAAGCAGCCAGTGGAATAATAACTTGCCAGAATTAGGTTGTTATGCAGCACCTGCCTGTACAAAGATTTTTGTACATGAAATCTAATTTGAAGAGATCTAGTAAGGGTAAGTTTGTTAATAGATTTGAAGTCTTCTTGTCCAACTTAAAAAAAAAAAAAGCATTGTTTAAATAGTCCTTTAATCAGAACTTCCTGCAATGGCACCAGAAAACGATGAGAAGTACATTTTTTGTCTTCCCGTTTGCTTTCATCGAACTTCCATTCATTCCTAATAGAAGTCCCACTATAACACAACATGTCAGCCCTCTTGCTGCAACTCTTTTCCCCTTCTCAGGTAAATAAATTAAGCTTGCTCTATAAAATGTGCGCGCACACACAAATCTAAGTGCAACCATGCTTGGTTCGTGGTAACTGCATCTCCATCGACAAAGAGTATCTTGGCAAAGCAGTGTTTTGTGAAAACTGGGTCATACGAGTTTGTTTACTGCTAATCAATGTCCTTGGACACGCTTTGGCTTTGGGGCTCTTCACCTGTCTGTTCCACTCTGATGAATCCTTCCTCATTCCTACAGCAGACCCAGACCAAATCCCAGAGGCTCCCGTTTTAGTCTGAGCTTTGAGGTTGCGATGTAAGAGCTTGGATTGAAAATCAATTGCCATAGTTCTTTTTTTCTTTTTTTAAAGGTGTTCTTATAGTGAGTTTGAAAAGTTGGCTGCGACGGTCAACTTGTCCCCAGAATTCGTCCCACCTGAAACCAAGGACAAACTGGGTGTAATAAGAGGCAATCTATTAGGCTGGCATGAAGTCCTTTTATGTTGCATTGCTCCTCTCTCAGTAGAAATGGAGCTGATTGCTGTTGAGGCAGCAGGAAGGGACGTGTGTTTTATATGTGATCTTGTGTAAGTGCATGCATGCCTGGGTGTTATTTGTGTGAAGGCAAACATCTGAGGATTGGAGGCAGAAAATTGGGAGGCCTCGGGGGCCTAAAATCAAAACAAGAACACATTAAGGTCAAGGGAACAGAGGACTTTCATCTGAAGTGTTCCTACAGGATTAAGGCAGGATTTCTACCTCAGTCGAAAGATAAATGAAGCTTGTGTCTAGAAAAAAAAACAGACATCAATCTAAAAAAATCAAATTTAGGAATGTAAGAAATGAATGGTCACTGAATCCCTCAGGAAAAAAAAGGAGCGTGTCACAGAACTCACAAACTTGCTCATATAACCGATGACCGGACTTTAAAGAGCACCATCACACTATTGGTCAGTGGAAGAAACTGACCACATGATGTCACAGAGTGAGGCAAACCCTATTGGAGCTCATAAACAAGTGCTAAGTGCAACATCGACTGTTGGCGTTGACATCGCTTCTCTTCATTAGTCACTTTACCAACAGGAGAAGTTTACTTTGGTGCAACGCTGTTGTCTTTGGCATGTGGATGCCACATATCACCACCGGTTTCCACAGACCTGTTATGGCACACTTTACAAGCAGATGGTGTCTCTCAGAAGATGACAGAAGAGACCACAACATTTACAGACTGAGTGATGAAAGAAAAGAGCATATTGTACCAAAGAGTGGGGTCGGGAGAGCTTCCTGGGTCTCTTTGCAAAGAAGACATTATTGAGTTGTTTGAGATGCAAGACATTTCAACAGAACTACATGCCTGCACTGTTAACACAAACATTATATTGGATTTAAACCGGTGATGATCACAATGTTGAAGCCATGCTAGCATTCCCTAAAGCTTCCAAACCAGCATTAAACCATCAAGTGACTCCGTATGACTATAAAAGTGTTCAAATGGTTCGTCAGCTCTTTCAGGCTTTTTTTCAGCGAAACAGTTTAGTGAAATGTTGTCACTCAACACCAGGGCAGCCATGTGCAACAAGAATAGTAAGAACACTAACAATATGTCATACTAATGATTATTGATGACATGAGCGACACTGAAACAGAAGTATTTTAATTTTTTTTTTTTTTTTACAGTACAAAATCGGCTAAAAATAATCCTGATAGTCATTATAATGCACAATGTGATCCACACAGTGAGTCTATGAATTGCAATACAGATTTGGCCGTGGATAAATCTATGTTCTAATAAAGTTAGCTATCAAATACTGAAACCTGAGGGATTAGCTGAGTTCAACCCATAATTATTGATGCCTCTCTGTTGTATAACTGTTTGAAGTTGTAGTAGATAGCAGTATAAATGTCTGCGAGATAGACTTATCTCTGTGCTTTCTTTATCTCCTCTGATACATGGAGCACAGAGTCGGGATGAAGACAAGGTGCAGCATATTAAGAGAGAGGCAAGCAGAGAGACAACAAAAAGACAAAAGCACAAGTGGAAAGTAGAGACAGAGAGAGAGAGACGGCAATGAGAGGCTTCAGAGAGATGTGACACAGCGATAACCCTTCCTCTCTCTCTCCACTCCTGAGGCTCTTCTTCCTCTGCCTCGGCCAACACATCAAAGCAGGGCTTCAAAGTGGGATGAAGTAGCCTTCATCACTCTCTCGCTCTCTAAGTCAACAATTCACACACACATACACACTTGCACGCACACACGCACGCACACACACGCACCAGCCTACTAGCCTAAATCATCAATATTTTATTTGTGGTAACTTCCAGGAAGCTCTCTGATATTACAATACAAGAAATGCAAACAGATTGACAAACTACCACACAGAAGAAACAAATCTGTTAATTAAAAATAACGCATCCTGATATTATTATTGCGCCTTGATACACCCTCAAATCCCTGCGTTTTCTCTTGGCTCAGTGTGCATAGTTTCAAAACATCAACATTTTCTTGGAAGTAATAGGTAATAGGTAATAGGGAGAGTGTTTAATAAGACGGAAATGAACAGCAAACAGTACATTAATCTTTTTGGTACGGTGTATAGCCGAGAGGAAAGGAAAGCAAGTGGGGAGATGCTGCTGTAGATTGAGTGTAGGAGTAAAATAAGTGTATAAATGAACAAATAATCAAGGACTGGTTGGACAGGTACGAAAGCACGTCAACAAACAAAAAGACAAACAAGTCAATGAGCTCACCAGCAAGCAGTTAAAGATGACGTAGAGGATGAGCATCCACAGGTACCTGTAGCCCATATGGAGTCCTGCCCACAACCAGACCAGGGAGATGAGCAGGAACAGGTAGAGGACCAGCGGCACCTCTGGAGCGAAAAATAACAACAGCGGAGGTTAAATAAAATACTACTGAAAAATCTGGTTGATATGATTTGATCAGAATCAGCATTATTGGCCATGTATAGGTATACATACAAGGAATTTGACTCCGGTTTTTCCGTTGCTCTCAATGTACATACACAGAAATTGACAATTAAACAAAAAACAAGGACAACAAAGTAGAACAAAGGTAAGCATAAACTTTTATGTACACATATACTTATAAGTATATATACAAAAAGTATATATATGAACATAAAAAACTAAAACAATGACAATGAAATGGGGATGCAGAGTGCAAGGATGCTTGAATAAATATGGAAAGATTGTCACAGGATACTTTATGTAGATGAAGTAGGTGAAATATGCACATATATATATATATATATATATATATATAACATTTAGAATGTATAGGTACTGGATATTGCACACGGATTTGACACTGTACGACTGATTAAGTGTTCATCAGAGTGACGGCCAGTGGAAAGAAGCTGTTCTGGTGTCTGGTTGTTTCGGCGTACAGTGCTCTGTAGCGCCTACCAGAGGGGAGGAGTTGGAACTGGTGGTGTCCAGGGTGTGACGGGTCTGCAGTGATGTTTCCGGCCCGTTTCCTGAATCTGGAGAAGTCCTGGATGGGGGGGCAGGCTGGCACCAATGATTTTCTCTGCAGGCCTGACAGTCTGTTGTAGTCTGTTTCTGTCCTTTTGGTTTCGATCCAAACCAGGCAGTGATGGAAGTGCAGGCAACAAACTGGATGACAGCTGAACTGAATCAGGTTGAACTTCCTGACCTGGCGCAGGAAGTACAGCCTCTGCTGGGCCTTTTTTGAGATGGTGTCGATGTTGGAGGCCCACTTCAGGTCCTGGGAGATTGTGGATCCCAAAAACCTTAAGGTCTCCACAGCAGACATAGTGCTGTTGAATATGGTGAGTGGGGCAGTCTTGGGGGACTCTTCCTGAAGTCCAATGTCATCGCCACGGTTTTGAGCTTGTTTAGCTCCAGGTTGTTCTGACCACACCAGAGGGCCAGCTGTTCAACCTCCCCTATATGCAGACTCATCACCGTGACCGTTGTGCCGTCTGCAAACTTTATCTTATTTATAGTACTCTAGATGAGTAAAAGCTAATAATAGCTATGCTATTCTTTGTAAGATAATGCATGCACACACACACACACACACACACACACACGCACATACTACTTTATACATTTTAAAGCTTGGTAGGTAGTTTCTGGGTGATATACAGTACAGAGTAATCCTCATTTGTTGCAGTGTTTCTGAAGCGGGGCAGTGAAAAGACAGGATTGGCGTGTTAGAGCCAGGAGCGGGCCTTAGGAGCTCTTTAATGAACCACTCCTGACTGCCCCAATTCAGCATTGGTGAACACAGCCTTTTCTGCTCCAGAAGTCTGAATGAGCACACGTGGTCCACATGTAGAGTAATGTGGACCCTGATTAAAGCCCAAACTAGTGCTTGCTGTACATTGCTGGAGAGCAAAAACACAAGTTTGGGTAAGACCTCAGGGCGCTCGTACACACAAGCACTCATGTATGCCAACAAGCAAGCACTCAGAGCCGCACTTCCATTTTACCCACTCAGTGCTTCATCTTCTGAGCATTTGCCAATAATGCTGTTAATGATCTACCAGCCAATGTGCACAATCCCGTTGCTTGTGAAAATGACACAGACAACTGACATATATAGCATGTGAAGCTACATTTATATACACTGTATATCTTAAGATGAACATGGGAAATAGAAATCACTCTCATCAATTCACTAAAATAAACGGTATGTATTTGTGGCTGGTATTAATCGTCTAGAGGTGGAACAAGTTCTCAAGTTAGGAACACCATGGCTGCTGTTATTTAGTCAAAGCTGGCCTCGAAACAGCCTGGTGGAAAACGTTGTTTTATTTATTTTTTCATAATTAGCTTTTATGTTTGAGAATGACATTAAAATGAATACTAGTAGCCTAGTAATATTCTTAATAATAATAGTAATAATACTAATATTGATGCCACAAACCTTGTGGCCAGTCGTCATCTTGTCTCATCTCACCTCTCTCAGTAATTTGGGGAGTGAGGCTACGATTGTGACTCATATAGTCCCACTGAAAATCATAATCAACCACTATTCTGGAGATAGGTGTGCTCCTCTCCATACTTTAAAAGTCTGAGTTTGCACTCAGTAATAAGCACATTTGAGTAAATACTGCCCTAAAACACTCACACACACTTGCCACAAAAGCTTACAAACAGTTGACCTCGTGCTAAAATGCTCACTCTTTCTCATGCATGTTGTTTACAGTGAACATCCACCACTTTCTGCACACAGCATGCAGAAAAACGCTGAATCACATTTGCTGTAGTTGGACTGCAAAGATAAGAGGAGACCAGCGAGCGGTCTCTCTGCAAGTGCCTCTAAACTGAGCTCTTCTGTAGCAACTAGTAACCCACTTTCCATCAGGGCCGATATAGTTTTACAGTATGTTACGCTACACAAGTAGAGCCGAGTACTGCACCTCAGATTTGATCTATACGGGTAAGGACAGATACATTTATATTCCTTTTAGCCATTGCCCATTGTACTAATCATGATTAATCGTGTGAGAGTCCAAGAGAACACACTCAGTCTCATACTGAAGTGGAGACTGAACTAGGGCCACTTATGTGTCCTCGCACCTCCTCTACAGCAGGTCGTGATGTACCTCTTATCTTGAAAAATCATTCACTCACCTATTATTGGAATGCCTAATTAGAGGACAAACAAAATGAGCACTGCCATTCAGGAGCAGACTGAGTCAACTGTCAAGCGTGAGTCATCCCAACGGAGAGAGAGGCCTGGTAAATAATAGCGCTCATCACTATGTATCGTGTTTCATTCAGGAGAACATAATCAAGGACATGACTAAGACTAAAAACGGTGTTTCTTTTAAATGATTGTGGTCTTTATAAAGAGGAGTGTTTTACATACAATTAAAAAAGAGGCTCCACTTGATGAATTAACTTTATAGCCTGCATGTTCAGGTTTTGTGTTAGCATCAGAGTTGCTTTACAAATTAGGGGAAGAGATTTGTTTGCCAGATGAATGTCACAAATGTAATCATTGACTGTAAAAGAAGTGAACATAATCTTGCGACCTCACCCATTGATTTGCGGACTATTGTTTGGAAGCCTCGAGTTTGGCATTTTGTCCATTGCCATCTTGTTTTTTGCAACCAGAGGTGACGTGGAGCTAAGCAGGAGCTAAGTACAACCGAGCGCTGAATAAGACATTTCTAGCGACAACACAATCAGAAGATAGCTACGCATACTCTAAAGAATACTCTGCTTTATTGTCTATTTTACTCTAAATGGGACCTTAATTTACTATATGGTGATCATGCCGTAAGGAAGAAGACTTGGAACTAGCAATTGAGACCAGAAACTCAAGGTTTACAATGTTTCATGAGGTCATTTTCTCATAGACGGAGGTTGCCGCTTGGGTATAATACACTAGTTATACACAGTCAGCAGAATATTCAAAACACACCCACATCATGAACACCACACCCAACATGGCTGTAATGTGTGGTGCAAATGAGGGATGACAAGTCAAAACACTGATGACCTGGCTCTGATACGGACCAAGCTGGTGAAACAGGAATGGAAACAGGGTCAAGGCATCATCTTCTAAATCATCTGTATCCCAGACACACATAAAAAAGAAAATGTACCACTTAAAAATTACACTGCTGAGTCACTCTGTCGTTTGTTGGTTAGTGTTATGTAGGACAGACTGTACAGTTCACTTCACAAGTAGGATGGAAACACAGAGCACTGGCCCCAAGTTTGCACAAAAAGCCCTCACTGAGGTGCCACTTCCACCAAACTGTCAGGTCCACTCTGCTCCAAGTTCTGCTCCGTATCTCACTGCAGCTTTCCTCTGGCTGAACTCTCTTGTGCTTTCTTGGTTTCCTTCTTCTCATATTTTTCCTTTTCATGCCGCTCCCTTTCCCCTTGAGGCTTATTTCCTGTAAGTCTTTATTCATTTTGCCAATACTCTGGTCATTGTTTTCCGATGCTTCAGCATTATTTAACACCTAGTCTCTTTTTGTTCCACACTTACTCCGGACATTCAGTGTTATTTTGGTGTATGTTTGTTCAGAGATGATTAATCTGCTTCACAAACCCGTTCATCCGTTTCTTTTCAGCCTTTTTCCTCAGTCTTCTCAAACTTTCTACTGTTTTTAGTCAGTGCAACATACACTTTTTATACATCTCTCTCTTTCTTCTATTTTGCACATCTGTCTATCTGCAGCCTCCTTGGTTTGAGTTTTCCAACCATGTAAGCACATTTCAGTCTGTGGACAGGGCAGAGCTCCCACAGTAAGAACTGGTTCCTCAAGCCAAATGCTGACATACTGCTTGTCTTGATACCACTAAGAAGAAGCAGAGCAGGCACACATTTTCTGTTAATGCATGTGTGCATATACTTGTATGTATGAATGCATATGTAAGTCTTTGCATAAACACATGAGAAAGTCTCAGCTCTCTGCAAGGGTGACGCTAAATGACGTCACGGGCATCTTTCTGCCTGGCGGAGCTAAGAAGTAAACAGTTTAACCTTCAACAGTGCAATTTATGCTCGAAACCATTTGTCATGGACATGAAGTAGCTACTTCTCTCCACAGGAGCACAGGCCCCAGTTTACATTTGACTAGAGCTGGTTCCTGGTGTGAGAAGACAAACTGAGAGGAGAACGTCAGTTCAACATAAACAGCTGGGGCAGAAACTCGATACAGTGCTGACATCACTATCACAGAGAGGTCAGCAGCTGTAATAACAACAAGCTGTAATAAGTGTGTGTTGAGCACGCACACACACACCCCACACACAAGAATTATGTGTGTCAACTAAGTGTGAACATGTAGGCACAGTAAAAGCTTTGTTTTTATGTTGCTTAATTGTAGAGAATATTCTGGTAAGATTAATGACAATACTAGTACTAAGGTTGCAAAGATATGTATTTCATGTGTGCTTTCATGATAGCAGAACAAGACATACAAAGAATTCCCATGCTTTGATCCTTTACTCAAGTAACGATACAACAAATTAAGAATACTCCATTACAAGTAAAAGTCCTGCATTCAAAATCTTACTCAAGTAAAAGATGTATTAGCAACAAAATGTCTTTAAAGTATCACAGTTATTTAACTAATTATGCAGCAATATATAGCGGTGAGTTTAACTACAGTTAAAAATAGAACAATAATAGTTATTCATTCAACTACGGTCTGTTGAAAATTGAAAGTCTGCTCACTTCTGTATCAAAAGAACATCATGTCTTGCACACACACCTTATATGTTCAATAATGACAGTGATAAGGGCTTACTGCTGTGCTTTGAATAGTACTTTTGTGGGTTCATTTGAGTTTGTTGATGTTATTTTTTTGCTGGCAAGCATTACAGTGGGCACAATGAAGTTTCCGAAACTGGCACACTTGCATGATACCGCTGACGTCAGAAGTCCTGCTACATCTTGCCCAGCGAGTTTTACATTCGGGCTTCTCACAAGAATTCACTCACACACTCACACACTCACACTCATACACAGAGAAGCTCTCAGCTTATCTCATCAGTCGTTTGCTGCAGTAAGGCATTTAAAAATGTTGACATAAATAGTTAAGGTCAAGGTGAAGCAAAACATTTCTTAATAGCACGTCAAGGCGAATCATACGATTTCTTTTGTGATTGGTCTATTGTCTGACTACCACACATTGCCGGACTGAAACTGATCACGGCTGTTGTAACAGTGCCTGTGGCATTTAAACCTGTGAAACCTTTTAAATGGTAGAAAACAGATTTGTTTTATTCTGCTTTGGACTCTTGAGACAAAACCTACAATGATACTACATACTGCAAAGGGCTGAACAGAGTTGAGCTCTGCAATAACACTACTATAACAACAAAAAACAGTGCACACTGTTTATGTTGTTGCATGCTCATATACATATTGTGTCATTGTGCGTCCAAATAAAACTAAAGGTGCAACCAGCACTGAGCCATGCATGGACTTTGATAAAGAATGCTGCTGTCCAATATTGCAGCTGTTCTACACACAATTAAACACACATATTCACACCTCAAGGGTTGTTCTGTCCTCTGTGCTTGTGCCACCCACACACACACACAGTCAGGACTTTAGACTGCTGCTTTGAATAGAATTAGCTGAGCCTACCTTTCCCGGCATTTGCTCTCTCGTTCTCTCTTTCTCTCTGTGTAAATAAGGAGTTTTAGAAGCTGCCGTGTTTGCTACGTTGACTGCTTCCTGTTTTTCTCATTCAACACACAGTACAATACTATATTCCAAGTCTCCTTATCCCTAAACTCACCCCAAACCTATGCTGTCTACTTTTGATCTTTGTTGCCTGCATTGTCCATCATAGTAAAATGCTCCTGTCCGGCAAAAATCCTACAGGCTGACCTTTAGCCTCAGCCTGGTTTTTAAATGAGAATGTGTTGCTCTCATTAATAATACACACCTACCTGCAGCTCAGCAAAGCACTGTTTTGGTTTCCCACACTCCTTCAGAGGCCACACACAGTGTGTAGGGCAAACCGCTTGCCAGCCAAAGGACTGGCACTAATTCAGGCTTTGCTTTGTCATTGGAGGGCCTTGACTGAGCAAAACAAGCTAAAGCCAGCTGATTCTGACTGATGGCCACTGATTAGGGCCATGACACTGAGGCATTAAAGTGGTTTGGCTAGGATCTTCATGTGTGGTCGAAGTGACCGATTGCACTAAATAAATACTACTGATTCATACAGACCATAACTCTATGACGGGTATTCCTTCCCTAACAAGAATCTACATGAAGTACAAGTTTGGGGTTGTATCAACACATCTTTCTGCACTGCATTGAGTCCATTTAAAGTGCATTCAAATACATGTCTATTTAAGTGCGATGGCGAAACAAAAGTGTGTCTGTCAGCATTATTTCATTTACGGAAGCAGGTATTGTTTTGTTCCTGTATCATTAATCCCTTCGGTACACACACTGCAGACAGAGACAGAGCTTGTAAGCTGAGCAAAATAGGGGCTGAAAGCTTTAGCCAAAAATAGGGGTGGATGCAATCTAGTTCCAGAGGGCATCCTGGCAGCAGGTTACATGTTTTTGTGGTGCAGATTGAGAGATTGTGTGACTCAACACTTGTTCTTATGTTTTTATGTGCATAGAGATTTATAAACTCATATCTATGCTTATGCAAAACTGGGTTCATTTATGTTTGCGAACACACATGCTGTATTCGGTACCTGTGCTGTTGGTTCGTCCTCTGTAAATATCGTCGTAGGCCTTCCACTGCTGAGTGACCTGGTAGGCGTGGATGAACACCACCATGACTGCAACCAGACAGATGAGAGGCACCAGCACCGCTGTACACAGAGCTGCATAGATGTTTGGGATGAAGCACCTAGAGAGGGGACGGACAAATTGGTAAGTGATTGTCTTTTTCTTTTTTTTTCAGTGTATGTGGAAATTAAGCAGAATGTATGTGAATAAAAGAGGAAATTGAAAGAGAGAAAGGGGTGGGGAGTAAAGTGTGCATCCAACACAAAGGTAAGCTCTAACATACGGAAACATATCACATGCTAATATTGCTCTTTATTTACTCAAGTTAAGACTGTGTTTATTCAAGTTTCACAAACAGGTTCTGGCCGGTGAGACCTCTGAGCCGGCCTAAGACTCACAGCATTCTTGCTCAACAGCAGCTTTTGCCTTCAACAGCGAAATACGTACGCTCTTAAATCTTCTGAGCAACTAGGTCAATCTGCAGCTACAGGGGGATATCTTAAGTCAAAGACCCTTGCAAATGTTTTTCTATTTAAAGACTGAAAGAACAGTTAAAACAAACAACACGATACATGTGTCTCGTGCTTAGAAAGGGAGACAAATATGGAGTGGTTATGTGAGTTCATGTGCTGATCCTGCCTAAGAGGCAAAGGTCAAAAGGAAGCTTTTTTTTTTTTTTTTTTTTTAAATCAAGTTATCTTTTAATTTCTACAATGTGTCTATCGGTGTGAGCCAGCCTTATTTTTTTTTCTTGGGAAATCTCAGGATTCCTTTCCCAGCTTGTCCAATCAGACATGTTTTTTCTTTATTAAAAAAACTTAACCGAACATTTTTCTCTGGGAAAATCAACATCCTCATATAAACTGTTAACTGCCAAACAACTATCAGAACACTCATGTGACTTTGTCCTTTTCACAAAACAAGTTCGGCCCCTGATTCGGTGGGAGCGTGAAACACAGATAGGGCCTCACGGCAGGCCTGAGTAATCGCAGATATAATTGGAGCTATGCTAGCCATAACATAACATGAGGTATGCCAAATAAAGCATTGCATCACTATTTACCAGCAAGACAGCCAGACTATGAGAATTTAAACACACTGGAATATGGATATTTTTATACGGCTGTGGCCTTGTGAGAGGATGAGATCCTACTGTAAGCAAAGTCTCACAGGAAAGTGAAATCCCAGGGATTCCTCTTGTGAATGAAGAAAACATTACGCAGTGGCTCATTTCATTAACTTTATAATTTAGAATAAATAAAGTGAGTAATGCCTATTATGAGGGCTTTCATTGAAATACTGCTGTTATTTTGTTTTCCATATGGAAGTGTGGAGTGTAATGGGTCACTTAAGAACAGGGCCTTGTTTCAACAGGTAAGGCTATAAAACAGCCTGCATGAAATAGATAGATGTCAGGTTTACACGTCCACCTTCATGGGAAATGACTTGAGCAACCTTATAACCTGGCTTTAAAGTAGTCAAACTAACCATGAATCAGTCTGTCCAGGTAGATCATCATATTAGACTTAGTAAGATACAGCTGTATATACATTGTTTTTTTCCACTCCATATTATAGTTATGAGATTAACTGCAGTGGCAAAAGCCAAATGGGTGATGCATCTGTTGTAAGATTTATAATATCACTTCTGCTTATCAGCGATGCGTGGGTAATGCTAGACGTAAGTGGGAGAGGACTACATACTGTAAGTAACACGAAAATCAATAAATTCAAAGCTGAAGTGTTGCATCATAATAAGTATTGGCTTTGGAATAGCTAATCATTACACACATCTGTATCATACCTTGACATACCCTGAACAAGTCCTAACTATATGGAAGACAAAAATACATGCAAATGGAATATGTATGGCACAAAAATGCTCACTGACGCAAGGTCTGAGGTTGACACCTGTTTGTGCGCAGGCAGGATGAACCTGAGACAACTTGACTTTTGAGAAAACAAGACGGCTATCTGTTTACACGCATGAGGAGAGAGAGAGGGAATTCAAAGGCTGCCTCATTCCCTGTAAGAGGAAGGTACGCTTCCAGCGTAACTGAATACTCCTCTGTATCCTTGAATCTCTCATGTATACGCTCACTGTCTCACACACACCCACTCTCAGGAAACACGCACACAGCACACACTCTAACCCAAGGATAACAGCCACACCTAAGACCTCTGGCTAACTTTAGATGTGATTTAAGGGTTCAATCTCCGTCAGTATTTGACTTTGTCTGTCATGTACGCTTGATTACACATACTCAATGTAAAAAGTTTACTTTGGCAATTACTACACACGCACACGCACACACACACACACACACACACACACACACACACACACTTAATGCACAGACACAGCTGATCGGGAAACGTTGAGCAGTTTTTTAAAAAGGTGACCTCATCTGTTATGTTCTAGAATTTAGGTTTTCTATACATAGATGGCAACCAGTTATTTTTAGCTAGAGCACACATACACACACACACACACACACACACACACACACACACACACACACACACACACACACACACACACACACACACACACACACACACACACACACACACACAAAACCAAACAGTATATGGGTTATTTAAGGTTCCTCCCTTCCTCCTTTCCACCCTGCAGTTTGAAAGCCTCCAGTTCTCAGCTGAAGAATCAAGTTTCTATGTGGAGAGACACATTCATTCATTCAATTATTTGATTGGGCAAGCTAGCTCCTCACATGTTGTCACTGGCTCAGGTGTTTTCTGTTTGTTCTGCTCTAGGCCGAAGTGGAATTTACCTAAGCCTAAAACAGAAAGTGAAGTCACTGCGACTGACTCAGACCGAGTTCTCTCACGAAAACAGATTACGTTAGTGTTAGGTAAATTCCACCTCCTCAGTTCCAAAGACCACTTGTGGGTGTAGTTGTTGTACGCAAGTGTTTTGCAACGTCCACTCACACATCTCCTTGAACCAGCCCGTATACAGTGTGTATGGTCCATCCAAAGCCGCCGAGCAAGACGATGACCAGGACAATGATGACCAGAGCAGGAAGTCCCCAGCCCAACAGGAAGTAGAGCAGATATCGACGTTCTGTGTGCTCGTCATTCATCACCAGCACTTGCCAGAAGTTCACTGCCTGGGTACAGAGTTTGAGAAAACAACTAATAAACACGAAAGCAGGGACATGTCAACAGAAGCAGCACCTTTATGAACTATTATAATTATAATAATCAATAATGTTGTCAGGGAAAGACAAAGTGTTTGGAGTTTGGAAGATTCTTTTCATCTTTCTTTGAGAACATTTAGTCTTCATAATGAGTGAAACACACACATACAACCACACTTTTATCACACCCTCAATAGCTTTGTTTGCTTTGTTATCTAGCAGGCTTTTATCGTCTCATCCATCTGATACAATAAGCCCAGCACTGTTACATAAGCAGCTTTTCTGAACACCTGTTGGTTGCAACACAACATCTTATCCCTTTGTGAAGACCTCTGCAGGCAGGAACATTTGCAAAAGGCAAAGTTTACTCTTGAATTTTAAAGTTAAGCTCAAGGGAAAAACAAAGTAGCATTTTCCAGTCTATCTTGATGGCTGGGGTTACAAATTGATGACCTTTACTCTGCTTAGCCTAATTTAGACCAAACTTTTTACAGCCTATAAGGATTTTACTTTAATTAAAAAAAAAAAAAAGAATTGTCAAGAATTCCTTATTTTGTTAAGAGCAATACATATTTATAGAACAGCTATAATGAATAACAGCTGATGATGTTTGTGTCCGTCTATCTGTGAACTCTTGCACAGCGGACAAAGGAAAGGAGGTTAGGGGACACTGGCCTCTCCCTCTGATAACCTCTTGCTCTCCATAACCATATTGCATAACCACTGACACAACAAACATTGCTGCACATACACACAACACAAGAATGGACACACTCACACACACACAGACACACAGAACTACACACAAGTTGTGTAACAGCTTGACTGCACTGCACTGAGACATTAGTGTGATGTTCGGTTGCTTTGGTTATGCTTTTGTCTTACTGCCTTGTAACTGTATACGGGTTGGTTCAACCAAATTACAATATCAATTTCCTTGTATCTAGTGGTACCTAGCCCTGCAACTTTGCTTTTGGTTTTAACAGCGATGTCTCTTTCCAAAGACAATGTCCTGGTTAGTCAGAGTAATCCACTGAATTTATTCACTGGAATGACTTCCTATTGAAGAAATACTCTGTTATAAAACAGTTGACAGCGCGTTCTGTGTATTACTCAAATTGCATTAGAGACTTTGCATTTGACAAAATCTCAAAAGCTTAACAAATACAACTGAAACTATTTGCATTGGTGGATACCACTGAAGGTAAGTGATTAGTGTACATTTTGGGGTTAACTGATCCTTTTAAGTGTGATTGAAGCAGTAGCGCTGTTGGGAAACTCACCACCTGTATGTCTGACCACATGGCCTGATGGCCATTAGAGGCCACTCATAAATCCATTATTACAATCAAATTAATTTGTCCTCTCGCAGGACACTGGCAGGTATCGTCTGATGACAAATCAGTGAAAGTGGCCCCTATCTGGCTAACTAGTACAGTAAAACAGGGTAGAAATACACTGTAGGCCAGTAATAATGCTTTAGCAGGTATTTCAAGCCTGAACAAGCTATGTACTCTACACAAGTATTGCTATGTAATATGATGCAGTTTCAGAAAGCTGAGGTTGCCTCTGCGAGCCTCTGCAGTCATGAAAAAGCTGGTCTGGATCGTGATTCAGTTATTGGTGGTTTTCCGGCATTATGCCAAAGCTTATTCCTCTGACTAACTATTGGGCATGCACATCCTCACATACACACACGCTGCAGTTATTGATTTGAAGTCTTCTTCATGGTCTGAGATGGGTTGCTGGCGCCCATTCATATCAGCTACTTAGCTGAAAGCGTCTACCTGATAGGAGGGGAAAATGAGCTGTGAGACATCAGTGGGGTCGATACTGAGACGTTGGTGAGGACCGAAAGGTTTTAAAGTTACACATCAATCAGAGTGGCAGTAATATTTTCATTGTCAGCTGCTACAGTTGCTGACAATAAAGAAATGTCCGGGGTCGTTTTTTGGTCGGGGTGTTAAGGGCAATTTAAGAAAAAGTTGGAGGGAGTGAGTGTTTGAATAAAGAACTGAAAATCCTAAGTGAATTTTTAAACTCCTTCTGGGGTGAATCATAGTTCATGTTTTCTCCGCTAGATCATATCAACTCTACCACCATACTAACTACTACCATGTGTGTCCAAACCCGTTTTTTTTTTTGTTAACGTTAATACCATTTCATCTCACTGCCAATTCTCGTCATCCAAATTCTAACACTTCTTAGGCCACATGAAAGCCTTTGGTCTCAGCCTTCATCCCTTAAGATATCTCACAGGTCATCTGGTAAACATTCTGATGTGAATAAATGCTAATCTTATAATACTTCACCAAATATAAAGTATGTGCCAGGAGAGATTATATCCACTACATAAACACAGATTATGTTCACTTACAATACCAACGTCACACGTTCTCAACGATTAAGAAAGCAATGGAAACAAAGCAAAAGTTAATAGGGGAACAACGAGAAGAGAATGTTCCATAAACCATGAGGAAGATTTCTTATGGTTTATGGAACATTTATCAAATCTGTGGATTTGTTAGGATTTAAAACTTTAAAAAAAATATAGGCTTGTTAAACAAAGAGTTATTTCAATGAAGTCAATGATTTTGTTTGGAAAGGGAGGGTCAGTTGAGGAAAAGGATGTATCCCCAGGCCAGTGTTCCTCTCTATAGGGGTGAATGAAGTACTACCATGTTCACCACAATCCTGTGATCTATCAGTAGGTCACAAGTAAGCTATATTCCCTCTTAAGGATTAAAATTGGCTTAGGCAAGGTTTACATTGAGAGCTAAAAATCCTATACTTTTTTGGGGGGGGGATCTGTGTGTGAGATGTATTTTTTTATAATTGTGTAATAATTAATCGATAAAATGCTATTTTGTTGTTTAAGCAGTAATCTGTTCACATTCAGTTAGGCTCTGACCGTATAAATCAAGTCTTAATATCTTCTCTCGTGTGCATGTTAAGCTGCAAAAGTGGGACTTTGCCTGCCAGGCTTTGTTCTCAGCAGTTATGTCACACAAAAGAAATAGAGGGCAGATGGTCACAGAGAAGGGGGTTAGGAGCTGGTGGGCTGAGGTGTTACTAAGTGGTACCAGTCTCGGGCCAAAGATCATGTCATGCAGCAGTCTGGTACCTCCATCTCACCCTCTAATCAAAACCTGCCTAAGCCCGCATGGTGGAGGAATGAAGTTTCACTCGTTATTACGTAAAGAAAACACATGCTTCACATAAGGAACAAAAGAAAGAATGGGAACCCTGTTTATGCCAAGTCATGAGGAAAATGAGCAGGAGAATGAAATTAGATTTGACTTACAGGTGCCCTTCAAGAAGAAATATATTTGAAAGAATAGACTGACTTTATTGACTTTCTTGAGTTACACTTGGCCCCATTGTCTGGTTGAAGGCCTAGTGAATAGACATCATTGTTGAGGCTTGCCTTTCAGACTAGACAGACTCAGTTTTACAATGAAGCAGAGCGAAATAGCCTCCAAACCTCAGCTCTTTATCCAGGTCAAAGAATAGAGAGAGAGAGAAAATATCTCTGCTTAAATTGGGAAAATAATGTGCCTTCTGTGATCTAGCTGCATGGCAACAAGTACAGCGAACACTGTGTATCCTCAGGGTATGTCCACTGTTGGTGGCCATGCCTGTACAGAAATCTAATGTAAATGATAATCTTTATGTAGAAATATGTAGGTTTAATGCTTGTTGACCTGCTGTTACCTGTATGAGCATCCAGAAGAACTGACTGAGGTGGAAATAGTGAGAGAAGAGCGCCAGAGCAGCACAGCTGTCCTCTGAAAACATTCGGCCACGGAAAGCTGACACCAGGAAACAGATCTGTAGAGAAAGAGAGAAAAAGACACATTTAGAATCAGTTACCATTGTGTGTAAATGAGCCTGTGAACCAGCAGGTTGTCATGGCAATTACTGAATGCACCGTATTTGCTCTGTTTAGGGACAACTGTGACATTTTGTATGACTACCTAGCACACTTTCATACACAGGTGCATATACTCCTTGCAGTGTCAGCAGCAGGTCAAACTGCATAGGAGGCAATTTATTGCTTGCTTTACAGTCTAGAGATTTTTAAAAGAGACAGCAGAATTCAGATAGCCCTCCTCCCAAAGAGAGACATCCTACCCTGCATACCTGTTACATCACCATGCAGCAAGCTATGCAGGCAGAAGCAAAAATAAAAACATCAACAACATAAAAAACACTGATACGTTCTCGTATCATCCCACACACACACACACAAAGATTTGCACAAATGTGTGGGTGTGACACTTCTCTAAATAACAAACTAAAGGGTATTGCAGAATCACTGCAAAGCTGCAAACTGCAAACCAAACAGCGTGTGGTCAGTGTGTGTGAGTTAGTGTGTGAGAGAGAGAGAGACTGAGAGAGAGTGAGAGAGTGAGAGAGTGAGAGAGTGAGAGAGAGAGCTAGCAGGAGAGGAAGGGAGAGGGGTTTTGGAGGTGGGATTTCAATTTCTAACATTGGAGGCAGCACAAAACCCATGAGGGCAGCAGAAAATACTTCTCCGCTGTCCATCAAAGAGCTTCATTAAGCTCCAGCACTGAATGTGGTGCCAACACGGCCGGGCGATTGTTACATAACCAGCAGCCTGTCGGCCCGATGCCAATGCCATGGAAGAGAGTGGGAGCTGAGGGATGTGGGGAGAATAACAACTTGGTGTAAAATGTCACTTAGATTATATTCATCGCACGCACCAGGTAAAAACCCAGACTATTTTGTTGTGAGTCTTAAGCAGCATCTCAACAGAGTCATATTACCCACGTACCACATACAGTAATTATCTCTGTTACCTCAACTGTCATTTGATTTGACGTAACAGAGCCACGCAAATGGTTCTGAAGACTGACGAGATGAGCTCTTTATGTATCCAAAACAAGCAAATGTATTCTGTTGGCACCACCCTATGGTTTCGGCTAATTTGCTTAGATAGACAGTTATTAAAGTAACCAGGTAAATAGCTATTGTGAGCTGTGACGTTACCTGTTTTCCACACAATTTCAATTAACTTCAACTCAATATGCTTTATTGGCTTGAACGCAATGAGGACAACATTGCCAAAGTAGCAATAATGACATAAATAAAAGGAATCATAAAATCAAGAAAATAGCAGAAAACAACCTTAAACTTTTGTTTTTCTCTTCCCCTTTGTAGGTTCCTTTTTCCTCTCTCCTATTTTCTTACATTGAGAAAACCCATTGGGAAATCCCTAAATAACCATTCCTGGATTTTCCAGCTCTTACTAACCCTGTCTGCATCCTCCTGTTGAGGAAAGGGAAAAGTCAGAGCCTTTAAAAAAAAAAGAAAGAATCATGAGTCAGCTTCCCGTCCATTTTTCACCCCATGCAGGTTGTGAGTGGGAGCGATGGCACAGGAAGGAAACTCGTGCCTGAGCTGCCAGGAATTGTGCCTGAGTGGAGAAGCTGTTCAGGTAGCTTATGGGAACGAAGACTTTGCAGCCGGGGTGTAGTTTTTGGCAGCAAGTTGGCCTCATTTGGCCAAAGTATGACACACCATCTATCCTCTCAAAAGCAAAACAATGGGGAAACTACCAAGCGAGAAATGCTAAATAAACTGCAGGACGCCAGAGACATAATCATAGGCAAACATGCAGTACATACACGCATGTGGGTTTAACACTAAAGGCTCTAATTTGATCAAATTAAGCATAGGACACAGTCAAGTGCGGCACGCACAAAGGGGGTGGCAACGTATTTTTGTGGCTGTGCGGACCAAGGACACACAGAGAATTGAAGAGGGATACATCACCAGTGGGTGTATTAGGGGCTGCCAATCACCTGCCAATCACTTTGTCTCTGCTCAACCCTTTTTAATGATTATTTGACTTGATTTAAATTAGTTTCGGCTGCATCTCCAACACATGCAACAACATTGTAAATACTGAAACACAAGTCTAGGTCTTAACATGGCACAGCTTTGAGCAATGAACCCATCCACATTTGCTGCAGCCTTCTGTGACAAACCCTAATAACATGGATCACTATTGAACCAGTGAAACCGCTGACCTGTGGTGAAACAATGACATAACAGGTAGAGAGAAATGGCCTTGTATGGAAAGGAGAGAAAAGGGTTTTAAAAGAGTGCTTGTGCTCAGTTGTATGAACGGACTCTCTTAAGTGTCTGCCACTCAAATGTTTGTATGTTTGTGCCCTCAATGGAGCTGGAACAGGAACTATCTGGCTCAGGTCAAGGATAGAAAACATGTATGGTGAATCAGTTTGGGTGAGTCAACAGGTAAGATGGCAGATTTCACAAAGTTGAATTTGATTAAAGGCCCTGAAATAAGCAATCACACAGGCAGGTACACACACAAACTCTTAAAGGAACTTGATCCGACTTTTTACTGCTTTGGTGCCCATTACATAATACTCTAAAACTACAGTCTGGCTAGTTTATCACGTTCATTATCATATGGCGTGAATAGCAGAGTGGGGCATTAAAGTGTTAACATCACAACGTTATTTAAACTTCTATTTGGCTTATTTTCTTTTATGTGAGGAGAGGCTGGTAGATAGACATGAACAGACACTGTGCAGTGTAGTTCCAGTGTGGTTCCAATCAAACTGGGCCATCAAGCTTTCTGTAAACAGACTGCTGTGACTATTAGCTGGGGCAGTGTAGAAACACTCAGACTGTCATGGGAGGAGAGACACAAGCCTCCAAATACACACAGGAACGTTTATTATTTTATATGGTGTGTACCAAGGCATACAAACATTACCATTTATATGTTCATGTTAATCTAGCTTTACTGTGCTATGAGGCTAAAAGAACATTTTAATAAATGAGGTGAGTTTGGGGTCAGAAACTCCACGGAAGCTCTTGAAGAACTGTCTGATTTCTTCGCTGCAGTAGTGTCAGCATGGGCAGTTGCTTGTGAGGAATAAACTTTTGGAGGAAGATATCTTCTCAAACGTCCTGTAATCTGAGCATGGCATAAACTGGAACCTGTTAATGAAACTACAGCAGTGAAGACAATTTCTATGCTGAAACTAGTGTGAGATATGGGCTTTGAGAGGGATGAGGGAGGTAACCTCCCTCCCTCCCTCGAGCTAATTATACTAATTATACACAAACAAACTGCATATCCACCACTAAACACACAGCAATCTATGATTCACGCCATAAATCTGTGTAAAAAGGTCAAGCTCTGTGGTTTTGAAAGGAATCTAAAGTCAGCAGCAAACTATGTTACAGTGCTGGGATTGATGAGGTCACAGTTACACGTGTGGTCATTGTTCAGTCCATCGTGAAATTAACACGGGTGTCAGCATTACAGTAATGATGACCTAACACAGGGATAGGTTAGTCGGGTGGTGACAGGTGCGGATGTGGAGCTTATCGGAGCCTCATCTGCTGCTCTGTCCTTTGTCCCAAGGCCTCCTACTCTTTTGTGTAAGACACAAGGAGTCGACCTGTCTAGACTCTCAGGCTACAAACTTATTCAAAGCAGAGGACGGCTGGTGCTGCAGGACTCATGTAAGTGTAGTGTGTGAGTGTGTGAGTGTGTGTGTGTGTGTGTGTGTCTGGTAAAACAGAAGCCACCAAAAATGTGTCCATCCAGGAAATTGCCAAAGAGCAAATGAAAGAAAGAGAGTAAGACATACAGTATAAATAAAAAGGGATGTTTTACTGGAGAAGACAGAAGCCATGAAAAGGCCCTTGAGAATACATATAAAAAAGTAGAAAACAAAGCAGCTCTTTCTGTTGTTTTTGTGGCCTGTTTTTCTGATGCACTATTGGTGCATCGACTCAGCTAAATATCCAATCAGAGAGCTCCCCTTGGTTTTGTGGCCCTGACGCACACAGAGGAGTAGGATCAGTTCGCAGTTGTTGTTTTTGTTCCAGATCAACTGCTGCCTTAAGAATGACTCTACTTTTCTTCAGGCAAGATATAATCTCACTTTGATATGATAAGCAGGTCTGAAAATGCTCGTTTCCCAACCTAAGCTCAGCGGTGGTAAATGATAAAGAAGCTGTCTTGCATAACGTCAAATGGCCTAAAAGAAACGAAACAATGAAGGGACTTAAGAAAATAAGTAAGACAAAAAACACCATACAGTAAAAAACTAAATAATGTTAGCCATATCAAATAGCTACACCACTGTTAGAGGACAAGGCCTGACCAGGGAGTCCAGAGAAATGCTGCAAAAACAAACTGCACACAGGAAACATAATATTTTGGTGCAGCTACTTTGTGGTGCTGCCGGTTGCAGCTCTCATCCTCCCATTGAGTTTTTCTGCTGATTGATGGCCCTGTGTGCTGATGCTAAGGTAGCTAAGTGTATCAGTGTGGCTAAAAATAGCATCTGCCTGATGCATTACATCACTGAGGGAATGGGGCCTGAGCTGCCTGCCTGCCAGACTATCCATCTAGACTCGTGTCCAAAGCACTTAACCTCCACCGCTCCCCTCCTCCAGCCTCTCTTATCCCATCCTTTGCCTCTACCCCCAACTCTCCATCCTCTGCTCCACCCTTCATCTCATCTCATCTCCCCCTCCTCCTCCTCCTCCTCCTCCTCCTCCCTCTCCCTTCTCCTTCACCTCCCCCTTCTCTCTAACAGCTACCGGTCTGATCTAGCTGGTTCCAGCCTCAGCCTGCACTCTGGGTGTTTCCTCTTATGCCTTTGTTCAGAAAGAGATAAAGTGAAAGAAAGGCAGAAAGAGAAATATGATATCACTCAACCCTCACTCCCTTTATTATTTTCTCACGGAAGCATTGCCTTTTCACAACCAATCACACCATCTCAACCTCATTCAAAGCTGAACAATTCACACTAATCTTGTAATCTCACAGTAGCAAAGGCATCTTAAATATGTCAAATTACATATCTATGCATGAAGTACAATCATGGCTGCTTTAAATGTAATTATGTTACTGGCTGCAGTCATTTCAGGGCCATTCAACGTCATTGCTTTCCTTGCCTTACACTATCAAGTATGTGCAAGCACCGTCAGTCTCCTCACGTGCCCCAGCCTCTCAGTTGAAGTGTGTGTTATTCATGTGCTGAAGCACAGGGGAAAGCTAGTTGCAAGAAGGTCACATGGGGATGGCTGATAGGTGGGTTAGTGGACCAGTGTGTGTGGAGAAGGAGGAGGGATAAATAAGGAGATTTCACATTTGCTAGCAAGATGTATGAGGTTGTTAAAATAAAAAATAAGGGAAGAAAAAAATCAGACAAGCCCGGTGTGAGCCGCTGCATCATCTCTGAGGTGGAGGATGATTACATCTTTATTGGTGTCAAGTGTCTAATGTCACATTTTGAGAGGAACGCTCAAGTCTTTCAGAGAGCCATTTTTGCTACATTTTCAATATTTTGAGCCTCACTGTACAATTCAACATACTGTGCATGCGTGAAAAGAGCAGCTACCTCGAGTGTTTTTCTGAAATGCATGTATGGTTGCTTAAGGTCAGAATGTAGAAGTAAAGTTCACAGGTGTTTTGGGTTGAACCTCAGGCTGAGGCATACTTGCTGAGCCAGCTGTTGGCAAATAAACAACCACCCCCCTTCAGTCTGTTTAACATTCAAACAACCACAACACTGCATCGTACAGTTATAATGTCTATGTGCATCTGTGAAGCAGGGAGGAACATTATCAAAAGCCTTTACCTAATATCCTGGCAATGAAAATCTTTGAAGGGAGATCTAATAAGTGGAACTAATAAGTGACAAAATATTTTGTACAATACTTAATGTCCTGTACTACATGTATCCACGTTGTATTGCATTAAAAAAAATGTCAATCAGTGCATATTATCAAAAGTTTCCTTAAACTGTGATTTGTTTTAATTCTTATTTCCTTAAATATAAAGCACATGCAGGCCCGAATAAAAACGAGTCCCATTTAACAGTATACCGTTATCATGGTATACTGTGGTATTAAAATTGCCAGTTATCGTACCACGTACATTTGCTTATCTACAGCATTGAAAAGAAACTGACATGAGTGTGTGTGTGTGAGTCAAGGGTACAGACAGGAGCAGTTCAGCTGCGCTGTTGCGCTCAGTAATAGAACATTATTTTAAAAGCTCCCAGCTGATGTTATTTGTCATTTAGCAGTTAATTTAACATGCTAGTGACACTAACATTTAAACTAACAGTCTGTTTATTATTATAATATGTTTTAATTCCTTTAAGGTTAATTGTAAAATATTGCAATAATAAACTTAATAACATTAATAATAATAACATGAAGTTATACAATAGTGTAATAATGTGAAACTGTGACATTTTCTCATACTGTTACAACCCGACTCCCGGAATAGGCCTACATTTTTGCTGTTGCTTCATCTCACCTATGCTCATGCTAACTCGGCCATGCACACAATCTCAGCAGTACCACCAACAGTTAGCTTCATTCCAGCAGGCCTTCTCTCTTTTCTCCCATTCGCACTTCAGTCAAAGAGCGTCTGCTGCCGGAAAGCTGCAGCTGCTTTCGATCACAACGGGGCTGCTTTCAAGGAGTCTCTTGAATTTCCTTCCTCAACATCTGGTGTGATCCAGTTTGGAGACCAGACAGAGAGCTCTTTGGGCCGCGAGGCACGAGACCAGCTACAGCTATAAAAACACTGTAGCCAGCTGCACAAGGTCAGCTCCCTCAACACACACACTCAATGGGTCTACTTTGCTCTATCAGAAACCCCTGTGTGTATGTATGCGCTTTAGTGCATACATGACGCGGGTGTGCACCACCCTACAAATAGACTTCTACGGTCTGATGCAACATCATGAAACACAGTTATATTCACAAATGTGAACTACTTCCAAGGCTTCCAAGGCCTTTCAGTGTCAATAAGATGCACACAACTCCCATCTTTATGTGAAATTTAGAATCAGAAGCACGGGGGTGGTGGTCTAAATGATATGTAACATTTCTTTCTAACATGTGTATGCTGATATGATTATGACAGTGCCATGTGAGTTACATCACATGCAAGACATAAGACCTGTGTGTTTTCATTATGGTGACCTGTTGCATCACTTCCAGCTCATCAGAAGGACGAGGGCAAGTCTAGTGATATTGATCTGAAAAGCCTACAGAAGCTAACACAGACCCACTAAAGCAGCCTCATCCACTGCTGTCCAACAGGCCATTGATCGAGGAGAGAACCCTTCCGTGCAAATTGGCAGATCTGCAGCAGCTCTCAGTGTCTCTCAATCGGTGGCTTTAAAACTAATCAATTTGTAAAGAGTCTGATCAAGTTAAATACTGCACGCTCCATTAATTCTGCTCACAAACCCACTATACACTGTGCTTTGGTTCCACACTGGGTCATTTAGACTTAATCAGAGCCACAGCTGTACTATCATGCACTGTTTAATGTCTCAGATGGCCCAACCTAGACTAAATTAGCACAATGCTTGGAAGACCGTGGCTCAATCCGACAGTTGTAATTTAACTGCAAACTGTTTTACAATCCGTATCAAGTTACTTGGCATAATCTGCACTTCTTGACTGTTTGTTTGGATCCTGTATACTACAGGGGAACGATGTTTACAGCTTAAACATCTCTACAGTTGAACTTGTTCAAAGAATAAGAGATGGCGGATTTTACTCAAACTGTTTCCTTCTGGATATCCGCACAGCAATGTCTTCCTCAAAAAGGACTCGTCATAAAAAGGAGAAGAGCTCAGGGGAGTCCTGGAGAAGCACTTCATTCACATCTGGTGTTGAACTTGGCTCTAGATGTGGAGCTACAGGGACCCCTACAGGTCAAAGTCACCATGAGAGCTGAAGGCTTGGGCTCCGTTTGTGTTGGTGTGTGTGTGTGTGTGTGTGCATAGGGTGGAGTGAGGTAAATGAGTGGGCATGCAAGTGCACATACTGCCATCTGTGTAAGCTTATGTATATTTGTGCTTTCATTAACGCATATGCATGTGTTTCACTGGCCCTGCTTCTTGACAATATTGTGAACAATATTTGTGTGTGCATGTATGTGTGTGAGCTTATAAGATAAGATAAGATAATCCTTTTATTAGTCCCGCAGTGGGGAAATTTACATGTACGTAAATGCTGGAATATGTGCATGTATGTGTTTATCTGTGTATGTTTGCATTGTGTTTAATGTTTTAGTTGCTGACATGTTTTGTTTGAGAGCTAATGCACTCACAATCAGCAGCGCGCCTGCTTTTGTCATCATCTTAAACTCCAGCTATCAAATTATCCTCAGGGTAAGAGAGATTCCAGATTCAAACAAGACAAAAAACAAACTGACAAAGTCGGCTGATTACAATCTGCTGAAAAGTGAAAAACAAAAGACCTTATGGTAGATACAGTTATATTTGATTACCATTGGCCATTTCCTTCCTCCATTCAACATTTCCAGATTTTTTGAGGAAGTTAGGCGACTTGCATTTTCTATTTCAGGCCATTGAGCTGACATCAGAGAGCTTGTTCAATTCCTCTCTCTCTCTCTCTCACTCTCTCTCTCTCTCTCTCTCTCTCTCACTCTCTCTCTCTCTCTCTCTCTCTCTCTCTCTCTCTCTCTCTCTCTCTCTCTCTCTGTTGTTGCAGTTTGCCAGGCATGAGAAAACATCTCATGGCTTTAAAGGATCAGAATCTTCACAAATAATTACTTTGTGTCAACATAAATATCAACTGAACACGATGGGTAAAAAGAGACAGCATTAATGTAAATATGCTGTGTTATATATTACAACTGGGAAACATCCCGGTCAACCTAACGTGACCTAGAAAACTAGTGCAAACGTCAAGCTAGAACGACAACATCACTGACCTCAGCAGTTTCAGGGTCGACACACAGTTCTTCCAAGACAAATTGTAAAACTCCAAAAATAGATAGGGATACTGTGGACTTTGACAATTGCTGGCTAACACTTTGTTTATCATTCACTGTTTAAGCAGCCTGTTCGATAAAGTCCTTGATGGCAAACTGTATTAATCCACTGAATCACGTGAAGGGTGCCTGCCACTACACGGAGAGTTTAGAAATGACATCATTAAAAAGATAAAAAATGACTAATCTTTAAACAGATACCAATACATTTACTACACCTTGGTCTTAATGTTTGTATATACATAATAAATGATCATAGTACAATGCCAGCAAGTGATTTTACGCCCATAATCTGCTGATTGTATTATCTTTATCCACTAAAGCAGGTAATGAATGTGAAGTCAATGTGTTACAGCTCAAGGGTATGTCATATCTGTTTGGATATAGATTTTCTTTACTTCAGAGATTCTGTAAGTGCACTGTGAGCCTTTGAAACACACATTTAATATAAAATTAACCTAATTTACACTGCAGCTGAATATCCATGTTCATGTGAATTTGTAATGATAGATTTAACACAGTGACTTCTTATACTGTCTCAAGTTGTGTGTTACCAGATTATCCCATCACCTCAAGAATAAAGGCCCAATAGGCATTGACAGCTTGTAGAATGTGTGCTGTCTCACGTCTCACAGCTGCCAGACAAGGGAGAGCTAACTGCAGAGCCCCGAAGAAGGAGAATGGTTATTGTGGCCTCCTGTTGCTGTTTACTGTGCTTTTTCTGGAAATAGATGAAAGTTCATGGAAGTGTTACTAGGGTCACCAGCTGTTAGGACAACACACAGTTGGCAAAAAGTGAGAGTGTAACTTCCAGAGTCCAGAAAGGGCAGAGTCTGCTGCAGCACAATGATATCGTAATAAAAACCAATACCATTAATCCAACTTACATTGCAGATATTAGCAAATCAACTGACCCTTCGCTAAGTCCCGCTCCTCGTATGCAGGCTGGCCAATCATAGTGTAGCTTTGGCCGGCTCCGACAACTATGAGGGGTGTACTCCATAGACTCTCATGCAATCGATTCATATTGTAGATCTTTCTGTCAGCTTCTCTCTAAAATTGTTTTTAAATTTCCCCAGAAAAAAGTGGCGGTGTCACTAGCTCCATGGTAGCTCAGACAGCTAGCTGGAGTAGCATCAGGGCTTAGGGCTCAGACACAAAACTGCTTGTCACCTCTCTAAAGGAAATGCACATAATGAATACTGCAAATGCTACACAGTTAAATGGCACTATGCCCTTATCATCCATTGAACACAATTAGTTAATGACTGAGCGTAACTAGTTTCGTATTATTGCTCAATAGTCTACCAAGAAAACCTGCACTAGAATGAAAAGGATAGCCCACATTGGCTCAAGATTGTATGTGTTTCATCTTGATGGCAACCTAATGGTAAGGACAGGTAAGGCTAACGTTTGACCACTCTAGTAGATATATAACTTGGTTTCGCCTCCCTAGTGTTGACAAGAAAATTACACAGGGTGCTTTTAGGGACTAGCAGTCATTCCGTCGTTAATGATGTTATTGTACTTTAAAATAAATGGTCTTGACAGACATCCAGATGTTTTATGAGACTCTTAGAGTAGGCTAAGTCGAGTGTCTGTAATCTGTTTCGGGGACAAACATGTTTTGTTTGGTCAAACTGATGAGTCACGTAGGATGTGCCCAGCAAATTTCACAGACAGAGAGAGGGACGGAGAGACAGAGTGAGACAGTCTTTTTACAGTTCGTAATGTCACAGCACCCAGCTAAGCCCAGCAGCGGCCAGAATAATAAAGGGGACAGAGAATAGAAACCGGGGCATTACTCATCATTTTATGAAATAAAGGTTGGGTGAAAAGAAGTGGGGGAAAAGACAGAGGCGCAAAAAGACAGATGGAAGTAAAACAGGAAAAAGGAGACACAAAAGATAATTTGTAAAAATAAGCTGTTTGTACTGTTTAGCCCGAATTTTCAGTATCAGGCAAGAGAGAGAAGGTCACAGTGAACAGTGAGTGTTGTATGGAAGAAAGATGCTGCTGACTTGAACTTAGATGGAACAGATAAAGAGGAAAGGGGTCAGGGCAACACTAGGCACAAAGTGTTGGACCAGCCAGTAGGGCGTAATGTGAGTCTCCCAAGAGGCAGTCTTAACCTCTCCACTGTCTCCACACACACACACACACCTACACACACGCACAGAAAAGCCTGCTGATACTTTATACCCTTCCATCACTTTCCTGACATTAGCTTGGGCTGACAGACAGCAAAGACCTTCGAATTGCATCAAAATCTTATCAAGGACATGCTGCATACTTTATCTCTCTGTTAATACTCTAACAACTGCAAGCAAGGATGAAATACATCTCTATCTGAGTAAAATACACTGGAATAATCTATTGTCTGAGAGGGAACAGGAGAAGGAATATCATTGTTCCCCTTCTTTTGCTTTCTCATTTTGATTCCAAACACTTGTGGGAATAAGCATAGAATACAATAAGAAGCCTATTGTCTGACGTCAACCAGACCAGAGACGTAAATAGACACACACACGGACGCAAAAACACTCTGTTTATTGATATAACAATTGATTGGTTGTGATGGGAACAGAACAAACTTCCTCAGGAAAAGCAGTAACTCACTTAATTTTCAAAGACTTGTGTTGATCTTACGTTCTCCAGTCAAGGACACCGTTAGGTCTTGGATTACAATTGGACGGCTTCCTTATTCTGCTCAGAGACCGGAAGTGGTGGGTGGTGTATAGGGGGGGGGGGGGTTGGTGTTTATACATGTGTGTGTATTTGTGGATTGAGGCGCCAATTTCTGAATGCTGGATCCAGGCCCAGAGCAAACAGGAAATCCTTTATAACTAGAGCAAAGAGTAACCATAACACCTCCTAGATACTAGGGGGGTAAACACTTCTCTTAGTGTGTGGGAATGGCTGTCTGGGATGTGGAGAGCGGTTTCATTACAATGGATGAGAAATGAAATAGTGTTTTATTTGCAACAGCGATAGAGATTCGATTTTCCTTTCCCTGGATATGTGTGTTCAAGGACTCACACTTCTCCAAAATACAATTCTGAATTTGACCAGGCTGAAGTTCTTTGAATAACAACACACACAAGCGGGAGGGACATGACTCCACTATATCTTTAAAATAGCAGCAAGCCACTATTTGCTTTGTAAAGTTCAGAATGTTAAATCCTACTAAAACCGAGTGGGAATGCAGTCTGAAGGGCAGGTAGAGGATTTTGAAAGTGCAAAAGTGCGTTCTAGGGTTGAAAAAGATACTTCACTTAAGTGGGTTGATGCTTAAGGTGGGCAGAAGTCAACGTGAAACTCTCTGAATTCTGTGTTAATGTGCTGCCAAACATATAATTGAGATCCTCGCTCCTGTGATTGCACTTTGTAGATATCACATCTTTAAGAGAGGCAAGGAGACACCGTGTTTATCCATCTTTCATTTACGCTCTGCCTTCCTATATATATTTTTTTTTATTCCTAATTTCTTCATATTTCCATCTGACAAGAGCTACAGAATCAAAATATTTGTACAAGAACCATTACAATTCTGACAATCTCCTTTTGTACCTTGTGTTCATCGGTACTAAACAATGTGTTTGATGCAGTAAAAGCTTGACAGAAACAAGGAAAAGAGAGTGAATTTAAAGGGTGGTAATAAATCAGTGTTGGTGCTTTGGGGCCAGGAGAGCCAAATGAAACTTGGAGGAGCACTGCCTGACGATCAGAGGGAGCCAAATCAACCAAATTCACATTTTTCACAGAGAGACCACAGGAGAGCACAATGTCAAGTGTATATCCTTTTGTAATGATTAAAATACCAAGAATAACACTGTAACATACTGTGATACAATTCCTGACAAAAACAAGAACTCATTTTAGGGGGTTGTAGATTGTAGATCTAAATACATAAAATGACCTAAGACTCCTAAAGGTGGAGAAACAGCCAAGTCACACTGGAAAACAACTACATCTCTGTGTATTATTGCAAGGTCACTGCCTTACCCTGTCAATGGTAGTTCTGGTGAGGTTATGACAAATCCTGGCAGATGAAAGACTTTTCAGGGATCTTTTACTAAGTAATAAGACAAGAGATACTTCAACAGAGGGAAGACGTGGCTGTGATGAGATTATTTCTGTGTGGACTCTGCCTGTCAGTAATCCTAACAGGAATGAAGGAATTATTGAGTGAAACAAAACCAGCACCAGTAGGACCCGGACTGTCTAAAGTACATATCCAAAAGGCATAAAAAACCCCATAAATGGATATAAAAAGCATAAATGAAACCATCTGTTGTGTCTTAAAGGTGTCTAATTCATCAAATTTGCGACCTTGCTGTCCTTATTTTCATTAGTTATGTTTTGGTAAAATGCAGACTTATGACGGCAATGATCTCTCTCCTGAAGGCACAGCAAAGCTGCATGAATACTGATTTATGAGTTTACAATGGTTTTATTGCATTTACGGCCACAACTGTTGTCCACATAAAAAAATCTGATTATGTGTGTTTTTGCTCTGTTCACAATAAACTTCAGTTTCAAAGTTTCTTTACCATGACAGCAAGATAACTGCAAACATTTGGGGAGTAAAGCGTGGTATATTGTAGAATAGTGCAGAGAGAGTTGTGCGATGGGAATAATTCTGATAGACTCCCAATGTACTAGAAACATAATATATATTGTGACATACTGAACATACAATCCTCAGTTTTAATGTATTTGTTCAATGGAGCTTGTGTGGATGGAAATAAGGAATAACCCACAAAAACGTGCAGGTACATTTGCACATATATAGACTGTACTTGCATACTAAAAATCCCATGCACATTGACAAACATACACACATAGAACCAAGTGAGGCTCACTTACATAGCACATATGCACTGGGTAAATTTCCACTCTACACAGACAATCTTCAGTTGTCTTGCTGAAGGGGCGGACAAACTGCTGGTCAGAGTCACTGCACAACCTCTGATGTGACAATGAGACACACACACACACACACACACACACACACACACACACACACACACACACACACACACACACACACACACACACACACACACACACACACTGAGTGGCCTTCAGAAGTGACCTTCGACACCTTCAACAACCTAAATCTGAATCTATCTAAATCTATCTTACTATGTAAGCCTAAACAATAAGTTACAGCACTTTCCCCATCCTTTAAACTAAAAATCCAATCCTTCCTTTCGTTAGTGGCTTAACAGCTAAACATACTACCATTTTCTAATTACAAACGAATGCAATAAAGGTACATAAGTTGAACCACATGCCTTCACCTCCTCCGTGGCATCCACCTGATCTGAATTCCCAGACTCTCACAGATGGGTGGGATATTACTATAGTTCTTTCTAGCTGAGTGTAGCTGTTGCAGAGAGAATGAATCAAACCGGGAGCTTTAATTTTCTCCCCACAGAGGGCAGCGTCAGTGACTAATTACTGCCCAGCCACCCCAGATGGAGAGTCCTCTCAGTCAGAGGTGGTTGGAACTGGACCTGACAGTCAAATCAATAGCGAGGCATGAGCATGGCTGAGACCCACAAGAGACATTTCTGTCACTAATTATATCTCTTCTATTAAAGATGCAAGATCTTTGGCCTTCTTAATGCAGAGATGTATCACTAATCACTTCCTAATACCTGAAGTCAACTGTAAATATAAAGCTGGGATGCATCCTAAATTCAAGAAGACCAAATATGCATACGTTCAACTACAACAGAGGACTTTGCTTTAAATGACATACATACTAATGACATATCACTTGACTGACCGTGTAATGCTGTACAACAGTTATAGAATCTGTTTTACCGACATTCTGGTTCCACATAAATCCTTATAGATATTTGAATGTAGACCATAATGGTGATTTAGTTCTGTGGAAAGATGTAATGAACCCCTAAAGTCAAATACATGCTTATAAGACTCAATCTAAAACGTAGATATCAAACTGCAAACTCCAAATGCATCATAAAAACACTCTCAAAAATAAAAATTGATCTCTACAGTGATGCTTTTAACAAGGGCTGTTTACATTATATTCTGTATCCCGAGGGCAACATTCACTTTGTTTGCTATCATTATTTATTCATGTGGTATACAAACCTGTCAGCAACACTGTCAGAAAGTAAATGTTTCACCCCCAACTTACTGTTTCCTATATATAATTGGACCCTCTCCATGTAGTTTCTCAAATAAAGCTACTATTAAAACAATGGATGTGGGACATAATGTTCATTGTGCAAAGCAGGTGATTTGCAGAAGCACACAACACAACATTGAATCATAAGGACAACTAAATCATATGGTTTAGAATTAAGTCCGCTGCACACTTTGTGCACGCATGTTTCAATCTTTATGAAGAGTGCACCAGTCAGTAAGGCCCATTAAGTCTTCTTGATTGACCTAACTTATTTGTTTGCCAACAAGAATACTGGATAAACAGCTCTCATGCATTTATATAAAAAGGAAGTATTGTTTTTTTCCCCTTCTATTTCTAGCAAGCCATCTCAGATCTAGGACGATGTACATACTTAAGTGAAGACAATGACGTCCATTGGTCTATTTTAATTCAGAACATCCTGCACTGTGAGCCCATCATTAGCTCCAAAACATTCCCAGCAGACCACTAACAGGGTACGTCTTAATACCAACTAGGCCTTTAGTGTCACTGTCTGGAATTCAACCAGGCCTTCATCGACTGGCCTTGACTAGAAGATCACAGAAATGCACCCATGTATTTGATAAATTATTGCACAATCTCAGACAAGTGGGCATCCAAGGAAGAAGGCCGTAACATGCAGTACAGTACCAACAAGGAAACAGAACAGGACGGAATTTTCCATCCAAAACCCTTTTAGGTTCAGGGGCTCTGCCTGGGCCATAAACAGGTTGAGCCCAAGGTGGTTAGCCCCCAACGACAGTCTGCTTTAGTAGGGGCTCGTGTTTGTCAACCAAAGAGAGGGGGGACCAGTGGAAAATTACCAGTCCCGCACTCGCTCACGCACACACACACATGCACACATACACACACATACATGGCCAGGACCAGCTGAGAGACTAACCTGCAGCCACATATCTATCTCGCTCATTGCTTATGTGACAGCTTGCGTTTTTAATGGGCGAGGGTGCGGGGGGCATGGTTGCGTTGTCAGGACGCGCTGGCCCGCAAACTACGCAACCAGTGACATTCGATGATGTGTGTTGTGTTCACGTCTATGCACATTTCCAAGAAAACACCTGAGACATGTCTAGGGGCTAGCAAAAAGGGTTGGCAGCAAGCAGCATGTGTGTGTGTGTGGGGGTGGGTGTGTGTGCACTCAGTAAAGGTTCAACATATTCTAATATAAAGCATTGCATGTATGATTTTTATGTTTCTGTCAGTATGAAAGTGAAGGTTGTGTGTTGCACTACACACATTACAGCCATGGTTATGTGTGGAAGCTACTGATCCATATAGCATAGAGAGCCTCTATAATAATTTCCAAAGGTTACCTATCCATCTACATTTAAGGCCATATAGAGAATCTGCAGATTGGATTAGATGACAATGCCAAACAAATGAATGCGGATGGTGTGGGAGTATGACTGTCTCAGCTTTCATGAGCTGTGAATTGTGGGTGTTGGTGCTCATTGTAGCCCTTCAAGTAAAGCACTTCAGTACGACACAAAATCAGAGAAGAACTGTATTACCTGGGTTCCAAGGCAGCTCACCATCATGTGAGTGAGCAGTTTGGCAGCAAACATAGGGAAACGGGAGCACAGCACGTGGGATATAATGGCCAACGCAAAACCTGATGAGGGAGAAGTAGAAGACACGGAACCAACATTAATGTCAAATTAACAAATGACTCATGCTAATCAGCAGTGGCTATTTATAACAATGTGGGAGGAATATGGACAAAATGCATCAGAGACAAAGCCGAAGAGAAAGGCAAAGTGGCCGTGGGCACACAACATGAAACAACATGAAAAAGAAAATACAGGAAGAGTGTGTTTTGTACCCGAGATGCAGATAAATCCCGAGGCATAGAAGGCGTCGTTGTACGATGCAAGAGTAGCAAACTCTGCGTAGGCCATATAGATAGACAAGTGGGAGCAGGCACATTCCACATAGTTCCCACTCTCTTTCACAACCCTGCAGTATTGACCATCTGATGACCAGCTAGAGAATAGAGGAGAGAGGATAGGATGCAGGAAAAGAGAGAAAGTAAAGAGACTACTGTTAAACAGAGTGCAACAAAACACAGGTGAGGAAAACAACAAGGCAATGCAATGAACCTGAAGTATCATCATGTTGAGTATGTCCAATTTGCTTCCGTGGTTGTTATCTGTGGCAACCACTACCCTTTAAAGATGCTGTGGGACAAACCAGAACATCATAATCATGTTTGTGCTGGATTCAATTGCACAACTAACAGACAGGAATTGAGTGAGCAGCTTTCGAGAAGCAGAAAGTCCTCTCTCTCGAACATTTTGTATTTTGACCTTCCATTCACAGCATGAACGTCATACTGCAACATTGACCTCTCCCTGTGACACTGCCTCTCTCTCTCTCCACCATTTGCCTCTATATCAGTTATCTCATCTGTTTTTTCTGCAATGCATCGTCCAAGTAGCTGTTCCGGCCCAAGCACACCTGCCAATTCATAACTTGTAACAGAGTGTTTTTGCCAAGTCACATTCCACGCCCCAGGAATGTCCTCAACAAACCGACTACTGAGTGGGAGGACTCAGCATGTGGCAGACTGAATGAGCAGATATTAAACACAGTGATGTGACTTCCCCCATGGCCACAGATAGGCCTTGCTGAGAGGCTGTACGTAGACTTTTGGCCTTCACTTAGCAAACCGGTTTCACTTACCCAATAAGCTTGAGGATGACAGAGAGGTGAACACGGGTTCATAAGTTGAGATCAGGATCAGATGGATGGTTATAAATGTGTGTAAAAGTCTCAGAGATATGCTATAAACAACTTCATTCAGATTTATCAATAACTATTAGCAAATAAAATAAAAGTTTCAGTAGGGATACACTAAAATAAACAACCTCAGACACTAATATAACAACATAACGCGGTTGTGTCATCAAGAATAGAAGCATTTTGAGTGTCAACTTGCTGTTTTAGAATGGCTGAGCATTCATCTGTACTGGTGTGTCTGTTGTGGAGTACCTTGCAGTGGTCTGGTTCCAGAGAAGGCACAGAGACCGGCCTGGTTTTACTTGCTGACCAGGGGAGTGGATACGATACACCACCTCATTGCCATCTTCTAGGGGTCGTGACCTTCTGTCCTGGAGGCTGGCTGAGAATACCTAGATATAAACAGAAGAAGACAAAAAGGGTTCAGCTGTGGAACAAAAAGAAATACGGCTAGTTTACGCTGGAGTAATACTGCCACCTGCTGAGGCAAAAGTTACGTTGAAATATCTCTAGTGCTTCCCTACCTTCCCATTGAGAGCAGTGTTTGTATCATTGGTGAGAAACCAGTGTTCAGTTCTAAACTCGGTCAGCTGAATCTGGCTGAGGTTTCCACAGACAGCAGTGGAGACTGCTGGCACCGCCAGCAGAGTATCTGGCAGCTGGAAGAAGTCTGCATTAAGGCCCCTGAATTTGTGTCCATTGATCTGTGTGGGATACCACTGGAAGGCAGAGATGGACATATACGGACATGTTTCCAGGATGGTACCCCTTCTAGAGAAATCACACAAAGTACAACATTTATAATACCAAGTATGAAAACCATTCAAACATTATTTAAAGGGAAACGTCTTGGTATTTTGATGCACTACTCTTTTTAAACTGGGCCACTCACATCTCACACTGACTTCGCGTGAGGAGGGAGAATGCAAATCGCTCGGCCACCTCAGCGAGTTGGCTGAGGCCTCGGGTGTCGACTCTGCTGGGATTGGCCAAGGCACACAGCAGGTTGTAAGTCAAGTTGCGGCTACTTTCCTGTAAAGGAGCCCTCTCTGCCTCTGCAAGCACCTGGCTCAGAGGAAACAGAGACAAATAGAGAGAGAGAGAGAGAGAGAGAGAGAGAGAGAGCGAGAGAGAGAAATTTAGCAACATTTTATTGAGGAACGGTTTGCTCCGCTCTTGTTTGCAAGTATATCTCTGATAATCTGTATATGTGAGCCTCACTTGAGTGCTGCATTTATCTTTTCCACCCCTCCTGGCTCTGTCACAGTCACTTTCATTGGTTTAGGCCTTAATGTAATGCAGCTTCTATAGTAAATGAATGGCACTTTCCCTACACTGTCTCCTTCCTTTCTCTTACTCTCTCTTTGTGCTCCCTCGTATCCTCGTGCTGTGGAACTCATTTCTGCTGTCTCTGATCTTTCTTTCTTCTGCACACTCCTTCATGAAATAACAGCGCAGTCTTCTCTTGTCTGGGGGCTGAGAAAGTGCAATATGAAGACTCTAACGTCAAAGCAGCTTAGTGATAGCAGCGCTCCTATAGAGTGACAACTAAGACCTTTTCAGATGACAAGCTGGTCCTCAGATCTGCCAGAGTAGGGGGGGGATTCATGTCCTTAAGCGTAGATCTGTCTGACGCAGACAACTACACTGACTCACAAGTTTTTCTATCATTTCTGACTTTGGACAATGTAATGACACGATGGATAAAATAACTTGTAATTTCAGAAGAAAAGATTATAAGTAATAACAATGAATGAAATGGCATGAAAACAAGGTTTAGGTATTAGTAAACAGGAAATGCTTTTGTCTTCAGTCATACCTTCCCCAGAGCTTCCAGCACGGCGGCCATCTGCTCACGAGATAGAGGTGCAGAGACCTTATTGATCAGTCCTTGCAGCACCTGGTTCAATATAGTTGAGTCCAGAGGCTGATGTAATTGCTCCAGTAAGAGCCACACAGCTTCACTTGCTGCATTTGACACCAGAGTCACATTGGCCACCCCAAACAGAGGGTGGACTCTGGTTCCCCCTGTAGCATTATAAAGCTCCACCTGGAAGCGCTTCGGTGTGGGTAATGTTGAGGCGAGGTCAGGTGTGAGGTAAATGTCCAATGATGTGTTACGCTGGCCCACATCGAAGGTTAGCCTACCCTCCTGTTTTGGAAAATCCATCCCTGCTTTGGCAGGCCAGATTGTAGAGGGACCCACTAGCTCCGGTCTGGGGAGCTCCTGGAGGAAAAAAACAAAATGTTACGTGTTGGAGGGAGTTATGTTAACCAGCATTGTTTGGCAAAATAACAGACATAATCAACACATATAATGTAAGGTAAAAACAATGTCAACAGAAACAACTGTATGTCAGACCACTCTGGACGACTAAAGGCATAATTCTCATTTGATAAAGAATGTCCACCTGCAATAGTACACGTAGAAGAGTGAAGTTGACCAAGTTGTGAGAGCATAATATCAACCAAATGGGCTTTTACTATACATCAAACCTTTTGTCTGCCAATATGCTGTGCTTCTGAGAGATGAAAGCAGATGACATGGCCATGTGTCTTTTTTGTTGAGTGCACTAGACACTCTCTTACTTTGATCTCCAATATAAAAAAAATCAGAGTGCCAGTACATACTTAAAAATTCCACCGAACTGCATGTAGCCAAGATATCAGAGAAAAGGAGGGTGGTAAGATCAAAGGGTAAGGTAGAAACATTTTTTTTTATCATAAATATCAAATAACCATGACCATTATAAATATAACAATATTAATGTTACAACAGGTAAAAGGGAAGACCACCATCAAGAAAATACAAAACTACTAAATGCAATTAAGTGGGCCTCAATTTCAAAAGAATGGTATCAGGATGATATCAGGCAGAGTTGGTACTCTTGGTGTGTGTCTTTCTAACAAATCTGCATTCTTAGACTTGATTTTACTCTAAACTGCCCTGAAGAAGTAAAATAAATCATCTTCTAATTTTTTAAGATTCTTTTATGAGGAAAACAAGTAAGAATCCCAATAGATGCTCAGAGCATGCAGAGCATGATATAATGGTAAATATTAATGGAGTGTACAGCGCTTTTCTAGTCTTCTGACCACTCAAAGCGCTTTAACACTACATGACATCATTCAACCATTCATACACTGATGACACGGGCTACCATGCAAGGTGCCACCTGCCCATCGGAACTAACTAACATTCACAGTCGGTAGCGATTTTTGGGGTTAAGTGTCTTGCTCACATCGACATGGACTAGCGGAGCTGGGGATCGAACCACCAACCCTCTGATTGAAGGACGACCCTGCTCTACCACTGAGCCGCAGTCACCCAAAGTTAAGTCAAGTTATAAAGTTTTTCTAACTGGCCTAAAGTGATAAGTGTTAGGAAAGTGACAATTTAGATCAGTAGACCATTAAATGTTTTCATCAGTAGACAGATAAACATCATTCAGATGTTGCAATGAATGGGGGGGGGGGCTGAATCAACAAAAAGTGCCACTAATAAAAAAGTCAAATACAAGAGTTAAACATGAATTCAAACCAACATTTGCAGAGAGCATGCTTGTTTGTGTATTTTACTGTGCATATATTTGCCAAATTGTATTTATATGAATGCATGAGTGCTCTTTATAACGTATGCTTGTATGTTTAATTACCACACATGTTTGTTACTTACCAGCGTGCGATATTGTGCAGACATGACTGAAGCTGTGCTTGCTCGTCTGTAGACTTGGAGACTCAGCCTCATGGTCGTCAGGGTGGCAATGGGCAGTCTGTGACCAGCGGCAAAGTACATAATGCCTTGTGGATCGTCGCTCTCTGCCAACGTGACGTTGGCAAAGCGGGTTGTCTCATTAATGGTAGCTCCAGCACCCACCTGATAAATCTCTACCAAGAACCACGCCTGCTGCTCTGGTTCCTACGGCAACACAGAAGAGTGACTGTTTTGTTTTGTGCTCCACGGCATTTCTTATGAAAACACCATTAAATCATTATTCTGCCAAATTTGTAATCTACCCTTATACTGAAGGATTGAGGATTTAAAAATCAGTAAAATAGCACTGCATCTCGCTCACCTCATCATCCTGGACCTCTACAGCGAGAGCACAGAGTATCTCTCCTCTTCTACACAGTGCAGTTCCTGAGGTCTGCAGAAGTTGTCTGGTTAGGTTGACTCCATTGTTGACAAGAGTTAGAGCTGATTTGCTGAAGGTCACTCTCCAGAAGACCTGCAAATCCTCAAAGGCTCTAAACAGCGGGAGAAAGAGCATATACTAACTAACTACAAACGAGATCTCAACTTTTGCCCAAATAGGTTTAAAAAAGTGTTTTATTTACCTGTTTTCCTGTCTCTGAAGGTAGAGGAGGGCAGTTCTGTTCACCGAATCCTCATCCAGAACTTGGCCCAACAGAGAATTAAGACTAAACCCTACAATGCCGTTATGGAAGTCACTCCCTGGTGTGGAAAGAGGGAAAGATAAAGAGAACAAAACAGAAAGAAAGAGAAACAGTACAAATTAATTTCTCCATAATCTCACAATTACATAGTTTTATCATTTATTTTGTAATCAATCATACATGAAAATAATCAAATGATCTGCCCATCGCAGTGATTATGTGAGAAATGAGGACCAAAATAGAAGCAGTGACCTAATGCAAGTGAAACCGGATAAGGACATTGAATCACTTGATGAGATAACAAACATCTCTTCAGGTTCATTTGATTAATCTATGAACATAATAAGATAGAGTCCAGAATACAAGCAAACAAATAAATATGTTGCATTATTTTTATTTGCCATCTTCAATTTATAGCTGACTCAAACAAAGATCTTTAAAAACATATTTTACCAAGGATAGTGATCTTGGCAAAAGCTCCGAAGCCCTGGTACAGACTGTCTGTTATCTGTGCTCCTCCCTCTGGCTCACTGAGGTAAATGAAGAATACTTCCTGTCCTTCTGGCTCGGGGTCATCCAGGATGAAGAGGATAATCTCGGCCTCATTCTGACCAGCCTGAAATGACACTATGGTGGACTCCAAGCGGAAGTCCTGTTCCTCCTTTGCAAGGGTCCCAACAGGGTCCACAGTGAAGGGAAGAGGTGTCGTACTTCCATCTGGATAACAGTGCACAGCAAAACAACTTAAAGCAAAACTGTAAATATCACAGTAAATGACAATATAATATAGTACAACGGAGCATTAAGTCAGTGCTACAAAACAAACACACACCTCCATATGCCCGAACCCGAACCCTCACAGCCCCGGCCACGCTGTCGGACCTGCGAACCCTCAGAACTACCCGTTGCTCCTGCTGGGTCTCGTCATCCCTGTCTTCAGGTATTTGGACCAGTCCAGGTCCAATACTCAGCACTCCTCCGGTCACATCACTAGCTTGGATGGTGACAGTGGCCACACTGTCCTGAAGGTTGAGGCGAGGAGAGGTATCTGCCCAAGCTAAGTCTGGAGTAAGGACTTGAACATCTGTAAGGTTGACGTGAAAGTTCTCATCAGCCTCTGAGAGGGAGTCGTCAAGTATTGAAAGGCGGAAGGAAGTGTTGGTTTGGAGAGGTGAGTCAAAGACCAAACGGCCATCTGGCACTGCAACAAAGTCCTCTCCTGCTGCTGCGCTGCCAGCTACTGTTGTATAGGACAGGCGGGTGCTGTTGCTGCGAGAACCGTAGAGTCTCTGAACATAAAGTGTGATCGTCTGGATGTCCTCTGCAATGACCAACTGGCGGGAATCGGGGGCAAACTGGTAGATTCCCAATGGCTCCACTTCTGTCACAGTAAATCCTGACCTGTGCAGGAAGACAGACGTCACAGTGAGTCTGCATTTGACAATGACAAATATATGAATTGTATTCATGATTTAAATGGAAACGTTGTCCTCTAGGGTGACGGAGAAGTACATACAAAACATGGAAGTACATTGAACACAGATAATCTGTAGAAAAGAAGATGTTACATACATAAACGCTATGCTCCTGCTGTGGAACTAATTATTGTAACATGCAGAAGGTTTTCAAGTTGAAATGTATTTAGAAACCATTACCTGAGCTTGACAGTAGTCGCTGCAGAAGTGCTGGAGGTAGCAGCAGTGAGGTGTATAGCATAGGACGCTGGCTCGGATGCATCAGCAACAGCTGTCAGAGATATGGCTTTAGTCTTCTCTCCATGGACCAGGGTCAGTGAGCCTGAATATGAGGAAAGTAGCACATTAAGAATGCAGGCTGTTAGTCCATGTTAGTGTTTCCTATTAGCCTGAACACCAAATTGCAAGTGTTTGGTCTGCAGGAAAAGATAAGTATATACTTGTGGGATAGTTCATTCCATCAGAGATGAAAGCTCAGATTGGTTAACTGCCGTCCAGGTATAACTAAAGGGTATTCATGATTATTAAAAGGAAAGTCATACATGAATAACATTCAAAATAGCTACGAATCATTGGTTGACAGAAATAATGCAAGTGGTTTGATATAATGTGTGAGTTCAGTTTTTCAAAGATCATTCCCTCTATGGGTGTTTTACCTGAACTTGGGGCGATAGCTCCTAGACTGAGACCGGGCGGAGCTTGTCCTGAAGGATATCCAGCTTTCCACTGCACCCTGACGTCTCCAAACAACCCTCTTCGTGTCACCTTTGCTTCACATGCCCCTGTTGCAATACTTGAAACCCGCAGAGCCAGCGAGGCAAAGCCAACCTGCACAACATATATGAGAGAAGACATTAATTATGCTGTTATCTTGTGTTGTGGAATATTTCTATGTAGATGCGGGATAAGAGTTGATTAAATAGACAGAGTCTGATAAATGCTCAAAGTATTGTGTCAATTTAATGCTTGCAAGCAGGAGAGTGGGCACACAGACACGTATCTCAGTGAACTGTGCAAACCACTGTCAAAGAAATACAAGGCACATCATGTTTTATGCATACAAAAGGTCACGCCTCCAGTTACCTCGTGAAAAGAGGGGAGTATAGGGTCTCTGGACATGGGTTGATTTGTTTCTGCTCCTTATCTGTTATCTCCAGGTGCGATCAACTGGGGGTCAGTTCATGCAGAAACAGGAAACAGTGGTTCCCTGTTTCTCCTTTTAGTGTTCATGTAAACATCAACACTGGAAAACAGGACCTAGGTTTTATGACCTGATTCACCTCTGTAGGAATGCAGTGTTTATCTGCATCTCGTACCTTCCCCTCAGTAGAACACCCATCTTCCAAAACATCCCAATATACTAGAATATATTTTACCATTACATTCCACTCTTTTGATTACATTATAATCACACAATATTACAAAAATATATCTCAAGGACATTTCAAAAACATCAAATGTATTATCCCAAAACATAGTTTCAAACATCATCATGTGAGACGTCTGAAAAAAGGTGTTTTTGTGAGATAAAAGATCATCTGTGATGTAGCAAACTAGATATGTGTATGGCTTTAAAATATCGAACACAACTGTTGTTGTGGATGTGTATAACCCCCATTATTAGAACACACATAAAAAATGATACAAAACAAACAATAAACACGTTTTACACCATCGTCATCTCATTCTGTTTTCGAGTTAGAGTCTGAGTCTGAGTTTTAGTTTGAGTCTGATGAAGTACCTTTCATGTAATCGAAGTCATCTCTGCTGCATAATCATTAGACGCATTGATGTCAATTCTTCGTGAATACCTTTAACTGCTAACAACGTCGATGCATACTCAGCGTCATTCTAGAGCATACATAGCAATTTGAGTAATTCCCTGCATTTGCAACATGCTTTGCATAGCGTCACCACATATTGGATGAAAAAAATGTGTGTCCGTCAGATAACCACAATTGTTGTGTTTCCAACAATGCTGCGTCTATGTCGACTAGAGTCGTGGGTGATGTCGTCTGTGTCCGTCACGTCGATGGAATCGGACAGAGTGATGTTACTGGCATAGTATTTACGTGCTGCTTCAATCTCCCATAATACAAAAAGAAAAAATAATCATTAATGCAAACAGAGATCTTATACAGGAAAAAACTTGTGTCCTCCTACTCTCTGTAGAGGACTCCATGGTCTGCATACATCCCCCTCTCACTGATTTTTATTACTTTATGGCGGTGTCATTAATTCTCTGGTTTCTCTCACAGTGCACAATACATTCAGTAACTCCTTTTAGTTTAAACCTTCTACAAGTAAACATATTGTAACACATAATATCCATGCTAGGAGCGCTTTAAAACTTAAATTCCTCACAATTCCCCCCTTTCTCACTGTTCACAGTGAGAATATTAAACAGTTGTATCCATCAATGCATCATCTACTCATAACTGGTTGCCCTGTATATCTGTTTCACTAATTGTCGATCTATCTCTGCAGGAATCCACTTGAACATCTGCATTAACAATTCTTCAGGCTAATACATTCAAAAGCATTTCTAACAGTTCTCGTGTAGCATTTCTAAAATAAGTACAAGCTGTGTAGGGAAAAGGATCATTCTTTACACATAGGTGTCATCATGATGTGTAAGCAGAATAGGTGTTAGAATTGACATGGTAAAAACAATAGACAACACATCGTGCCTCTAAGGCCACATAGTTCCAGGTGTTTCATCGTCATCCAACGTTGGTGAATTTGCTTTTCACTCGTGTCAATTTAGCGATACATCAAAACTATAACCTGCATAGTACAGTTACCAAAGTAAAAGTATAAGATTCAATCTCCTTCCATGTCCTATCTTCTATATTCCTAAAGTCCTATGACTGAGTTAGAAGACTTGGATTTTAGCCCTAATTTAATTCAAAGGTTGCGATTTTTTATGATGTTACCAAATACAAAATGTGGATCTATCTTTACAACAAAATAAAAAATGACAGACAAAATTCCAAAATGGCATTACATTATCCCCCCTTTGCCACGCTATCTCTGCTGTAAACTAATTTAGCGTAACAATGGAAGCGATCATGTCAATTGTCTAGGCTTATTCATTCATAATTTCATAATAATTGAGTATCACAAGTAAGGAATCTTTCTGCAGGCACACTTAAGGCACAACTCTACAGGCTTCAGCTGTAGAAATTCCTGTTCAAGAGAAACAAATCTGTTATGCATCTCTCCATCTTTATTACTGTAGTTTATCAGGATCCTCTGTGCTTTTGAAGTCAGTGTATTGAGTCTGACTTGCTGACATGTCCTTTCACAGCATTCCTGGGCCTCGTAACAGAACACTTGTTGAATCTCCCCTTTTACAACTCAGATTGTGTGGGAGACAGAGAAACAGAGACACAGCAGTACTTTTTCGTCCAATAAACTCATTATAACCATTATAACATAACCTTTCCACTTCTCTAAGTCATACTTCTTCTAAACTTCCTCTAGTTCACATAACATATGTGCTGTGCAGTGAAGTGAATCAGCCTGCATGTGACATTCTACACATCTATACCTTAATAGTTAACATGACTTGTTTTACCTTTCCAAATCCTTCAATTTCATTCGAATACATCTGATGTGAGTGTTTGTCTAGTTTCTAATGAGTGTATTAAATGTACGAGTTTGTCATTTAAGAATCTAAAGTTAACTCACCCTCTGTGTTGTATTGCGTGCATCACCATCACTAGGGGTCCACTCCGCTTGCCTGCTGCACCCCCAGTCTGATTGCTGATTGTCGATCCCTTCACCCACTCCTTGTTCATGGAGGATGAGCAGCCTCTTCTTTGATGTTCAAGCTGCCACTTTTATGGCACCCAAAGTCTTCAGTTGGTGTGTGTCAAAGTCTCAAAGTCTCCATCTTTCAGCTTCCTGTCATGGCCTCTCACCTTATCAGCTGAGCATCCTTGCATCTGTGCTGATAAAACTTCTCTGTCCATGTCACACAATTCTCCTGTGTGATGTTTTCCAGGCTCATGGATGGCGGAAAGCCTTCAGTCAGGGCTGACACTGTAGATCTTGAATGAGTCTCGTTCATCTTCATCCTCCTTGGCATGTTGAGTGGTGTCGTTCATGTTGCTTGTGGGTGAGGAGCATACGGCAGCGAAGTGGAATCCCAGATCAGGATTCACTCGACCATGTACCTCAACTAAAAACAAACAAACAAAACAAAAACTACCCAAAGTTCAGCAGTAAATGTTAGAATACATCTTCACTCATCTGTAGTTGGCTACAATGTTGTGATAAAATTAAAAAATGACAATCCAATTCTTAGATTTCTGTGTGTGTGTGTGTGTGTGTTTGTCTCACCACTGCATTCGTCTCTCTCCACCTATGCTTTCCAGTCTGCTTTAAACGGTTTACATTTCTTTCTTTCCCTCTTGGACATCAATTTACTTCTATCTGCTTCACCTTTTTCTCTGCTCCAAGCACACTCCAAGTTGATCTCATTTTTCTTAGGCAAAAACTGCCTTTTCAAGGAACCCCAATTTGATCCCCTTCCAATTATTTGTCTGATTATCAAAACATTATTATGAATATTACCAAAAATATTCTATATCCCGATTCAGTGCACTTTTAAATCCCAATTTAACTAAAAAAACAAACAAACAAACAAACAAAATCAAAAAACAAAACTCAAAATAAACAAAACCCAAAAGAAACAAAACCCATTTTTTATCAGAGTCAATTTTCCAAATTTCAGTATCTCACCGGATGTTTAAAAGTGTAATACCCAAAACAAGATACATTGAGGAAAGAAGTTTGTCTTTTCTCTGCAGTCATTCATCACTGTGGTACCACATTCCTTACATTCCAAACAGTGTTTCCTCTTTTAACCACTTTTTCACACTGCTCACACTTTTCCAGGCACAGACCATTGTCTCTCCTCACACAACATTTATCCGACGTCTTCAAACTTACACCAATTATTCCAAATATAAACTAGTTCGGGCCGTACCCGATATTTTCTTAATAATCTCTTTTATCTATTTATTTAAGGTAAGCACTGGAGCAGGCCTTTAGCTCTCAGCTTCAAACAATTCATTCACACCTTACGTTACCAGTTTGCTGCGGTCTCTCCCTCTTTCCCAGGCTTTCAGAGATGCTGACCACTCGATACCTTCACTAAGTTTTCCTATGAACCAACTACACAGATTTTATTAAAAAGGTTCTGTTTACCTGTTCGTCTTTGGGCCCAGAAGGTATCTAGTGTCAACAAACTCGTCCAGTCCGTGTTCGAGGTCTAATATCATGTCATTCCACATTCACATTCCTTTTCCCATTGAACCAGACATTTCTGGTTTTTCTCTATTTTTTCTAATTCTGTGACTTTGATATTCTTTTTACTTTTCTTTATTTATTTATTTATTTTTTTTTTTTTCACTCCGTAACATCTTCAATTTAGCGGGACTAAATGACCCATTGTCAGGGAACCCAAAATCCCTTGACCAGTAACCCAAACATGCCACACTATTTTCGCCATACTTCAGTTTCATCGTCTCAACTAATGGACCCGCAGGCTCCTCATTTCCACCCATCTTTCAGGCGTACGGACCCGCAGGCTCCTCACATTTACTGTCATTTCCACCCATTTTTCCAGGCGTGGTTTATTTCAATACAGTCGTCACCGTAAGGCGTAGTTTCTTTACCAAAGGAAAAACGTTGCAAAAACCTTATTCAAAGTTCACGTATTATTATTACTTTATCACGATTCTTGTCCAAGAAAGTGTCAGACTCACGCTTGGATAAATGTAATTGACGATTCTTACTTCAAACCTATTAGTAGTCAAGCGATCTGTGTCACGATCTCTTGAGTCAAAATCTGTTATCGTGTTTTCCACAATCCTATTTTCTACGAAATGTGAGAGACGATGCTTCAGAAATACAGAAACAACTGTAACACTATTAGAACAATGGTCAAACACAATTGTACACCACAAATAAGACACACTACCTGAGCATTCATCTGTTCCGTACTATACGTCTTACGTATTTACTTTTTACTATTTTACTGGAATTAAAAACGTCTTACCCGATCTTTGTAGAAATTAAATTCTTTTTCGTTGGATACGCGTGACGTCAACCAGGTCTCCTCGGATGCGCCGGTTCTCTCTCTCTGGTCTAAAGAGGTATGAGACGAGATCAACTGTTTGTTAGATCCCGGAACGGCCGTTCTCCAGACGGTCTCCTGGAGCCTGGCGGACGGTCAGCGTATCCCACTTCTGACACCAAGTTGTTGTGGAATATTTCTATGTAGATGCGGGATAAGAGTTGATTAAATAGACAGAGTCTGATAAATGCTCAAAGTATTGTGTCAATTTAATGCTTGCAAGCAGGAGAGTGGGCACACAGACACGTATCTCAGTGAACTGTGCAAACCACTGTCAAAGAAATACAAGGCACATCATGTTTTATGCATACAAAAGGTCACGCCTCCAGTTACCTCGTGAAAAGAGGGGAGTATAGGGTCTCTGGACATGGGTTGATTTGTTTCTGCTCCTTATCTGTTATCTCCAGGTGCGATCAACTGGGGGTCAGTTCATGCAGAAACAGGAAACAGTGGTTCCCTGTTTCTCCTTTTAGTGTTCATGTAAACATCAACACTGGAAAACAGGACCTAGGTTTTATGACCTGATTCACCTCTGTAGGAATGCAGTGTTTATCTGCATCTCGTACCTTCCCCTCAGTAGAACACCCATCTTCCAAAACATCCCAATATACTAGAATATATTTTACCATTACACTTGTTGCCTTGTTTACCATTAAAGCTCCAGTTGGTAACTATAATAAAGATAACTTTTTGTCATATTTGTTCAAACTGTCACCATATCCTGACAGTAGTACACGAGACAGATAATCTGTGATGGGGTTCTTCTGCCTCCTTTTAATGCTCTTAACGGCATTTTCAAGATTCAGCGAAGAAGCTTGTGAGCTGATACCAAACGGTCAAACTAGGCAGCGCTGATCAAATAAGAATCAAGATTCTGTTACCGAATCACTTCTTTTCTTGCCTTCTTTTCTTGTTCCAGAGGAACCTGATTTTTTTTGACAGTTTATATGTTATATGAAAGTGAGAGGCAAGAGACTCTAGAGTAGAGTAGAGCAGAGAAATACATAAATAACCAGATGTTTATTGATCCTTATAGAGATCTCCAACAGCAATTCAAAAAAGAGTTTCTCCTTCACAGATAAATCATATATCGACAGACAAAAAAAAAACACAACCACAACTCACCTCTGAGCTGGCAGCTTCTTCAGGCACAGTCACCGTAGCAATGCTGGCCTCATGAAGGAGGCGAGGCCGAGAGCCGAGGATAGGACTGACTAGTCTAACATCAGTCAGCTCTGCTGTGAAGCTCTCACCCACTGACAGAAACACCTACAGAGAGACAAGCAGGAAAACAAGTTGTAACAAATAACATACACTATGGTATTTTAAAAAGGTTTGCATGTCTTTGCACAAGCCTGCTCATCATTACCTGACTGCTGATGGGCACAGTGATAGTACTGAAGGTCAGTCCCTCTCTCAGGAACAGCCGTCCTTCAGCTTGTCCTGCCAGTATTTCCTCGATGTCCATCACTTCATCCATCCCTCCACTGATCCTATAGCCCACACTAGCGTTACCAAACAGCCCGGCAAGCCGTGTTACATTCATAACCAGAGCTCTGGTGACCTGAGACTCTGACCCCACTATCATAATGGACTGTTGGTCAGGGTTCAAGAAAAAGACACCGTGGGGCTCATCGTTAGCACGTACCCTAAGGGTGAGAGAGGAAGATTAATTTCAAGGCAATTCCATTTTAGACTTTTTACCTGGAAGGCAATTTGACAAACCTGATACTAGTCCTGATCAGGTTTTGGTTGGCATCCAGAGTGGCACCACCCTCCACAGCCGTGAGCTGGACAGTGTAGAGCTCCTCTAGCTCTGGCACTGTATCAGGCATCAGGCTGAGGACAATTTCTGCCTCCCTTTGGCCTTCCAGGATCATCACTGAGCCACCTAATGCTAGGAAGTCACCTGCTATATCCGAGTCACTCTGTATCTGCCAACGCACCTGAGGTGTGAGAGAAAGTAGGGTTGTGTTTAAACTTTAACAGTGGCAACAAAGAATTGAATTCAGTTAGTTTAGGCAGAATGAGTAGTATATGTCTCTCCGGTTTGTCTGACGCTCAACGACACCAGAAGCGAAGGTCCCCTGACTGTGGTTAGGGTGCTCTCCAACAGGTGAAAGCAAACCCCACATTCAATCTTGCTTTGGAACGAGGTCTGTCCGCTTGGCTTTTAGCCATGCTATTTCTGTGTTTTTTGAGGCCCATTTTAGTAGCTTCCTCTTCGATGTGTGCTTACGATCCGGCACCTGGTTGCTACGTTTTTATAGAGGTCAATGCCCAGAAACGTACCAAAATCAGCAAAATATGAAGATGAATTGCAGAGGGCAGGGACTCTGCTGATACAGACCCCGCCACACACTTCTAGTGGGTCTTATGTGGTGATTGAGAGGGATCAAGACGTATAATAATGAAATCTTACCGTGATGTTACCCATGACACCCTCTCTGCGTGTAATATACAGGGAAATGTTGAAGGGGCCCTCTGCTTCTGTGGATTCATTGTAGACACGCTCTCGAAGAGCATCCTCAGTGAACTGGACTATACCATTTGGGTCACCAAACTTCTCTATCTGGGAGACAAACACATTAGAAGAGAAGAAGGGTGAGCAGGGTGTGAAGGGCTACATCTCATTAGATTTCCTACAGCAATAAATGCCTTGGAAATCAAATTCAGATCATTCATTAAGTACCTTCAGTGTTATGGAACCAGCCTGAGGGTCAACATCCAACTCTCCAGACAGAATGCTGAGCTCGACAACAAACGTCTCTTCCACCTCCACTTCCCCATGGGGGAGAATCCGCAGCTCTATGACGCGTGTACCGTCATCTCCATCCCCGAAGAAGAAGGACCCGTTCACAGGCTCTCTGATGTCTTTATTCAATGGAGGAAGGACCTCTCTGCTATTAGGGCCAAGGATGATCCAGGCAACCTGCCAAAAGGTAAAACCAGTTTGAATTAGTTGATGTCCACTTAGAACTTGTGTGAGTTAACGGCAAGCGACAATTGCTGAGAGAACTGAAGTGGGATAATAAGATGATATTGTTCCTCCTACCGTTGCATTGCCCACTAGGCCTCCTGCTCTCTCCAGAACAATACTCAGTTTGAGGGTGGAGTTAGGATTGACCAGAGTGATTAGGCTCTCGTTCAGGAAACGAACCACCCCACTTGGAGAGTCACTCTTGGCGATGGTTACTCTGGCAACTCGTTGAGAGCCCAGAACTGCTCCATCTGTAGCTCCAACCAGCAGGACCTCAAATACCTCTGCATATTCACTGGGGGAGACAATTTCAGTGTTAAATTGGAATTCAACAATGTCTTCACTCATTATAGTTTTTGATTTCATGTTTTTTAAAGTCTGAGCTATTGAATCGTGTGACCTACTAAGTTCCTGAACAAAAAGAGGACATCACATAAAGCCAGGGTGTAAAAATGGGTCACTCACACATAAATAGGCATCCTATATAAATAAAAACATTTGAGGAATTGAGCTGGACATGTATTTTAATTATTTCTTCTTTCACCTGTCCAGGTCATCGATAATAGTGACATTGATGTAGCTGTTATTCTGGCCATGGACAAACTTTGCTGAGCCATTATTCAGGATGTAGTCGAGGTCAGGGGTTGCACTCAGGCCTCTAGAAGTGAACTGAGCTGAAACCGGTCCATATGAGCCCACTCTCCTCACCACCGGGATCAACACAGTGCCCACATCCTCCTCAACTGTAAGAAAGAGAGACAGAAGAAAACGTGGATTGTACATGTAGTGAATCAACTATTAATATCTCAGTATCAAATGGTGTCATAGCTAATTTTGTATGACAGTTCTATTTACGTGTTTGCCTGGCTTGAACATTTCACATTTTACAAGATAGATTTCAATTTTTCGATTTTTCTTTGTTTTGCCTCTTACCTGTAATGTTAACATAATCCTGCCTAAACTCCAGGATACCCTCAGCATTGTCATTCTTTAATATGAGTACAGCAAGAGAAGAGATGTTGCCTATAGCTGGAGGCTGGTCCAGCTGGAGACCCGACACAACAGCACTGACCACCAGAGGGAGACACAGAATGAAGAGTCACTGACAGTCACACCAACACTAAATGAAGGCTTTCAAAACGCCAATTTTATGAATGACTATGACCCGTTGAAACTATTTTAAACATATCAACCAACGAAGGTGCTAATCTACTCCAATGTATCGAGTAACTTTACCTGACATTGACTAGCTCCACTTTAGTGATGTTGAGGAAGAACATCTCAGTATCCTCAGCAAGACTGTCATCCTGGATATGCAGTGTGACTTGTTGTGAGGTCTGGCCTGAAGTAAAGAGTAGTCGTCCTGAAGCTGGAGCAAAGTCAACTCCACTGACTGCTGTGTTCCCTGAGGTCCGATAGGTCACCCACACACTGCCCAGACTGCCTAAGGAGCGATTAACTGTCACATTCACCTACAAGATAAAAGAGAGAAAATCATATGGCCTTAGATTAGGTTTGTATTCACAACCTCATTTGTTAATGAGTTTACTCCACCATATAGCAGATCTATATATGTACCAGCCTCATGTTATTGTCCTCACCATTCCCTCCTCCTCGGACGCCCTGATCTGGTGTTGGGTGAAGGAGAACAGGCCATAGGGGTTGTCGCTGGCTGCCATAATAATCTTAGCATGCTTGGCTATAGAACTGATTTCCATTCCAGCTGTGGCGGAGGTCAGAGTAAGCTGGTACTCGCGACGCTCTTCGGGGAGATCATCATCCAGCGCCTGCCGTCATGATGGATATAACGGGGACATTTTTACGGAAATCACATTAAAAGGCATTATTATGATGCATTTTGGTCTGCATATGCCTATTCTGCAGTGCATTGATGCAGAAAATATCTAGATTTTTCTGTGAATTCTACAATTTATATTATTCAGTACCTTCAGAATAATCGTGGCAAAAGACTGTCCGTCTTTCATAGTCACGGTGCCAGAGATCGCTTCAAACTCAGAGACCACAGCTGGAGTGATATTCCAGTACACCTGGACCTCTCCAAAAACACCTGGCCCTCGCACAAGGCTGGGGGATACACACAAATATACAGAAGGATTTTCACATTACAATTTTGATGAATAAACAGAGGCAGTGGAATTTAAAGCACTATCGTGTTTGTCTTCCCAGGTTAGTGATACAGTTTGATGTTTATCTCACCTAACCACTGCACTACCATTGTAATCTCCCTGAGGTTCTCCAATGACGATGTTCCTGGAAGACTCTTCTATTCCAATAATCCCCAGGGCAGCTTTGTCTGCCCTGATAGTTATGGTGGCCATGCCTAGAGCAGCAGATGAAGAGACCATGGTTAGGAAGACGGATGAGGAAGATGGGTATGATTATTGCATCAATGTAAGAGAACCCTGAAAGACAAAACTTCACATATCTTCAATCATTTGATGCACTGGCGGGGTGAGGTTCTATCATAAATACTGACCTGTTAAGGGGTCAATGACAGCTCCACTCTCAGCAGGAAACAGCCGAACAGTGAAACGCTCATCTCCTTCCAGTGCTGTGTCAGCAAGGGCTCTGATCATAAACGACTTCATAGATTCAGCCTGGGAGGTATGGAAAGTATAGCAGACTTCATGAAGCAACGTACAAGACGGCACATAAAGATAAAAGATGGAGTATTGCCCAATGTTATTATTACAATATATGGGATAGTGACTCCACTCCGTTTAAACTGTACCTCAGTGAAGACAAGAGTTCCATTGAAAGGTGAGAGGTCATCTGTAGCCTGGTCTTCCAGCTGCCACCCCAAAGTCACTGCCCCTTCGCCTCCCGGACTACGCAGCACTGATAGTGTCGCCACAGCAGCAGGATCATCCACAAACTCTGGCTCGCTGACAGTGACCTAAGAATGGATTGAGTAAGATAATTATTTCTGAAATGGAAAAAGTACAATAAATAAAAATGAATAGGTCGTTATAGATAAGTTGAGAATCACTGTGACTGTTAAGTATGTAAGTGAGGTAGGTTTGTTTAAGTCCTGGACCACAAATCTGTTGATGGAGAAAGTGTCCCAAAGGATACAGGAAGTCTTTTAAAATCACCTCCAGTTCCTGAAATCCAAATCGCCCGAGAGGCGAGTCGTTGGGTGGAATGCTGATAGTAACAGAGGTAGCTTCTCCCAGTCGAGCACCTCCAATCACACGCAGTAAATTCACTCTGAAGGTCTCCAAAGTCTCCACCCGTTCGTCATCCGAGATGGTGATGGCAATTGCAGCATTACTCTAAAAATCAGTCAAGTGAAACACAAGCTAATAACCTGAAAGCTCTGTATGCAATAACCTGTGGACAGCTTCACATCATGGCTTGATGTGATATCAAAGGCAGGTTGATTTCAAATAAGGACAATTTATCCATTTACCTGCCCATCTTGAAAGGTGATGTTCCCAAATGAGGGGCTGAAATCGTTAAGATCAGCAGTGACTGGCTGAGCCTCCCAGTAGATGACCAGTCTTCCAGTTGTACCAGCGAGTCGCACCACTGACAAATGGAGGACGTTGTCTGGTGGTGGAATCTCATATGCAAGCACGCTTCCAGTGACATCCTGGACATAAAATTAGGGAATAATGTTTAATTAGGACTGAATATTATTAGGAATATGTCTCTATATTGCATCAGTTGAGAAGTAGTTTCTGGTGGGGCTCTGTAGGTTTCGAAACCAGAGGTTTGCAAACTGCATCAAAGATGGAAATTATTATATCATCATTAAGATTACATCTCTATCATGTTCATGTCAAAGTCACTATCACAGAGATGACCCTGTGCTCACCTCAGACACATTGAACTGCAGAATCCCTCGAGGGTCATCATTCTCCTGGATGGTGACCTCTGCTACTTCCATACCAGGCCTCTTCACACTGGGCTGCCCTGCTCCCGTTGACCCTTTAACTAGCTCCACACTGGTGATATTTACCAGGAAACTCTCTGCCAGCTCTGGAACGTCATCCTTAGAAAACACACATGTACATATACACTGAGTAATGGAAAAAAAACATACATGCTCTCTCTCTATCGTAGAAATGCATTCAGAATTGATATGAGCTGGTAAGGCAGTATTCATGCTGAATGTGGGCAGTGCCAAGTGGTGTCAACTACACACACGTCTTTGCTATGGATTGAGGCTGTGACTTCTGCAGTGAAAGTTCATCAGAGAAATACATAACTGGAGGCTTTTATCCATGAAAGCAAGTAAAAAGAAAAGAGTGACTGATACTGACTTAAATGCAATTCATTTCCCATCTGAGATTCAAAGTAATAGATGTTTTTGCACAATCGCAGCCAAAATCTTATTTTAAAAGTTCCACACTCACGGCCATTTAGAGGTTATGCAGATCGACTCCTGTTTCTTGCCTTCTGGATAAAACATGCAAACTGTAACCAGACTGCGTCCCAAGACTAGCCTTTATATGCCAGGTGTGTGTAGGCTGTCGCATCTGGCATTTAAAGGCTAGTGCACAAACAGTCACAGGGCTGATTACCCTGAAGGCAATAAACCGGAGTAGATCTGCATTACCAGTCTGAATGGGTGTGAGTGTGGGAGGTGTAAAATTGTGGAAGAAAATCTATTATCCCTTATCTTTGATGGGACATTGACTGCATTTTAAGTTTGTATGCTCTCAGTTGTTTTTGTTATTCTTGCTGTCTTGGTTTTCATGTTTAGTAGACAAATGAACTCTTATGTTGGTAGAAGTAAAACATGTCCTATTCCTGACATATTCTACTTTACTCAAGTCAATTTCATAAACTTCTCTATTACTCAGCACTGTCTCCTCACCGGTAGGATTGTGACAGTGACAAGGGCCACTGTAGCACCATTTATCATGATGATGGTGTTGTCTTTGGAAGTGTAGTCCTGTCCTGCAGTGGCCTGGTTGGATGGGGGCTGGTACAGGGCCGGCCTGGTCTGGAAATGGATTTCCACCTCACCTGAAGAGCCCTGCTCCCTAACTATAGAGAGAGTCACATTGACTGGAACCCCTGTGAGTATGGAGAAAAAACAATGTTAAACACAGCACTAAGATTATATTTCTAAGACCTGTCATGTCATGGAAGATGGCAATAACAACATAAATCAGTAAAAATCCCATAAAGTTAAGCTGAATAATACATGAAGGGAAGTATAAAGGTGTGCTACTCCATTACTTGGACTTTTCTGACATTTAGGGCTGGCCTCTAACACGATCAAGACAAATCCAAATTACTTTACATGCTGGAAATCACTGCAGATCGCCTTTACAGTAAATCTCAAAGTGTGTTTACTGCAAACGCTACTTACGAAACCTGATGCAAAACAAAGAATGATTGGTATTCAGTAACCAACTAAACGTACAGCAACCATTTTTGGAGCAGAGAGAAAGCTACATTTAGGGATATCTTCGAATAGCTTAGACATAATTTAAACTTATTACAGTAAATAAGTCTCCTCTGCACTGTGATCCAGTAAAAACACACATTCACTGACAAATCATCACTAATGTATTCATTTCCTGCGACATAAATTCTACTCTTACTCTGTGGTTCTTGTGTCAGTGTAAATTGGGAGTCCAGATGCCATCCAATCACCCCGTAGGGAGAACCATTTGGTAGGATTGTGAGTAGAGCTTGTGCCCGCTGCTTGTCAATGACTGCAGCCTGTCGCAGGTCCTGCAGCCCCACAGTGGTGACATCCACAAGGGTGATGGTGACACTCTCTCTCAGCTCTGGGACACCATCTGCTATCACAGTCAGTGAGATGATGGCCGCCGACTGTCCCTCTGAAAATGTTACCTACAGATTTGAAAACACATATTAACTTGATTGCGGGAATGTGTTATGTTAAACAATCATTTTGTCATTGTTTCTTTTGTTAAGCATTTCATTTTCAAATATGTTGTCAATACATACAGTAATGTCTTAATTATGACAGGAGGGCAAGGTTTACTCACCACTCCTGAAGTGGGGTAAATGTCTGCCAGACTGCCATTGGCGGCCCAGTGAACGGTCAGTCTGCCAAAAGTCCCTCTTTTCCTCTCCATACTGAGAGAAATCAGATTATTTTGCTCCAACTCCTCTACCTCCACGGATAGAGAACTCTGCAGAGAGGTAATGACAGTATATTTCCATATTCGAATAGCTTGTGGTAATGCTTAATATGCCATTTAAATCATGCTAAAATGGTGTAAGTACATTGAGGTTCAATAATAGAGGACAAATGCACGTCTGTCTAAAGTCTATGTTCATCTGTTTACCTGAGCAAAGCCGATGACTCCATGGGCATCATCGTTGGTTGGGACAATGACAGTCACCTGACCGCCAAATCCAATCTCAGCCCCGCCCTTTGGATTCTTCAGACTGACCTGGAAGTACTCCTGCTCCTCAGGGATGTCATCATCTATGATGTTCACTGCTATCTCTAGCTCGCTGTCACCTGGTGCAAAGTGCAACTCCCCGAAACTGAATGTGAGAAATGAAAGAAAACGCAACATGATTTATTTAACTTTCAGGATTTGCTTTTCTGGGTAAGAACTGGCCTGTCTGTGAGACAATGTGGGTACCTGGGTATGAAATCAGACTGATTGGAGACAGAAGTGAATTCATAAACAGTGGAGCTGTTCTCCTCAGTAGAAGCCAAGAGGGTCTTGTTGGTGTTGAGGGATGGGACCATGAGAGATAAGAAGCTAATGGCTGGAGGGGCCCTCAGGATCATGGCAAGCAGGTTGACATCAGATCTCCAGGAGTAGAGTGACGAGCCATTTCTTCCAGCTAGCAAGACATAAGCTATGAGGAAGGAAACTATTTCATTAGGTTGTCTGGCCAATTGATAAAAGTACAAACACAACAAAATAATACAAATAAAAAAGCTACTTTTACAAACAAACAAAGCAGTTTATGACATGTGTGCTTACTGATGCCAGAAGAAGAAGTGAAGGGGTGTATAGAGGTGAGGCCTGGATGAGGAATGGACTGATACAGCTGTGGTGAAGACTGCCCTGAGCTCCATTGTAATACCACACAGGATGGAGAAGGACCTAGAGAAAGATACAGGAATGCATTGAAAAACACATTGATTTATGTTCTTTCATGCTAGAATAGCATGTTTATGTAAAGTAAGGGCTGGTTTGACCGACACACCCAAGACTGACAAATTATAACCTCTCAGTTCCTCTGTGGCTCTGCTCTGCTCCACACTAAGGCCTTTCCCGTAAACCCACAACAGGTCCGAACCAGGAAAATTCACCACTTTTGCAGACTCAGAGGGATTATGTCTCATCAAAATATACAGAGCGTAGTATAAATATATGATCTGGTCTACATTGCAAATTTTGTCTTCAAACAGACAACAGAACAAGGCTGTTTTGTCTGAAACAGTTTCTGTGTGCCTTCTAAAGTATCACTGATTTGTTTGTACTATCCTAACCAACATCTAACCACTGCAAAATCCACTAGAAAGTACACTTAAGAGTAGAACCACAGAAAATAGTATCTAATTATTGCAAAAACACAACTATCGTCTAAGAATAGCATAGACTACGTGCACTTGTCCCCAATTTGAGGCCACTTTTAAATATGTAATCTCGGCACCATAGCCTTACATACAAAAACAAACAAACACAACTTATCTAATTAAATGTACTAATATTGTTTGACACATCAGTTAGCTGATAACATAACTCTTTAAAATGATGTGACTTGTGACAAAGCAAGACAAGTCACCTTCAATAACAACCAACAGGAGAGTGTCCTCTGCTCCGGTGTTGATTGTCTCCACGTGAATGGCTCTGCCAGTGAGTAGGAGAGGCTGTGGATTCTGAAATCTCCCACTGGTCCATTGAAGCAGGAGGCAGCTGACAGTCTGTCTGTCTATGCACACTAACAGGTAGGGAACAGCGGCACGAGTGAATGGAGTTACACTGAGGATGTTCTCTTCGAAGTCAAGAGTCTGGACGAGGGTGAAGGAGCCTCCCGCCCATACAAAGATCTGTGGCATGAAACAAAACGAAATAACAAAACGTTTGATTACAGTCGTATACGGCTTGATTGACATTTCTCCAATGAGCTGTCTTAACCTGCTTTTAATGATCTTGACATAAATGAAAACAATTAAAGATGTGTCCAAACAGTGGCACACTCAGCCTCACCTGGCTTGATGCTATTAGATAATCTCTGCCTTCAGTGGAGAAGTGTTTCACATCCAGAGTTTCAACTGCTAAGGTTTGTTCCTAAAAAAAATCAGATTGCCTCAAATCATTTGAAAATGATACAAGACAACACTACAGTGTTAAAGTAACATACAACAACTTGATGTTAATGACTTAACATGATTGGGTTTGTACTTACCAATGTGATATTGAGGTCCATTTGCAATTTGAAGATGCTGAGGTTGGCAGCAGGGTAAAAAGGAGGACCACTATGTGTAATTCCTATGTAGGTAGAGCCATTCACTGCAAACCCCACACAAGAGCTTGGGTCCTGAATCCTAATAGACTGTAATGACCAAGAGAGAGAGAGAGAGAGAGAGAGAGAGAGAGAGAGCGAGAGAGAGAGCGAGAGAGATTTTTATGCTCACAATGTAATTTGCCGTAAATTAGCTTGGGGCTCACTGTTAATGGAGTTCCTCCTGGATTTTACTCTTGAGTATACAGTGTGTGTTTACAGTAGGTTCATCATGTGCTTTGTGAGGGACAGTACTGTTGTTAGCCTACCTCTACTGGCACAAAAGCCCCCTGCCACCGATAAAGAGTGGCCAAGGTGTGGGAGGATCCAACAATGGGCCTCCTATCCAGCCTCATGGCCAGGATGGAAGGCCCATCAGGAAGGGAGCACCAAGAAGAGGTGGGGTTGTCCTCAAAGCTCTGGTACACACCCATCACTGGGAGGTGACCCTCTAGAAGAATCACATTTGCATTGTTTACTGGAAGGAAACGGGGATTAAAGGAACAACAGAAGAAAAGAGGGACATTCATGAGTGTTCAGGAAGTTGGGGTGACATTCATTTGTCTCACTAGAGGCAATAGCTGTGTCCGACTGCATCTCCCATTCCACACTGACAGATGACTCCAGACCATTACTGCGAGACACGGTGAGGAAGACCGCTATGCCACCTTCATCAGCAACCACTTCTGTGTTAGTTCTGTACAAAAAACACACATAGAATAAGACCACACAAACACAGTTTTGCATGAGGTTTTGCATGTTTGTGCGTGCCCTTTTGATTTGTACACATTTCACAGCTACGCATATAAATAGCATTGTATACGGCAAGTGTTTATGATATTCCAAGTTTCAGATTATATAGTACATCTGTATTGAGACCTGTTGATAGTAGGTCCAATGCGGAACAAGCCAGAGGGAGCTAAGTTCTCCAAGACGGTGATGAGAGTTTTGAGTTGGTCACCCATCCGTGCACCTCCTGTTGGGCTGGACAAGGTCACTGTGAAGGTTTCATTCACTTCAGGCTCAGCATCCAGTACTGCCCATATCTCCAGCATCTGAAATACAATAGAATATCCATGTTTTCTCATGTATGTGTTTGAATGCTGCCAGCCACTAAAAATCTACTTTCCCTTACCTTAAATCTGGCTCCATCCTCAAGCACCACAAACCCTTGTGCTGGCATCAAATCGCCTTCTGCTAGAGTGCCGTTAGCATCAGTAATGGTAAACTGAACAGTAACGGTACCAAATGTGCCTTTCTCAGGGTTCCTAATCACGTAAAGCGTTGCCACACTCTCACTCAGCCCAGACACAGATGTGGGCTCCCTCAATAAGAAATGCTCGCTGGTGTTAAATGAAATGACACCATGTCCATCGTCACTGGCCAGGATATTCACGGTGGCTATAAGAAAACAGAAACATGTAGTTTAGGAAGATAATACAATAGTAACTAAATTGGAGATTCTATTCTCTACCACCATATGATACAGTTTTCACATTTTGTAACATAACATGTTTCAGTTCCTTTGACAGACAGGACCCAAAGGAAATGGATAGGTAGAGCACACATTCTTGAATCATTGTGTATGATTTCTTGTTCCATTGTAAAGAATGCAGTCAAATAAGCAAGATTACACAACAGTGTGTTCTAATGTAACCTGCTGTGATGTAAACAACAGATAGAGTAGAGGCCTCCACTCAGTCTGTTGTTTTTGTATACCAGGTCACCTTCTTGTTTACTATTACCTTTATTGATTTTTTTCCTCTATGAGCCCAACTGGGCTATTCTTCCAAGTGTCCTCCAGTGTAAAAACATCTCTTAAACATGATGATACAAGACCTTTTTTTTTATCTCACATGTTGTTTAGATCTCTATTAAATTCTGACCATGAATTTCACATTGTTTATTTTAACTGAATATGTACTGGACGGGCATGTTTCACCGTCTTATGCTGTTTTACTCAGTAAAACTTTACTTACACAGTTCTTTTGTATTCTCTTCTGCCCTCATATCTACCTGTGGTATTGGTTCCCAGCTCCAGCCCAGGGGAAGGCTCAGACAGGATGAGCTGGAATCTCTCAGCTCCCTCTGGAATGGCGTCATCGATGATCTGCACTTCTACAAACTTGTGCCTTTCGCCATCAACAAAATGGAGCATCTGTGTGGACAGAGGGGTTTTTTTTTTGTTTAAAAACTTCATGGTGATACTTGTCTGTGACGACTCTCAGTCATACAGTTCAGTGGAGTGGCCAAGTCAGGGGCAACTGGACTTGCTTTAAGAAACTTGAAAACTTTTTGGCTGTCATCAAATCTCATCATCTTCGAGTCCTTTTGGATGAAAACTGAAATGACCCCTCTGGATATTCATGCTACTGCTAGTACCATATGATGTAAGTATGTATTGGATGTGTGATTTTGTGAGTAATGTTTGAATACTAAGTATGGCTGACCGTTTCACTGGTGTTGTAGTCCAGTCCCTGTTGAGCTTCTAGGTTCTGAGCATAGAAGAAGAGAGAGACATTTCCATATGTCCCCTTGCTCCTGTAAGCCACTAGACTCAGTACTCCTATTGTTTCATTCACTTCAAACCTGGAAACCAGAACATATTCGCATGAGAAACACAATTAGAGCATGTACAAATCAACATAAGAAATGTGTTATTAGTGGGTGCATTTCTTACATAGTGTTTGTCCATTCAATAACTCCTCTAATTCCATCATTAGCAGCAATGCTAACCTCTGCCACCAAACCCTGGGTGTCTGAGGAAATAACATCATACAGTAAGAAAACATATGATGACCTTAATGCTGTGAATTGTTTATTGTGACTTCAGGGCTGTAACTGCAGCACAAGCACAAACAGAAAGATATGCAAGAGGAAACTGTAGAGAATCTATCTTCCCTCATGGCACATTTGAGCGAAGGATTACAGCTAAGAAGCATCTCCTGTAAGTGGCTTGGGAGGCTGATCAGCAAAGGCTTTTGGGTGGACTGATTTATGACCCCCTGAATAGTCTGCTCCCAGTCACTTTATGGCCAAGATACTGGGAGGCCAGCTACGGGTTTAGTTTGGCGTTCTCTTTCTTCACCCCAAAGTGCTACTCGGCTCCCACCAAATCCCCGGGCTTTCTCAATCATAGAAAACATCAATCTCCCCATCCAAGCCACATAATGACTGCTGCCAAAAGAGCGGCCGTGTGTTTACTGTGTGTCTCCACGCAGAAGTACGATAGTATTCTGGGAGCCTGCTACTGTGTCTGTAGTATTCTGTCTACTCAGCACTTTCTAAAGTTACTCATTCATAAATTGGTTTGTGATTATGCAAAAGCAGTAGCAGCAACTACCAAGCTTTTCCATGGTGCACTACAATGTTGTCGTTTAATGTACCATACAGGAGTATTGTACATCAAACTACATGACATTTAAGCTTGAGAACACATGAATGTATATTTTACCTGGCAATTTGCAATACACAACTTCTACTCATCAAACAGAGAAAATGATGAGAAATTGTAAAGAGGAAAGAAGAGGAGAGATTTCATAAAGACAGCCTATAAAGAAATGAAAAATAAATAAAGTAGAACAAAAAAAAGAAACAATGACAGGACTTAACAAATTATTGTACATGTTATTTGACACTATAATAGCACAACTGTCTACGATGACTAAAGGTGATAGAACAAATTTAGTAACGATAGATCAGCTCTACGCTGCCAAATTTATCCATACCTAATTTGGGAACAGTGGCAAGAGTTGTGATGAGTACTGCTGATGTTATGTTGACCAAGAAGAACTCCTGCACCTCAGGAATGTTGTCCTAATACAAAAATGTAAAAATAGAAACTTTTAAATTCCAGATTCAAACAAAGCCACATCACAGAAGTAGAGCTTGCGGAGAACAAATGACAGAAAGGAAGAAAGCCACGGTTTACCTCCAGTATGATGACAGGGATGGCGACAGAAGTCTGTCCATCCTGAAGGATTACAGAACCAGTACCAGAGATGAAGTCTTGTCCTGGGTCAGCGAGAGAACCCTCCACCTGGGACATGTCTTGTAGAGACCCTCTTATAACCTCATAGGTGATATTCACTGCTCCTGTACACAAACATTTAGGTATGATATCAGTTACAATGTAAAGAATGGAATTAATGAATTAAAAGGCAACCCATTCATTTAGTAGAGGTTTTTGTGTTGACACTTGGCCCACTAACCTGAGGCTCCAAACTCTCTATTGACGTAGATGTTTATAGTTCTGTCCCGTTCCTCTGTGGTCACCCTCATGGATGACGGGGCGAGAGTCAGCAGCCCATAGGGCTCATCGCTGGTGGCCACAGTAAGCACCGCCTCACTACCCTGAACATCCAGGGTAGCATGACCTGTCACCACAACACCTGTGTGGAAGTCAGGGGAACGTTAATCTGTGTAAGAATTCTGACTGACTAGGGTTATTTTGCGGTTTCATGCCCTATTATCGACCACAAAGATACCAGGAGCAGATGCCTTACCAAACGTTTGTATGTTGGACAAGGAAACTTTGTATTCATCTTTGTTCTCTGGTGTGGCATCATCAAGAAGCTGCAGGACTATGGTGTCATTTAGTTCTCCCTGTAGGAGACACACCCCAAATACATAATTACTGCTGGAGGCAACAAATTACAGCTGTGCCGATTAAGCTCAATAACAATATGCCGACCCGTGCAAAAGTCTGCATCGCTATACTGTGCAATAAATAAGTTGATAAGATGTTTCGATGATCTCCATCTAGTATTTACCTCAGTAAAAAAAAGTGTCCCTGAGGTTTGGGTGAAGGTCCGGTGTACAAGGGGCCCTTGTGCATTCCAGTCGACAGTGACATTACCCAGACCAGGAGCTGTTCTCAACACTAATAAGGACAGCCTTTCACCTGTAATATCAAATATAAATTCAAATATAGCTTTGTAAAGACATATACATTCATGGACTTCTGATGTGAACTGTTTTCTTATGCTGTAGATGACAGTGGAGGCAACTCACGGCCCCTAATTGTATGGATTATATTCAGGGGGACTTCAATCACTCATGCATACATAATTTAAGACAATGACAGACAACCACAGAACCCACCTGTTGCTACATACTACCATTACTATGAGTGCATTCCCTTACCTTTGCACTCATACATAATTAGCAAACATCTCTAGTGACAGGGACAGTGTAGAGGGTTTGGAATGTAAAGTATGTGGGTGACAATGTGCTTGAACATACAGACTGAATAGACTGAATATCGAAAAGTGCTCGGAAATCATCAAAAATAGCTACCCACCTTCTCTGGTGATGACAGAGCGTGAGGCTGGATGAAATCCTACTATCCCAGCCACATTATCGTTAGCCAGTATCACTATGGTTACAGTGTCAGAGTTGGGCAGGATCCGACTTCCTCCCTCCGTATTAACAAGACCAATCATGAGGCTCTCATTGTCCTCTGGCTCAATATCGTCTCTGATTAAAATCTCTATTGTCTTCTTTAGATCACCTGCAGGCAGAGAGGATGAAGTAAAGACATGCCGTTTAATAGGATTCATTCTGAGAAGATGTTGGCTTTGAAACAAAAATAAAAATAAATACTATTGCTGATCAGTGAGTGATCCACATACCATCAAAGACCAGAATCCCTCCAGTACCAGTGAAGTCAGCATCTGGTGTGCCATTTCCTCCAACAAACCTCCACTCTACGGTGACAGTGCCCAGATTCCCTCCTCTCCTCTCTATAACCAGGGGCACCACAACCATTGGCTCTTCTCGAACCTCTAGATAGAGCCCCTCATTAGTGGTGTTGGGACTGAGGCTGTATATCAAAAATACGCCAAACGCATCCCCATTCATCCCTATAGTGACCACAGCTTTGTCTGGCTGGCCAATCGAGGGCAAGTTCTTCTGCGCCACAGTCAGATTCATCAGCTCTACCTGAAAACAATACAAGGTAAAACATTAAATGTGTTATAAAGAATGCATGTATGACAAATTATTAAACCATAGATAACACAAGGGTTTTACCTTTAAGATCTGTATGGAGAAGCTCTCATCCATTTCAGGAAATGTATCAGTCAAGATTGGGACTGTGAGGTTGGCGACCCCTGATCCATCTTCCATGAAGGCCCTTTGAGCTGTTACAGGGGTGTAATCACTTCCTGCCACAGCCTGGGCACTGAACAGGACAGCAGCTGCAGTGATGTTTTTTACATATGTCATAACCTGAGATTTAGAGGTCAGCTGGTCAAACCCTGAAGACACCCAGGTGCAGGATGGTGAGGTCACCCCTGAGGACAGAGAGAAGGCCTGGCAGGCACGCTCTCTCAGACAGGCAGCAGCACATGCAGCCAAGGGGTCTCTCTGACCAGTGATGTTAACTGTCCTCAGAGGGGCAGTGGATGGAACACCTGGTTTTGGGAGGTCATAGTACATGAGCAGATTCTGGCCATCAGCCTGAGCCAAGCCAACAATGTCCATCTCCAAAGTGCTGTACACGATCTCCAAGCGACCAAAGTGACCGCCTCTGGAATAAAGGCCATGGGGATGACGGGGAAAAGACAGCACACAGGAAGAGGTGAGTACATAAGAGTACATAAAAAACCTCAAATAAGACCATTATTAGAAAAGAAAACCATATTATTAAAGTACCTCCTGCGGACAGTAATATTGGCTCTATAAACTCCCTCCAGTGGCTCCTGAAGGCGGTAAACAGTCTGTTCAAAGTGCACTGTCCCATAGGGATTGTCATTGTCAGGCACTATTATATTAACTGATGTATCGGCTCCGAGGCTTCCTCCATTACTGGCACCAATAAGCTCCACCTTAATTATCTAGAAAAGACAGAAGGGGATTAATAAACATTGCAACTAAAATGATGGAAAACACTTCAAAGGCTGTATCATGTCACATAATTCACACTGTCAGCTTCTTGCCTCAGTGATTTCAGGTACATCGTCTGCTAAAATCTCCACCCGGAGCATCTTCAAGGTCTCTCCAGGAGCAAATGTAATCTCTCCCGATGTAGGTTGGATGTCCCTCACTGCTAGTTTACCATTGACAGTGGCCTGCCATTGGACTACCACTGTGCCAATCGTACCAGCATTACGGACTATGGGCAACTTGACCTCCATGGAATTAGACCCTGGTTCCTCTATGGTAACTGGAACGGCTTGGAAGACTACATAGAAATAAAAATCAAGAACATTTAGAAAGCGTCAAAATAAGATGAAAAGAACAAATCCTGGATAATGTCTACTAACCAAAGGCACCAAAAGGGTCATCAGAAGGCAGTATGGTGATGATGGCCCGCGTGAGCTCCCCCAGGAGAGCTCCGCCGGTGGTCTGGTTGATCAGCTCGATGAGAAAGGTCTCCTCTAGCTCAGGGACCACATCATTGATGACATAGATGGGTACAGATTTACTGGACTCCCCCTCTAGGAGGACCACATCGGTGGAGGCTACACTGTAGTCTTCACCTATAGGATTACACACATGCACATGCATATGGACATGGCCTGCCTGCTCACACACAAATCACATAGAGAAATATTTAAATCCGCGCTCCGTGCCCCAACACTTACTGACTCTGGCGGTCAAAGGCACTGCTCGGAACTTGACAGATACATCCGCAAAAATCCCCCCAACACGTGTAACATTTATTATGGGTCCAACGTAGTGCTCAGCTACACTGACGGCAGAAGCCGACAGCTGGAGGATTCCAAAAGCATCGTCGCTGGCCTCCACTATCACCTGGGCAACAATGTCAGTCCTGAGACCCAGCGAAGGAGAATTGGAAACTGGAAGGAACAGTAAGAAGATATTTCATCAGTTTAGTATGGTATGATTGAAGTATCATTATATCTTAAATATGTGGGGGTGTCAGTATCTTACTGAGCCTCTCCTGCTCTCCTTTGATGAGTTGAACACTGATCAACTTCACAAACACCGACTCATCTCTTTCTGGATCCTCATCATCCAGTACTCGGATGGTGATGTTTGCTTCACTCTGATTGGCCAAGAACACAACAGAATCCAGGAGGGGAACAAAATCCCGCCCCTCAGTAGCTCGGCCCACCCCAGGGGTTCTGTAAGGTTCCGGATCTGCCTCATTCAGTGTGCCATACGTTACTCGCACCTAGACGTATCAAAAATGGAAAATGTCATATTATTTATTACATCCACTACATGTGGGCATCCATCATTCTGGTATTTATTTATCAAAAGCCAAAGAAACAGAATCACAGATGGCTTTATTTCATAAATGCTATACTTCCTATTAAGTTTAAAAACCTTCTACAAAAGGACACACCTGACCCATCAGGCCCCTCTGTCGCAGGATGGTGAGGGAGACGGTTGAGTCAGCTTCAGAAAGTCGGACAGACCTTGTTACGTTAGCGAATACAAAAACACCGTAAGGATCGTCGTTGGCGAGCACAGTCAGAGTAGCAGATGTCTGGACACCCAGACGACCATTGGTGACGTTAACCAAGGACACGTTGAAACTCTTGTCCAACTCAGAGATCTCATCCTGGGCCACATTGATGATGATGTTCTCCGACGTCTGACCTACACCAAAGGTGATGTTCCCAAACCTGCTGAGTAGCTCCCCCTCAGAACTCGGGTCAGCCTCCCAGTACACAGTTACATTGGAGAGGTCACCAAAGGCCCGATCCACCTAGGACAGAACAAAAAGAAAATAATAGCATGATGACTATCAACAATACTTAACACTACACTGTATTTAAAAAAAACGTGACTGAGAGCTGTAAAATTAAATCGTGACTTGTTCATGCAAATATAAGAAAACACGTATCTCTGGGCACTTCCTAATTTTACACTAATATGACACTGACCTGTAGGACCACAGAGCTGCGTCCATCTTCAGGCTCCGTCCCATTAACAGACAGGGATTCAGGACTGAACTGAAACACTCCATGGGCATCATCCGAAGCAGCGATGGTCACTGTGATGCGGGACGCAGCTCCCAAGCTGGCTACACACAAAATACCAAATATAACCATGTGTTGCTTTTTTAGTGAGCCACTCTGGTTGCATGAGTATCAGTATGAAGTAGATGAAAAGAACCCTATGGGAAGGAATGTAAATGTGACGATCATCTTTTAATCCAACAAGCCAGTGATTTTAATAAAAAACAGCCCAATAATAATACACACCTTCTTACCACCAAATAAAGTGATGTTATGGTCAAGAGCATCAGACTGAAATGGCAGTCATATTTCAGAATAGGGGACAGCAGCTCATTTTTGTGTAAAACACTGGGGCCTCTGACTATTATGTCAACCACTTACCCCTGCTGCCTGTGAAAGGCTATTTGTTTTTCCCACATCCTGTCTCCTTGGGTACTTTTCACAGGGGTCACAGTACAATGTAAATACCACACACACACACACACACACACACCCACACACACCTATATGTGTATATGCACTCAAGACTGAGCTTTCAGAAGAGAGTCCTAATCTTTTTTTATAATTCTACCCAACCAGGACAAAATATTATTCTGAAAGAAAGACAGAGTACTTGTAAAGAGTATTTGTAAAGACATAAAATGGTCATAATTAAAAAATAGGTATCAGTTCAAAATATTGCTTGTCAGCAGCAGCAGCAGCAGCAGCAGCATGTAACTTGATCCCCAACAGAACTTGACTTTGAGATATGCAACTTAGGGAGTGAGAAATTATATGGGTGTGGGGGTGAAGGAATGGAGAAAAGAGGCAGTTTGGGGAGAGAAGGACGGGTGTACTTACCATGGTGGTGATAGGACGGAAGAAGGAATTCAGAGTCACTCTCCCCACTACCACTTCCTTCACTACGCAGAAACTGATCCACTGATGGATCACACACGAGGATCAAGCAAGTGTCACACACGGTTAGAATCACACCGGAGGAGTAGAGTAGAGTAGAGATCGAATGGCAAATGGGAAGAAAGGTAGGTAGGTAGTCACGTAAGTATGTGGGTAGAGGGAAGCACACAGGAGCACAGCACACAAAACACACAAAACAGAAGGACACATTACAGGGCCGGTTCAGTTCTAATTAAGATAGGTAAAGAATGAAAAAAAAAACCTGTGGAAATTAGTTCTTAGGCTCAAAATACGGCAACATGTGACTCAAACTAATGAAAACAGTTTCGTCATGATAGTGGGATCAAATTCCTCACCTCCTCCATCAGCATTGTAGAGCTCCACTCTAAAAATCTTGTCCAGCTCAGGGACAGGATTGTCTATGATGGTCACAGTGATGAACTTTAACCTCTCCCCTGGAAGAAAGTCCAGCATGCCCTCTGAGTCCTGCCAGAGGAATACAGAGAAAGAGGTAACCAGGTAAGCAGGCAAAATGTATTCTCTCACCATCTGCTTATCATCAACGTGTATGTATCCGTAAAATAAAAGACCTAAAACAAACCTCGTAGTCTTCAGGGCTGGATGCTGTGAATGGGGTTGTCCTGTATCCAACCATGACCCTTCCCAAAAGGCCTTGGGCCCTGGCCACTTGCAGACGGACTTGTCCATCTTCCTCGTTAACAGCTATGTGGGCAGGTTCTAACGACGGAGGGATCAATCCCTCTCCTGGAGGGATGGGTTGAAACTGCAGCAGGCCTGGATTAGGGAAGGGTGTGTGTTATAGTTATGATTAGAAGAGCGGACAGAGGGGAGAATATAATGAGAAGGAGGGAAGAGGTGCGATGGAAGTAGGAGGGCAGAGGTAGTGGGGGAGGAATAATGCACATGAGAGGGAGAAAGAGTGGGAGAAAATTGTCTTTTTTTTTAGCTGACCCATTACGCCACTTGTCACAACATAATCCTATAAATACACAACACTTATTGCGAAAACTTGAAACGTTGAAACAACAACAGTAATGTATTTTTGGGCATGTGAATGAATACCATAGGGGTGGTCACTAGCTGTGACAGTGACAGTGTTAGCAGAGTTATTTGGGTCAATGCTTGCACCACTGGTGGGGGTGGAGCCACGCTTCCCATCACCGGACTCTGCTGACACCAACGTAATCTGAAAGGATTCTGCCAGCTCTGGGAGGTTATCATCCAACACCAACAGGTTCAATACCTAACAGAAAAATGTGCATAAATTAGTTTTATTTTCTAGTCCAGGCTGCACCCTTGAAAAAAACAGTCTGTATTTCAGTAGCCAACGTAAAAGCTTGATTATCCACTGACACCTGTTAACTGATTAAATTACCAAACAAACAAACCACTAGGTGGAGCTGGTTGTCTAAAACATCTGCATTTGTGAGAGCATAAAATCCTGTTGTTAAACTGGACATATACTGTAGTATTTATTTGAAATTAGTATGTTGATGTGTAAATACAGTGCACACAAGGTACATCACACTTTTTTTTAACCACTGAGTGTCTGCGTTGGATAGAGAGATAGAGATAGATAGTTACTTTATTAATCCCGCAAGGGGAAATTGTTTTCTCTACAGCAGCATTTATAGATACAGGCAAAGCAATAAAAATAACAGAGTTATGCACAATATATACAATAAAATAGAATCATATTAAATTAACTAAATAAACAATAGTGCAAACTCAGAGGGGTTTTCCCCAGCTCGTGTAAGATCACATTAATACAGGTCCAACTGTTGAGCCACTCTCACTCACACACACACACACACACAACACACGCACACACACACGCACACAACACACACCTCAGAGCGCTGTCCAGGCATGAAAAGCACAGCTCCAGTGGCATTAACAAAATCTTGATGGGCTGGCGTCTCACTGTCCAAGCTATCCAGTTGTGTAACGCTGTAGTTGACGTAAACGTGGTCCAGAGATCCCCGCATGCGCTCAATCACACAAGAGACAGTGGAGCCCTCCTCAGTGGTCTGTAAGGACAAACAACGGAATACAAATTGTGAGCCGCATACTGAATGAATACTGAATGCTTAAATGAGCTAGTCTTACAAGCTATGTAAATAATTCCAGCACAGTAATAATCTGATTTAGACGGGAAGCACCTGATAGCCCACATGCCTCTACATCTACAGTATTTATCTACAAAGGATCAAGGACATAAAGAAGATCCCCTAGTTCTGATGGAATGCCATCCCCGGCCCTGACACCTGTTGTGCTGATGGCAACGAGGAACTAGATCTCCCATCTCCAGTGCTGGAACTCCTTATCCACTTCTACAGGAATGCCCTGACTGGCAGACCTTCTGCAGCCCAACCAGCTGTCGCTCTACCTGAGAGGGGTTAACATGAGAGCTAACCCAACAAAAAATTAAAAGCATGCTCTCCCTGCAGCCATGCATGGAGACTGATGAAATATGCAGCAGGAGAGGGGCTGACAAACCAATGGGTTTACATTACACGTGTTTCTATGCATAGATAATACTGAGTCATGAAATTAACAAATGCTACTGTAATAGTGGTCACGTAGACTCTAGTTTATTCAAAGGATTATTAATTCCTTTGGTTACCAGTCTGGTTTACATTTACATTACATACAAAATGTTGTAAATGCAGCGTTCACGTGGTGCTTATAGATGCTCAATGCAGCAAAAATTGTCCACCAAATGCCACTGACTAAATATTGTGCACTTACATCAGGAATGCAGGCACCAGTGAATCCAAAAAGCCCATTGGCATTGTCACTCTTCATGACTCGCAGAATAGCAGTGGGCCTGGGGAAAGGGAGGCGTGCTCCACCGTGAACTGCTACCAACTGTAGATAGAAAACCTCCTCTCCCTCCTCCTCATTATCATCCCTGGCCTCCACCACAAACGACTTCTGCCTCTCCTCCTGCCAGTACCGTAGGTAACCTGAGATGTTACGCAGGTCTGTTTTAGCAGGCTGGGTGTGAAGCTCGTGAATGTGGCTGCGGTTCAGCTTTGTGCTGTACAAGCGAACATCCTGGAGAAGGCCTGTGTATCGCTGTTCGCCCTCTGGATCTGACCCGATAAACACTGACGCAGGTCCTGGAGTAAAAAGACAGAAAAAAAACAGTACGTTATATTTTATGGAGGAAATGTCCAAAAATAATGAATGTTCAAGCTGTATAAATGGTTGGCTAAACAAGTAATACAAATCACTATCACTGTCTCAAGCACAATGTACAGGATATGACATGAAAGACATGCTGCTGAAATTTCTTTTAAATTCAATAGATAAATGTGGTGCTTGGTCACAAGTTGCAATCAAACATCAACACTCACACCCACAGATATCATAGATTCCCATTCACTAACTGTGGATGCATTCCCTGTATTGTGCTGTCTACATGTCAAACAAGAACATTGTCTGTTGAACAAGTTTCAATGTACCTATAGAGGTTTCAAAGCTGCCGTACCCATTTTTATGGTTTGAAAAAAATACAGATTTTATTATTCCTAATTCCTGAAACTCTCACTTTTGGAAAATAACTGTGTTTGTCACATAGTTATATCTTAGGTATTGTTTACAAGCTTTGAAAGCCCAAGATTGACACATTTGTTTTATAGAATAACCCTACTACATTAAATTATTTTATTGATCAATACATTTTCTGTTTTTTTAATTCACACCTGAGATTTTGTAACCTAATATTTTAGTTGACTTGAGATCTGGTGATATATTAGCAACTGACTAATGAGACTTTATTTGACCCACAGGCCGATTTACATAACAATAACAAGGGTCATACAATCATATTATTGTCAATGGTGGAATAGAATTTGGTTGGTATGTTGGAGTGTATTGCGACCACAAACAGAATCTTGATTAAGGCCACCAGATGCCCCGATCTGGCTCTTTCTCATTACTCATTTATATACTTACACCTCTTGTGCCTATCGCTTCCTGTACTTGTACAAAATGGGACACATGCAGGAAATCCGCCACAGTGAGCAAGCATAAAGCCCTGACACAAAACAATTCCTCTGTGGGTTGAGCTACCAGTAGCAGACAATAAGACATGACATGATTGATGATAATGTATACATCTACTGTGACTGAAGTTAGCCACAGAACCATCACAATATTTCCCCTCTGCGAGCTGCGGGTCCAGAACAGACTGTGACTATTGTCTCCATTAATTAGAGAGCATTGAAAGAGAAGAAGATGCCGGCTGATTCCCTTTAGCAGTAACAATATACAGCAGTGCTGAGGCTAAGTGGGCACTCAAGCATAGCAGAGTTCCAGCAGTCTTGAACAATGAGGACTGAGAGGTGGGTGCGTGTGTGTGAATGTGCATAAGTGTGTGTTAGAGTGTATTTGCATTATGTTTGTAATAAGTTAAGACTTGTTCTCATTCCATATGGGAACAATGAGAGAGAAGCTTGAATCCCTCTCCCTAGACAGTCCCTCACACACACACACACACACACACACACACACACACACACACACACACAAAACAAAAACTCTTGGCTTACAGGAAGAGAAAAGAAGCTGGCCAGTCATTATTTGGCCTCAATAGGTTTTGGCCTTTAGTTGACATTTTGACATTATGATTGTAAATGTAAAAGATTATTAGACACTGAACGAATTAAAAAGAGTTACTTCATCACAGCTTCATATTCCAACTGGTAACATTTGTGTAAATTCCAATGAGCAACATTTTTCATATATAAATGCATTATAATTTGATATGCTTAAACATCATGACAACATATGCTAAACACAGACAAACTGTGCAGACAAATAGGAGCTAAAAACACAACCCGAACGCAACAAACAGGGATATGATGGGCACTGTATGCTCAACAACCTGACCGTTGTCACTCTGATATGTTTGATAAATATCTGATAAATTAGCTCACCATCAGTGATGCCCTCTCCTTTGATGCTCTTCAGTCCTCCAGGAATAGGGTTCCCATCCAGGAAGAACTCAATAATCCCATCATCAACAGTAATGATGACATGTAACCAGGAATTATTCTCCACAAATTTCTCAGCAGTGGCCCGGGCCACCTGGGAATTGTTTGATCCTATCACTGTATAATACAGCATCACCGTGACATGAGACTCATTGGTGTGGACCTTCACTCCATAATACAAGGTCCCATTCCTGGTTCCTTTGCAGACTATGAAGCCGTCAGTGTCCGGTCCGGGCACGAGCCAAGCAGAGAAGGTGAAGTTTCCAACAGCAGCAGGCCCATCTTCAGGAGAGATAGTCCCGTAAGCTCCTGGAAGCCCGGAGAAAAACCATGTGTCTGTGGCTGAGTGGTGCCGCCTGGCATGAGGCCTGAGCTCAACCTTGTCTGGGAAGGAGGCTAGAAAGAGCAGGTCATCCATCAGAGGAAGGCCCTCTGGGAAGCGTCCAGAAACAATCTCCCAGGCAACCCGCACATCACCAAAAGTACCCTGCTGTCGGAGGATGGTGAAGGAAGTGACATCAGCCATATCATCCTCTGAGAGTACATCTTCAGCTATTTCTTGGTCCAAGTTGCTGTCAGCGATGGCAAATACACCAAATGGGTCGTCATTGAAAGGGATGAGAATCGAGGCAGTCAGAGAAGTCTCGGCCAGTCGTCCACCCTCCCCTGGATAACCACCTTAAAGAAATGATAGAAAAAGATCTTAAGGGTTTTCAAGACAACATTATAATTAAATGAATCCTTCTTTGTCTTTTTTTACAATTATCAGAATTGCGATTTTGAAGCTGATGACTCAAATGAAATTTCATGTCAAGTTTAAACTCAAATACAGTAATTACTTGCAGCTGCCGCTTTTATAAATTGATTCAATTATTCACATCTCTCAAAGGAACAGTGTGTAGCATTTAGGAGGATCTATTGGCAGAAATATAATATCATATTAATAAGTATGTTTTCTTCAGTGTATAATCACCTGAAAATAAGAATTGCTGAGTTGCCGTTACCTCAGAATGAGCCGTTTTTATCTACACGTAACAAATGACATGAGAAACCAAACACTGGCTCTAGATAGGACCATTTGTGTTTTCACATTTTTGCGTTGGCAACTAGTTCTCCTACACGCTTGGCACACAGGAGAAGTTTCAGTAGGTTGTGATCTGCCACATTACTGCTCGATGTCGCCAAATCCTACACACTGCATCTTTCAATTTATCTCTCAAAGCTGACAAATATGTCACTTATTCCTGAATTTACCTGAGATATTAACCAGCCTGAGGAAGAAGAACTCATTGAATTCGGGAAGCTTATCTGAGATAGCCTCCAGGACAATAGGCTTGGTCTCTTCCCCTGTAGCGAAGGTGATGGAGCCAGATGTGTTGGTAAACTCCTGGTTTTCCTCCAGAGGAGTCAATGAGTCATTGGCAAACAGCTGCCAGAAGACTGTAACATTACCAAAATGCCCCCTAGCACGCAGGATACTGGGACAGTGAAAAGAGTAATTATTTCAGTAATTAAATACAGGAGAAAACTTTGTATCTGGAAAATGTATAAATACAGAGTTTTGTCAATGCACAGAAAATACTTTCAATCTGAATTAATTCTTCAAATGAGGTGTATATGAGCATGAAGCCAGATGTTTTGCACAAAAGAAACATGAATTGAAGGCCTGTTTCTTACTAAAAATGATTGGTCTTGCCCTCTTCGACAGGTTTCTCTATTGCTTCCAGGGAGAAAATCCCATTGGCATCATCATTGGCCTCAATCACCACAGTAGCTGTGTTCGCTCCATACACAACGGCATCACCTGTATACACATTCATGTTGTCAGGTTGGATCAGGACCTACAAGCACATACTTCAACTTGCTGGTCTACGAGTAACAGGCATGCAAATCTGCTCCTGATTAAACAGGAAAGGTAAAGCGTGTTTAAGTCCCAGAATGTGCTTGATTGACCTCTAACCTGAGGATTAAATGACTTTTCACGCAATCTCTATGAAAGACCATCCCCTGGCATGAACTAGAGGCTAACCCTTACTCTACACTACTCCATGTCAATCAACAGACAGAGAGAGAGAGGTCAGTGGAGTGGCCGGTCTTTGTGTCTTAAAAAGTCTGGAGTATGGTAATTATGTTGGGGCCCACAGGTCTTTCATTCCCATCCCTGACACACAATACTGGTATTAGGAGAGAGCTTTGAAATGACAAAAGCAAACTACTTTCAGCTGTTTTAATCCTTGGAGGGGATGCAGATTATGCTGTTTTCATCATCTCAATAGACCAACATATACGATGATATGATACCCACTATATTACCTGACAAAGCACTGATTCACAGAAAATATCCTTATATTCTACAGTACACCCCTGTGCTAACTATTTCTTTCAAAGGAGGCAATGTACTCACCAGTAGCATTGTAGAGAACAATGTTAAAGGGCTCATCAGTCTCAGGTATGTTGTCATCTTCCACAGCCACAGTGATGTTCTTCATCCATTCGCCTACATCATACACCAGCAACGTGTCATTGCTCAGCATGGTGAGGTCACCTGGAGATGCCTCTCCGTAGTCCACACGGTACATCACCGTGGCTACAAAGTCCGCCCGCCCTGCCCTCAAAACAGTGAAGTTGGCCAGGCCCCCTTCCTGAAGTCGCACAACCACAGGTTCTGAGGAGAGGCCAAGGTGTGGAGGAGTCAGTGACTGTGGCTTTAATATATCAATATATTATTACAATCTTTCAGAGGATCCTTCATAAACAGTAATCTGAACAGTATCCTTACCAGAAAAGTAAATGGGGTCGTCATTCTTATTTATCTGTAAATTGGCACTGAGTATGTTTCCCAGTCTCGCACCACCTGTAGCATTTAACACTGTGATGGTGAAATTCTCCATGTCCTCTGGGATCTTAAATAAAAGAATTATAAAAATTGATGCAAAGAAATGTAACTCAAATTTGCATTTTATTTTTGAGTTTACTTCATAATGTTACCTCATCAGGTATGGAGAAGACAGTGAGGTTTTTGAGATACTCCCCTTCCATGAAAGTGATGTTTCCCTGGAGGGGACTGATGTCTCCTGACAGGGCTGGCTCCAACACCCAGGAAACTGACACTTCTCCGAAATGACCCCTGTTCCTCACTACAGGGAACACCGCTGAAGGGACGAAGATGATGAGACAAAGATGATGCATTTAGATATTGAAACCTCCCTCCAAGTCATTAACTCTTGTGCATGGACTTTTCTCTTGACATTTTACCCGCGGTCGAGCCTATCATTTTGGTATAGAATACAATAATAATGTATTTTTCTGCCTGACAACAAAACTTCATTCATTTTTTGTTGTACAGCTCCCATTTATGCCTGGAAACACTGGTGATACATTCACTAAAGACTGAGAGAAGATTTTTTCTTCTCCCTGTTCTCAGGACCAGACTGAATATTGGACTGCATCGTCACTGTGTGGGGCCTAAAATTCCTGTTCTACAAGTTGATGTTCTTTAACACATTCTTAATTATTATACAAACATGGAACGTTTAAAACACAAACTTTAATCACAGTCCAGCTCATCCCCCATGGAGACAAATATTCTGTGTTTGACTACAATTATGTCAATTTTCATTGTCAATCCGATACCACTTGACATGGAAAAGTATCACTATCATCTAAAAGACTACTAAGTACCCTGGTGCATCTCGTCCCCTTTGCTCTCGTTGATGGCCACCGTCAGTCCTGATTGGATGAACTCTATGACCCCAAAGGGGTCGTCGTTCTTCCGCACTGTGATGTTGACCTCCCTGTAGTTGCCTAGGCGACTGGGTGGAGTGCTGTGGCTACTAAGTACCACAGAGAAGGTCTCGTCCAGCTGTATGAACACACACGTGTACAAACACACACACACACACACACACACACACACACACACACACACACAGTTTTCATGTTGCAAACAGATATAAAGCCTAGTTCTTTTTTAGATATTTTTACTAGCTTAAACACAAGTTGACCACTATCAGCCTGAGAATACCTCATTTAGAAGTGAATTAAAAAGTTATTATATAAAGTTGAACGGTCAGCATGTAATTGACCATGTTCTTACCTCAGGCACCCCATCAGGCCTTGCAAACAGTGCCACTACCACCTCTTTCTCTCCTGGTTTGAACTCCAGGATGCCAGTGGCGCCATAGAATTCAGTGTTGCCAACAGGCATGACAGCATATCGCACCAGCTGTTTCAGCAGCCGTCCCTTGGCTCTGACCACATGCAGCTCCACAGCCTCACCCTCCTAGGTCAGTTTGAAGTTTACAGATGGGACCATAACAAGAGAAAACAGACAAAATAACAATATGTGGATTTAATGTAAGAGTCGGTTCAGATTGTTTTTTTTTAGCTGGATAGATATTTTAATTACTCAAAGAGAATTGAAGTTGCAGTTTCAAGACTTACACTGATGACCAATGGACCTCTGGAGAAGGAGGAGAACTCAAAGACCCCCCCAGGATCGTCGTTCTCCATGACGACAATCTCTCTGCTGGTGAAGCCAGCCTTCAGGATCTGATTCTCAACATTAATCCTAGAACACATACGCACAAATAAACAGTATTAGATCATAATAGAAAGTGACCACTCAAGTCATTGCACCTTGTGCAGTCGATGAAAACTCTGAAATGGAAGTTTCTTAGACGTTTGCTTTTGTGGTGTGTTTTGAGCTTGGGAAACATCAAGTGAAATCAAATGAGAAAACAGCTCAACTTTGAACTGAACTTGGTTATGCATTCCTTTTATTGTGTGATGCTTATTCATTATTGACTCCATATGTTGTAGTTCTGCTGTTTAGGCCACTTTTAATAACAATGTCAATCAAGAGCATGCTTGCATCTTTATTGCTCCAAGGGGGTGGGGTATGTGTGTGTATGTTGAGAGAAATAGGAGCCAAGAAAGCAACACATAACGAGTAAATTAGAGACAAAGACATGACAGAATAAACAACTCCAAATAAAAGGTCACAGCCAAGGCACTGCATGCATACAAACACTGACATCTTTAAAGTGGTACACAATCAAGCCTGGTTAAATTAGAGCGAAACACATAAAGAAGATTCTCTTTTTACCCCCAACAACCACTCTCCTTTGGGTTCCCTTTTTTCACACCATCACTGAATCCACCCCCCCCCCACCCCTATCCCCCTCATCCCCTGGTCAACCAAAGACCCCAGAAATCCTGAAGTAGGCCCTTTCCAGAAAAACAAAGTCTTGATTCACGCCACACAAAAGGCCCAGGTTCATTCCACTCTACACTTACCCAAAGTATACTATAAAGCGTGCAGTCTCCACCCTACAAGGGAGGAGTGGGAGGGAGAGAAAGCTGCCATTCTCATCAGAACAGACTAACAGATGAACCCACCCCCAAAACACTGCCATAAACACACCAAACGACAAAACCAAAGGAGCGATGGGATGAGATAGCACCCACTCAGCCTTTCCAATTCCACCGGACACGTTCGTTGTATAAGATGGGTCTAAGGCATTACATAATATCATCTTCACATTCTAAACACTGAAAGGTTATTGTATTACAGTGGTGTTTATGGGCAGAACAGAAGGGTCTAATATGCCAATTACATAACAATTATTATGTTGGTTAACGATAACTTTTCCTGGATTTGAATACCCTACCTATCCAGCGTAAGCAGTAAGGTCTCGTTGACTTCTGGGATATTGTCAGCCATGATGGTAAAGTTGATGGAAGCATCACTCTGCCCGGAGAGGAAGACCACAGACCCACTTAGAGGCTCCAAGTCTTTAACAGTTATAGCGACAATATTGTCTCCAATTGGCTGAAGACTCCAGAAAACTTCCGCCTGACCGTCTGTTCCATCACGGCGCAGGGGAAGGCTTACCTGCAGCACCAAACATCGGTAGAATTAACCACCTACACATACCGTATGCATATACAGAAAGATCACTTTCTGAACATAGATTAGAGTCGGCATGGACAAAGGGTGCTTTCTGACAAGCAGCATAGTGGCTATAAAGTCAGTGATTAGAGACTCCTCTGAGTCACAGCGGCAAAATAGGAAACATCTCTTTTGCTTTTACAGCGGTGTTTGATTTAGCACGTTAGAGACTGCATGACAACTAAGGGGTTTTGATCCAAATTTAGATCTCGAACAGTTGAACTGTAGAATGTAAACAGCATAAAGTTAAAACACATTATGGTATATTATAGTTAAATGCTGTTTTATGTAATAGTGAACGAATGAAAGTCAATAGAGACGAGCATCATAGAACTGATACTATTTGCATTGCTCAAATCGGGGTCATATCTTACTGTGCTGGTGTTGCTGTCCTCTGGTTCATAAACCACCACCGTGGTGTTACTTGTAAATCCAATTTCCCCATTAGCAATGTCAGGGGTGACAGTCAAGGTCAGGTTAAGAGGTCCCGCAAACCTTGGGCTGTTTGACTGAATTGGGGGGTTTATATCAACCAGTTCCAGTGTGTTCAACTAGGGGAAATAGAAGAAACAGCACAATTAATTGAAGGCTCAAACAGGTAGCGTGCCACTAAAAAGATTAATTTATCAAATATATAACTCTTTCTTCATCATCTATTTATTTCTATTCTGTGGCTTTTAAAGATGTGTTGAATGACATGTCAGTGCTCCATTCACTCCTATATTTAAAGTTTTACTGAAAATGTATGACGTGATTATGGTTCTAAAGAATGCGAAGGAGGCCTTTCTTTAACTTTTTTGCTTGCTTTAAGAGCCAGGTGGTGTTGTTAGTTTGGACAGTTGGGCAAATCCCATAGCAACATGCCAGATTTGAGTGCCAGTGTCAAACCGTTCACACATGCAAATGAGACACTTAAGTCTGGATGGCACGGATTTGGCCACAAGTGCTAACACAAACAGAAATAGCACATTTTGGGCGTGCTACCAAAATGTTGCCTGGATTACAACTTAAAAAACTGTGTTTTTTAAAGTTGTAAAAACATTTATGTTTCATCCACATGTGTGCCGCTAACTGCATGTGTTGCGCTGTACTTTGTTTCCAGACTAGTTACCTGTATTAAGAAATTAGCTCCATTCTGCAGAAAGGCATCATTCCTGATTGGTAGTATGACGTGGCTCATCCGTTCACGGGAAAACACCACCTTAACGGACCTGCTAACATTCAGAACCTGGTCACCGGCCAGTGCTGGGTCTACAGGGCCTGCAGGAATGTAGAGGGCGGTGAGGGCCATAGACACATCACCCAGTGTACCACCTTCTCGCAGGAAATTTAGCGACAGGAAACGACCCTCAGGTTGGCTCTGGATGCTTTGCTCTTTTGCCGGGTCAAAACGAAAAAGCCCATAGACATTGTCACTGTCCTGGATGTAGAACACAATCTGGGGGGCAGACAAGATGAAGAGGAGGAATACAATTAACAAATCAGCAAAAGGACGGAGAAGTGGGAATATGTTACATTTTGACTGATGAGGGAATGATCAAAAACACATTCTCTGTATCTTGTAGAAAACACAAAACTTCGTTGTGGACTGGGAAAGGTATTTTGATGAACTATAACTCTGCTACTTATTACCTCAAATAGTCCCTCACAGGTTCCTGTTAGTCTGCAAATTGCCCCCCAAAATCACAATGAAATTATGCTTAGGTTGAATCTAATGATGATTCATATTATAATATGCTCATATTTAAATGTAGTACAATTAGCCTTATATACTTTGCCTTGGAAGAGAATGGGTTTTCACAAGTTTGAAAGATGGGCCTTAGTTGCACTGCACTGCTTATGGGGAGCAAGTCCGGGCCATGTGCAGTCTGTCCCCTGTGCAGTGAGGAGGAAGCTGACTGATCTTTAAGGTGTGTGGGAATAATTGCAATGAAGCCCACATTTACCATTAATTACTTTGGAGGATGTTGTTGTGCATCCTGTTTTTGTGTTACTAAGACTGCATCTTTGGTCACAAGAAGAAGAAAGGAGAGGTGAGGAACAGGGAGAGGAAAGAAAACAAGTGAGACTGAAAGTAGTAAAAAAGAGCCCTGAGCTAACTTTAGAGTGGCATCCTCTTTAATTAACTCTGCTAAGACTGCTAGAGTAGTTTTTATGAGCATTTCAACTGTGGCTCATTCATTTCCCTGAAAGCTACACTTGTCTGATGCATTGCCTGGCATGCTCACATTAGACGATTTACATCTCCGTGTAATGTCTGTGATATATCTTAACATCAAAAACAATTAACGCTGATTAACTTGTCCTATTGTTAGTCATTTTTCAAGGAATTTCTGCTGAGCCTACTCTTCTCTGCACAGATGGCAAAAACACTCTATAACTTCACAACCTGAGGTGATGTTCTGGTGTGCGTTTGTATGTGACCAAAGCAGAGGTTTTACGCGTTTCATCTCATGCCTTCAATATAAACAAGACTCAGATCTGCCCACTGCTTTCACACATGGCCAAGAGGCTTGGACAAAGATGGAAGCTATGTCACCACTTCACCCACGCTTTCTAAAAAAGAACACACAGACACCACACACAGAGTGTGCCTGCTGTTTCCGCTTTGTTTTGATTCAGCCACATTAAGGGAACACCCACAGAGCAAAGTGACACACTAAGGGGTCGACTTTTGCAGAATGTGCCAAGTTTGCCACTGTGCCTTACAGTAGGTCCCAAACAAACCCTCACACATGCATAACACATGCACAGCCTCTGGAGGATATGTTCCCTTCTCGATCTCTTCTCTCTCTTTGATACAAACCCTTTACAGCAACATATTAAACAATAATCATTGGCCTATCAAAGGTCTCCTCTAAACTGACCTCCATTGGTTCGTCGACCTCCGCATTTCCAGGTAAAGTATTGTTTTGCAGCTTGAAAACAAAAGCCTCTGCTTCTTCAGGTAGATCATCTGCCACAATGTTGATGGGAATCACAGCTGTCACCTGACCGGCAGCAAATCTCACCGTCCCCGCTGCAGGCCCTAAATCATCCGACACTGGGGAGCGGTCACTGGAGTTTCTACTGATGGACCAGTTAGCGGACACGGCACCATAGCTGCCTCCATTTCTTACAATAATGAGTCCTTCAAATCTGGGGGAAACAATTGAGGACAGTTAAAGAATGCAAACATCTTGGCTGTTTTTCTTTTTTATTATGACACTCAGAAACATTTGTAAGTTATCCAACCTCTGAGTCAGGTCTTCATTGATGGTTATTGGCTGAATGACTGCACTGCTGCTGATTGACAGGACACCATTAGGCTTATCATTGGGCTCGATGGTCACCAGCACAGCATTGGGTGATACTAGCACAGCATCTCCTCTGATAGTCTCCTCCAGCAAGACCAGATGGAAGGATTCTGCAATTTCTGGCACAATGTCATCACTGATTTGGAACAACAGGCTGGTCTTGTAGACAAACGGAGGGAATATAACTGTTCTGACTGACTGTAGGTCGAGGAAATCCACAGCTGGTGTGGCGCTGCCCTGTCCGCCACTGCTCACCACCATGTAATCTACAGAGACCTAAAGACAGTATAGTACAGATGGTTTATATACATTTGTCTTATGCTTGTTTTTTCTGCATCAATATACTGTATGTATATATATATAAACACACACACATATATAGTACACAGTATACTGTATGTACAGTATATAATTTAAGTTTTTGTGCGGTATTCTTAACAGTCAAAAGCCTCGGTAAATAAATGACTGGATTGAAAGAAAGGAACCTCGGTGTCAACAGAGCCGATGAGTGGACCATCCTCAGTCAACCGACCACGGGTCACATTGAGGGCAATGATTCCAGCGGACTCTGGTACTGCCATGATAGAGTGGGAGAACCGCAGTGGGCTGTCATTACGCCGGATTCTCAGCTGGACACTGCTGGCACTGGGCCTGATGAGGGCTCCACCTGCCGCGGCCGTTAGCCTGACTGAAAACACCTCATCATCTTCTGGGATCTGGCCAAGAAAGAAAAGGCAACACATTCACATACAGTTGTAAATCGTATGCAGCTGTTTCAAAAAACCTGTTTGCCTCTTTAAAAAATGTGACCTTTAAAAATGTCAAACCCATGAAGGCAATTTGTATATTATATATAAAAATGTCTGAAATGACGACGAATGGACGGATGGAGTGATTGGCACAAGCTTCATCCATATCCCTATATAAATCCATATATATGTGACATGTTGTCGCGATCAGCTGTAAATAAGGAGTTTGTTCGATACCTGGTCATCCTTGATGAGGATACTAAAGTGTACAACAGCCTGTCCCACAGGAATGGTGATGTTCCCTCTGTCTGGACTGAGGTCCTCAATGGCAGGGTTGGGACCTTCAGAGATCTAAAACAGGAGAAGTCACAGTGATGTTTATACTTCAACATGCCCATGTACTCTATGTGGCTTTTCATTTATCATTACTCAAATATGCTGCATATAAATAATGGAGTAAAGACTGTTTCCTACCATGGAATTATATGTATTGAAAGAATTACATGTTCCTATTTAGGTCTAAATTCTGCACACTCTTTAACAAGATTCAAAAGTGGATGTTTAGCCAGTGGGATGAACTAACAGCATCATATTCAAGTCATAAACATATCTATAACATTGTCTGTCCTTCTTAAATACGATAAAGCTCATTGTCTTAGGGTTGTTGGTTTGATGTACGGTTCATTGCCCTCTCACCTCAAAGTTTACGTTCACAGTCCCATATGTTCCCTTTTCTCTCGTTAGGGTGAAAGGCACATAATGGTTCCTTCCTCTTGGTTCATCTACTACAATGTCTTCAGTCTGAGATGAAATGGTTCAGACAGTGAAACAGGCAAACACAGTCAGTTCAATTTAATCAATTTCAACACAGCTTATTAATTTCAATTACAAAGCAAAATGTCATATTTGAAAGGCTGCAAGAACAAACAAAAAACACAAAGTATTTGTTGTTGTGTAAATTTGACCCCATAGTTTGTTTTATGTACAATCTGGAACTGCTTCGCAATTTGTATTGATACTGATCATTACATAATAGAGAACAAATCATTTCTAATCTCAATGTGTTTTAATTAATGAATCTTTTACTGCGTGTACAGCTTTGGCAGCAGTACTTCAGGTAAAATGTCATGCTAACGTAACGTAAAGTAGTGAAGTTTAGTTGAAAGAGACACAGACACAAAGTGATCGCAGCTGTGCAAGCAGCGGCAACATGGAGTAAATATCACATTCAATTTCACTGTTTTTGGAAGTCCTTACCGTGGTCATAAAATTTGGAAGTTAAATCCCATTTTATTTGTATTTTCAATTTGCCATGACCAAAGAAATTCCGGAGAAAGCAAATGGAGACGTTAAGAAAGCAAATGAATGCAATACAGGAATTAATTTAGTACTCTAACATAAACACATCTCCCAAGGCAAGCAGGCCTTTATTGATTCTAAGCAAGCCAAATCATTATGCAGCATCTGAGACCATCTGGGGGTGGTAGGGCAAACAGCTATACCACAGTAACCATGGAAACGCTATAAACTTCCACTGATAAGTGAGTGTTGTGGTTTTAATTACCTCTGGGAACCCACCACCACTAGATGATCACTTCTACCACAGAACAAGCATGATTGAACCCCTCTCAACGCTAGTGGGTCCAAATAACTCCACCCCCGATCCTTTACTTTCTACTAGTTCTTACTAACGTGGTAATTAGTCACAAACGCGAGAGCATGCTTGTGATGTAAGCGCAGGTTGGTGTGGCAACAGCAAAGTTTTACAATATTGGTGACCACAGGCATAAATCTGATCCATACATTTATGAAGGATTAATGTATATAATATATAATTGTGGACTGTAATGGGTGAGACAAAACTGAGTAAACAAATGGGTACTAGAAACGTGTGGATGACAGGGGTTTACTTACTGAGTTGAAGCCAACTATTCCAAAGGCATTGTCATTGGACAGGATTGTGATGGTTGCCTTATTCGGGGTTCCCAGGGTCACGCCATTAGAGGAGCTCTGGAAAGCAGGGAGAATTGAAGAGATTAGATAAAACCAGGCTATAGAGTATGTACCTGAACATATCTCAACCTCCCCCTGACACTTGCGCTCATGTGAAATGACAGAACGCCCTACTTAGCTATTGTCTTCACTTAATTTCTCTACTCCCACTGAGAGGCCCTGATGAGAAGACACTAAGGCAGGAAGTAGTGGTCGCAGCCTGGTTGATTTGTCAGGTTAGCTCACAGCAGGACGCCTCCTCTGGGCTTGTGCTGTGCTCTGTGATTCGGCACTAAGACCTGACAAACTCACAGTGATCTCACCGGGCTTAAAATCACAACCGCAACTTGTAGTAGGCTTATACTGTGAGTTTTTAACTCAACAAAAATAACCATTACCGTGCAAGGAAGGTTTTCCTCTTTCTGAGCACTATTAAAGAGAAAGACCACAGCCTTGTTATTTGGCGTAACTTTCCAAGGCTTCCATTAGTGAGCTTAGCAATGGTTTCACAAGCATCTCATGGACCAACTGTGCTGACCATGTCTGAGCTAGAGTGCACAGGCTTCCAACAAAACTTCCCAAATCTGTTTGCAATGTGCAAACTAGTATATGTGCAGGCATTGTGGATAATGATCAGCAACGAGAGCCTTGACATGGTATGACAAACAGAAACATAATTTGCTCGCCCAAAACAATTTCTCAGCTAAACACAATCCAACTGATAGCTCTACAGCATGCAAGCGTGTACGCATGTTAAGGTGAGAACAGGCCAAGGAGAAAATGAAAAACAAGTAAGTGCTTAGGCCTCTTGCATTCATCACCCTATTCAAACAGGGCTTTTCCCAGCCGTAACAGAGCTTTCTTTCCGCCACTGAGCTCTTGTAGCGGTCGACTCACAGACACAGAATCCACACGCTTTCACAAAGCCAAGCCACCGGCCGAGCCAGGAAGCTGCTCACGCACATAGGCGCACATTCATCTGTGTCCGACAACAAAACCGCACTCAAATACACAGTGATTCGCGCACACAAATTTGTTGCTTAAAAGCCAGCTTTGTTACACGTATGCAGCACTACATAAACACTGTGTCCCCCCCCAATCTAACATGCTACAACCCACTGTGGGCTTCTACCTTCTGTTCCTGCACAGCACTGGCAGGCTGCACCTGCTCTGGTCCACAACAATTCGACATAGTTCCTATACATCCATATAAGTTGTGTTCTGTCATAATCCCTTTTGACAAAGTTAGTACAATATTTTCTATTGAAACTGATTTCACAGATTGATTTGTCATAAAGATAAATGTACACTGATCAACCCTTTATTTATTACTTGCGTTTGATCTATGACACCCCTTGTAGTGCACATCCATCCTCCTGACAGTCCTTTAGAAAGCTGATAGGGTAGCATTTGGCCGACGCTTTGTCTCCCCTGTAGTGTAAATAGAAGGGCTAAGTAGGCCTCATCTGGTCTTTCACTCTGGTAGACGGCTAAATATGGGCTTGCGCTACTGGATTTTAATGAGATGACACAAAAATGCAGCGTCTTCTCAAAATGTTGAGGAGAAAATCACTCTTGTTGACAGCTGTTTAGACTTGTGGCCGTTTTATAAATGTGCATAGCTGACAATAAGAAATTCACACTGACCTTTGTCTTAGGTCTTTTAGTATGGAATAAGACAGCAACACCAGGCCCCCCTAGCTCATCAATCATACTTGACAGCTAAAGGCTACATGAAACCATGGAGATAGTCTCTAGGTGTAAGGCATCCTGGGCTATGAAGGATTTACAATGTATAACTCAAACTTTAAAACATATATAGCTGTTAGATAATAGTAAAAGCACAATTCTACAAAAGAAAAAATGCAAGCCATCCATCCATCCAAAAATCTAACAGTAACTGGACTAGAAGAAAGTAACTATTTGCTCCTTCTCATGAGATGGTGTGTTTGGTAGTGCCAGCAAAAAAGTCTCAAAATGCTGATGCAAGATTTGAATGTAAGTTGTGAAGCCATTGATTCATTGTAACAGACTGGGCTTTCATCAACAATAGTGTGTCAATTTCAATGGTGAATACACAACATATACAGAAATGAAATCCTCGGAACGGACATGCCCATTGAAATCAATGGGGATAGCGAATGAGTGAATCGCTTTTATCTACTGTGTGGTGGGGCTTTGGCTGTCAAAGTTAGTTTCTTTTCATAAAGGTGTCTTTTAGTGGGGAACCTCAGAGGCACACACAACATTTGGCCCCACCCAGGCAGCTCTGGAAAAGTCCTATAGAGCACGCACATCAAAGACCATGTAGCTCAGAGCCTCCCAGGCTTGCACTGGCTGTCGCCCCCTCTCTCTATCGCTTAGTAGATGGGGTTAGTGTTTAGGATGGTCAGGGGCAGAATTAGAACAGAGGGACTTTGTGGACAGAAAGCTTGGATCTCCAGAGAGAAGAGAGAAGGGAGTGTGGGAGGAAGAGGAGAGGGAGTCATCAGCTATCCAGAAAGAGACATCGAAAAAAAAGTAAGCACACACAGACAATGGGCATGTACCTGTAGGGTAAGGTTGAAGGTAAATGTCTCATCGGCTTCAGGCAAGTCATCATCTTTCACAGCAATGAAGATGGTCTTATTGGACTCAGTGGACAGCAGGAAGACCGCAGCATTAATGGATTCAAAGTCCCCTGTGTTGACTCCCTCTAGCTGGGAGAAACAAGCAGACATTCAATTGTATCACTTGCTATTTAACTAAAGTAACATTCAGGCTTCTTTGTGTGACATACTTTTTGTATTTATTTGAAATTGTGAAATTGAGAGAAACAGGAAAGGCACAAGAGCGATGGAGACAGCATAACACAAAAGATCAAAGAAGGTTTTGAACCCAGGATGCTGCAGTACATGGTTTGTGCCTTAAATACTGAGACAATAGAATGCCCCAGGCTTGATGTTTTTTGCCTGTTTCAGCTCTTCCCAACAGCAGAAAGAAGAAATGTGTCCCTCTCTCTCTCCTTCCCTTCTACTGGTTCCTTTATCTGCTTGACTTTGAGTTGCACTTCTGTCTTTTCCCATGAGTTTCCTGGATGTAAGCCTGATATTACACATATTAATACTGATATTAATACGGCAACTCAGGTATAATAGTTCCTGAGTTGTAAGAAGAAATATCAAATATCAAGAAGCATAAGAAACCCCCCAACCACACGGCACTGTGCGTCCAGCTCTTCTTATCAGACACCAACTGTGAGCAGCTGACAAAAGCCCCCACAAGGAGGATGTAAAGCAAAAGTCCACTCTGTGGCTTAAAATAAAACCAGTTTCTGCTTTCACACTGGGTCTGCTTACTGGTTTCTGTCTGCCAGAGATAAAAAGGTTATTAATTCTCTCCTTCACTGGACATAAAGGCGACAGCTCAGCAATACAGTAAGATGCTTAGATGCAGACTGAATAGATGACTTGACATGAGTATGGATGGATACACAATGAGCCATCAATGAAAAGTTTTTCCCGGGTCCTACCAGAACCAAAGCCGTCACATTGACCGGGTCTCCCACTCTCTCCACAACCAGCCGGATCACAGCTGTGTTGCTCTCGTTGACAACAAAGTCAGTCTGCCCCAGGAACCGCAGTGTGGCTGACTCAGACGTAGAGCCAGGGATGGACAGAGCCAGAATCAACCCAGCTAGCAGGAGGACAGGGAGCATTCCTATAAGAAGGGGGAAACACATGGAGGAAATATAAAAAAAGAAGAAATGCAGTAAAGATTGACATAATGCATGTATTGAAAAAAAGCAGAGGATATTTACAGATTCATAAAGCTACAGAGAGTTTATTTTTAATTAAATCAGTGCATACATAAATACACAGATTTAGTGACATGTTCGTCTCCATAATACTGGTCAAAATGTATAAGAACAGCTTCACACCTACTCATCGCCCCTTACAAATCTAAAAAATATAGTCAGTATAGATAATAAAAGATTAGATGAATATGATCTACGAGCAGTTATCGAGTGTCCAGATGTTCAGATGGCCTGGCTTTTGAAAATGTGCAGCCATAATGGCTGGCAGGCTGGCAGGCTTGCTGGTCATTGTGGTCTAATTGATTCATAACATTATTCCATAAAATTCAACAGCTTTTGTCCTCATGTTGTCACAACTGTTAAAGCAGTTGTTGTTGAGTTTATTCTTCTTGACCACATTAATGTAATGTCATACCATGTGTTAGTAGTTCAGACCGCCTCCCATTCAATGCTGCTCTGTGAACACTCTCCTCTCTCTCTAATCATCTTTTCTGCTCCTTTGCTCCCTCCAATCATCCTCCCTTCTCTTCTACACCCCTATTTCCTCCACTTCACCTCTCGTCTCGTCTGCTTTCCCTCAGCTCTCTCACCCAGAATAATCCAGAATAAAGCTGGATGAAGAAACGGAGACAGTTGTCATGGTTAATGCAACAAAACAGCACCGCATGACAAATGGGGTGGAGCCCGCTAACTTGCAGCCCCTCTGTCCTGTCTGTCGTCTTCCTGCTGCCTCTTACCCATCCCATTCATAATCTGCACCACACTGCCTTGCCAATAGTATAAACACATAAGGTCTGTAAAAAAAAAAGAGCTCTTAATTACAGGTTTGAAAAAGAACATCAGCAGCTACGGTGAATGAAGTCATGTTGTTTGGTTCTTTTTTCGAAAGCAAAAAGGAAAGTTGGACATTAAAAATATCCCATTTTTCACATGTTCCGTTACTGTTATATCAATTTGAGTTATTCTCGGTAGTGGCGGGTGTTTAAATAGCAACCATCTATCAATCAGTTTGTCAGCCAGGAGAACAAGAAACAGCTTTAAAAGTTGTTGGTTGACAGCTACAGTAAACAATTAATGCAGATGTGATGTGAGTGTGTGTGTGTGTGTGTGTGTGTGTGTGTGTGTGTGTGTGTGTGTGTGTGTGTGTGTGTGTGTGTGTGTGTGTGTGTGTGTGCATGGCGTCAGCACTGGAGAGATTGCTGGAAAATCCATCAAAAAAGGATTTAGAGCTGGTGGGGCTGGACAGTGGGGAACATAGGGTGAGGCTAAGGGGGAAGAGAGGTGAGTGTGTCGCTGGACAAAGAGAATAAATCCTGTTATTCGCCCTGCTCTCTCTCCTGGGGTTGGGAACTTCCTGCACCACTGACTGAGAGCTTGAGTGAAAAGCTATTAACCCTCTCTCGTGTATCATCTCACTGGAACTGCCTTACAGTGTAAGTCCACACTAGTCAAGGCTATACTCTGGGTAATCGCGTAGGTGGAGGGTATAGGTGCTATTTATTAGCATCTGGACATCTGCTAGTGACTTGCCTTCCTAATTGAGTCATATTGGACAGTAAAGGCACAGAATGTCTGTTTTGGCAAAATCTAATTGACCACAGCATATTGTTTTTATCATAGAGAATTCATTTTCTTTCAATTTAATCTCAGTCTCTCTGTCATGTCTGTTTTAGTTTTTCAAAATAAAAGGTCTGACGTCCCACGCACTATTTCCTAAGTAAATCTTTGAGCCTCAAAACCTCACCTCCACAAACATCGCTTCAACCACAATCTTTTACATGGATGGCAGCAAGCATTCAACCATCTACAACAACAACGTCTTCCTATTCCAAAACTGAGGGGTGGTCCTTTTCGTATCCACTGATGCTGCACTTCCTTCAACGGGCCTAATAGAAAACAGACGCTGTGTGGATGGCACAGGTCTGTTTCATAAGTGGCAAGGCAGTTTTTATGCTGGCATCATGCGTTCTGCCAACCCTGACCCCGGGGGTTACAAGAGGACCAATGATCTGTCTGTCAAAGCAAAAGGTGGCATGCAGTGCCTGGCACAGATCTCTGACATTGATAAGGCTGGGAGTAAGAGTCCATGTAGAGAGGTCCACAGTGACACTGCTGCATGCATGCGCACACACACACACACGTTTGCATACATGGATGCATCCGCCAGAGCTGGCACAGTCAGCATATGCAACCAAAATGCAAGATAGACAGCTGGGTGATGGGCCAGGACACTGGAGAGTTCTGAAATGCATGAAAACACCCTGTCCATCACAAATATTGTGGGCCAAACAAACAGAAATTGATGACTGGGGGCCAGGACTCTTGGACATGGCGCTCTAACAAGCCACAGACGATAACACAAAGAGACTTCACTTTCTGAACATCCAAAATGACTTTCATTGACTGATTCTGTGACTCTAACCTCAGTCAGTTATTATCTTAATAGACCTCAACCTTGAACCTGCTTTCACCGTAACAATTTTTGTCCAGTAGATATAACTTCCAGCTAACTTCTTTCTTCTTTTCAATATGCAGAGTTTTCTTAGAATTATGGTCCTATTGCACAAGCAGGCTTTGTGCTTGCCAGGAAAGTATCTCAGCACTGGGCATTGAGCTACAACTGGAGTGCCACTAATTCCACTCGTTTCACCGGCTAAGGTCAGATCAAAGCAAAGGGAATAATATATAGGCAACACAAAAATATATGTAAATGTACACAAAATTGCATGTGTACTTCATGTAGAGTACCCCTTCGGTATCCGCTTCCAATCACTCGCTCTCCGTCACACATCTAATCACTGATTTTAACCTCTTTTCCTGTATCTCTGTGATGGAGAGCTTATCACCACACAGCCTTCCCGACAGGCTCAAACATGATAAGCACCATGACCAGTCAACAGTGATAACATGAGTGCCGGTCAGTGCTGGTCACCTGCCAGCCCTTCTTAGAGCAGCCTATCAGCGTAAGGAGCCTGGTTGACAAAAAACACAACTTTGGATAACTCCCAGACACACACACACACACATACACACATACTCACTCACTCACTGATCTATTGGATATCCCTGTCAGAGGTGCTGAGGAGGTGTCTGGTTGCAGGGCTGCTCCTGGGGTCAGTGTGCGGCGCTGATGCCTCTAGGGTTTCTCCTGACAGTGGTCTGTGTGTCGCAATCTTGAGCATCAATTATTCACTGCAAGCCCAAGACTTAACAGTCAGAGGATGGTAGTAAGTGTGACACTGCAGGATTCACTGCATAGCACATGCCCTGTGCCGTCTGTGGTTAGTCAGGTAACCGGGCTGTTGACATAAGAACGTATTCATGCGAGTCGTCACAGGCGGTCATGTTTTACACTGAGTGATTTAAACTCCATTTTTGTCTCATTAACTACAGAATCTGTCATCACAGCCAAGGACTTTGCTTTTATCCTTGCTATTTCACTGAGAATACTCTGTATTGGAAGCTTTAAAAGGGCAAAGCAATACTCTTACTTCCTTTTTGGTAGAGGGTGTGTAGGATAACAGTCTGTAGAGTTTTAATCAAGGGCTTTCCCATGAGGCATCCTTGCTCTGAGGCCTCCCTGGTCCTGAGACGCCCTTGGTGAAGAGCTTGTGGTTATATCTGGCAGTTAGTCACAACCACCCGCATATACACACACACACACAAACACACACACACACACACACACAGAAAGTGATCTCCAGTTGTCTGACACTGGGAGGCCGTCAGTGGGATCTCATTCATCAATCTTACAGCTCTGGTCGGTGATCTGGAGTCAGTCTGGCCACAAAAAGAAACTGCTCTGTCATTAACATCAGCTAATATCACGGGGTCTCCTCAGGACAAATTCACACTAAAAAGTAACCACGAAAACATACAATGCGCCTGATACTGACTGAGATAAACAGATGAGTAAACAGCAACACAGAGGCAGAGGTGTGGTAGGCAGAAAAGCTACAGAAAGAGGGGATTTGCCTTTGTGTATCAATCTGTTTTTACATCAAATGTATGTTGTGACTGCTCAGCCAATTCTTTGGGAATATATAAACAGTTGAAAATGGAAGTGCCTTGTGGTCAGATTGCCTGGTTATTATTCAGAAGTCAGACTAAATATGAAAAATGCCTAATATGAGCAAGCAGCAGCAGAGTTTGCACAAAATATCTTTCCAAAAAGTGTTTATTAAAGCCATTGATACCTTAAACACAAAAGGAAATAGAGCAAATCTAATCAACTAAAATAAAATAAAAAAATGCTATTGTGTTATTTAATGCATACAGCCAAAGTAGTGTCTCTTTTCATAGAAAGGCTGTTGTATTAGTTGAGTTTGTATTTATAAGTATGGTGCCTCCTCTGCTCTGTTTATTGGATTGTTTTCTGTTTGAGCTCCATTTCACGCTAAGCGATGCCACCAGGCCAATGTGTCTCGGGCTCTACCACAGAAACCACCCACCGTCCGTTCTCAGCCCGGCGAAGCCGCGGCTGCCATACCCGGTCAACTCACGAGCCCATAATTGCCCTTCGCATGTAGTTTCTCCCTCTAGTATTTTTAGATTAATGAATGTTCTCGCCATACAGAGAAGTTGGGGAGAAGAAATTAAGAAACTTAATAAGCGAGTAGAGCTAAAACATACATCATTAAATCTGACAAAAAAACTCACTTGTTACTCACTTGGCTTATTTTGGAGAGCTCTACCCCAAAACAGAATTATATTTATTTTGAGGAGAAAAACAGAAAACCTACCATTAGTCCAACAAGAGGGGGAGAAATATTTGAGGGGAAATGAAGATGGCAATGTGCTGAATTGCAGCCATATTATGCCATTCCACATAAACTGAACTAAAAAACACTTGAATTAATTCTCTAAAGAACAAAAACGCATGAGGTCAGCCTCTCAGCTATTTTCAACCGATACTTTTCAACCAGGCATTTCTCCTTCAGGGGTAAGAGGCTGCCAATCAAGTGTGCATTTTACTGTGAAAAAAAGAAACAGAGAGAGGGAGAGTTTTCCTGAGGTATTGTCCTCAGGGCCGTGGTCGGCTGCTCTTAAGTTGAGCCAATGGCATCTCGCATCCCTAACTAAAAACAAGACTTTTTTTCTTCTTCTTAGATGGGAAGTAAGGAATATAAAAAAGAAAAGTGGTTCCAACTGAGTAGGAACCAGTGCATGAGCAATTCAGAGCGTTTTCCAGTTCGAGCATTGGCTGACTGATTAGCCTGTACGACACACAGTGATGGAGGCCGACAGAAAGGCACTTTCAGGGGATTAAACAAGGTTGTGCTCTCCACAGCCTCGCACACCAAAGGGCCAAATTAGCAAGGGTATTACTTCATTGCATGTAACTAGTTGGGCCTGGATGAAATGCTAATTGCATTTCAAAAGAGTTCCCAAAACAGAGAACGGGGGAGTATTTTCACTGGAGATGAAGCGGGACTTTACGATTCACTGACCAGCACACAATTTTAAGGAGCAGGCTTTTGTTCACTCATGCTCCTTTCTGTGTTTTCTGTGCATTTCGAAAATTGCCACAGTTCTCTAGTCTTTTGTTTCTCCCACTTTTTGGCATGCTGGCCTCCTCTCCAACAGAATCCAAACCATCCTATTCAGACTCCCTTCTTTTCTCTCGGCTCTACTTTATCACTCCTAAACAAGGACATACACAGCACACACATCTTTGGTACAGTAGGTGTGGGAGAGCCCCTCTTTCAGGCCTTTGCAGCTTTGGAAAACTAAGGGCCAGATGGCAGGACTGAGGAGGAAGCAAATCCCTGAACAAGTCTAGTCAACAGATCCTTATTATCATACAGAAAAAATAATAAGAACTGCTGTGCTGCACATTGTTCTCATCTAGCTGGTCATCAAGCTTGTTGTCGGTCGCACAGATTCAGAACAGTTATGCAGCTCTGAATGTGAGCGGGTGCACTTACGTGCTTACACATTGTAAAAGAACACAACGTGTGATTGGATCCTATCATGCACTGACATAAACACGACAGTCAATTTGAAAGTTATCTCATCTTGCATTGAATGCCATTTCCATCAAATCTAAAAAGAAAATCCTTCGCAGTGCTTCACAGATGACACAATGAAAGACACAAGAATGCAGCGTGTCTTTTCTATTTATCATTAATTGATCCTGATCTTGTGAGATGTTTTACTCACAAAGCTATAATATAATAAAAGGCACCCAGAGCCAGTGGATGAATACATCTTTTTACAACAATAAACATCCCCCCCCGTCACCTCTCAGCCATGCTCAGATCAACCACCCCCACCTATTGGAGGAATTCCTCTGTCATGACCAACTACAGTACAATGAGGGGAGTGAGAGATAAATAGAGAAAGACAAGGAAAGAAAGAAAGAGGGGCTGGTGTAAGGGACGGGGCAGACGGGGGGTCGGAGATGAGTGAGTGTGTGTGTGTGTGTGTGTGTGTATGTGTGTTTGTGGATGAAATAATACAGAATGGGTCAGACACACACATTGGGGTGGCGGATAAATAAGATTGAAGGGTAATGGAGAGAACTAAGAATTTTGAAAGATTGATCTTAGAGTCAGTGACCTACATCAACAGGTTTATGTTTTAAATAGGCACCCGACCCTTCTGTCTCTCTCTCTCTCGCTCGCTCGCTCTCTCTCTCACACACACACACACACACACACACACACACAAAGACCCTGGTGAAAGGCAGTGGCGGTACTAACAAAGAAGGGAAGGGTATAGGGATGGATAGCCAAGATGTCCTTCCAGTCGAACATGACGTGTGACCCGCTCAACCTGACCAGTCTAAATTAGGACAGGAAGCAGGGGCCGTTATGGGATGTGTTCCACGTGGCTCCCCCAAAAACATCTTGGCGAGGCGAAGTCACGGGGATTTATTGCCCTACAGAGGGACCCATGCGGGGGTCTGCGCGTTCAAAGAATGGGATCAGTGAAGAGCAACCAAACAGCGTGTTCATTTATCAAATAATGCTGCAGAGCAGGTTTATGGCTTCAGAATAATAAGTCATTCAATGATCACAAAAGGAAAAAAAGAGGATTCCTGCTTTCAACAGTCCGTGCGACTTAATCTAATTTGTACAAACTACAGAGTCTAGCCAAGCTAATGTGAACCAGAGGAAACAGCCTTCCTAAATATTCTTTTACCTTTCATTATGTTTTGACATTTGAGAGAGCGATGTTGCTCTGTGTGCTTCCTGCTGATTTACCATGCAGTTTGAAATGAAACATAGCTGCTTTAGCTTAACTGGATTTATATGTAATTACCATAGAATATGGTGAACATATTACAAAAATATAAGAAATATATTTATATTATTGTTAAACCCAACAGATAAACTGGTAATGTGATCGTCTATACTCATCACAGCGGGTAGGAAAGGCTGACCTGTCAGAGGCCACCGGCTTTACTAACATCACAAGAGGTCAGAGTTCAAGTTTGATACTTGGAAATGCTGGGCAGCTGTGGGAGGACACCTCATCGCTACAGAGTGCAAGATATAACAATACGTGTGTGTGTGTGTGTGTGTGTGTGTGTGTGTGTACATGCGTGTGAGAGTACAATTATTAGAGTTGACAGCAAGTTCATGGCCGAGGGTTTGCTGCAGGGACAATACTAGCATCCTCTTACCGGGAATAATATGCGGTTTTTAAGGCCCACTGAAAAGACCTCTGGATCGTTGGCCATTGCTGAGGACCCACTACTTTCCTGTCCCTCAGCTCCAAGAACAACAACTACTAAAACATGATACTGTCTCCTGTGCGTAAGCGTGAACTATCAAATGATTTTTAAAACAAAGTACTAAAATCCCCCAAAACATTTTAAAAGACTTATTTACGACTTGAGTTTGTCTCACTAAATCTAAAATCAGCCTTATCAGGGTTTTTCAGACGTGTTGGCACACAAGTTAAACAACTAAAAGCACTAAAACTGATTATTTTCAATTCATCAGATATTTTCCTGCATTTTCAATTTCTTCTTAGACCCTTTAGCATACTTCTTCTATCCGTGCCTTAACTATACTGTCTGCCCACAGCAGTGACTTATTTTCCCACATTGGCCAAATATCACAACCTTGAGAAGCAATACACTGAAATGACACCAAACAGCCCATGAGATGTCTAACAAACTATCTTCTGATTTAGAATTATTTAATCTCAGAAAACTATTTCTATCCCTATAAATCTAACCTGGTCACACTATACAACACAGAAAACCGTCTAATCCAAAAAGCACCAATAACTCATGACTACGTGTGCAAGTGAAAAACATTTTGCTATTTTCCAGTTTTGCATCATAGCTGTTGTTAATCTCAATGGGATCATTTTAATATAGCCTAAATATAATTAAAAGGTATGGGCTATCTCTCTTGGTATATAAGGATGTGTATACAAGTAACTGTATCGTTATATTTCATTTTATTATATTTCAATTTAAATATTTGCATTATGTAATATGTGTGTATAGCATTAGGGGCTACAACTTATATTTAATTGTGCAACCCTGTGATGTATAATGGTGATAAATGAATTTGCAGCCTTCAAACCTTCCACATGCACAAACCTAGTGTTTAAAAAATGTTGAGCCCTACGGTTCATAAACCCAAAGAAGCATTCAGTGAGCCCAGTCAGCTCACAGCACAGTGAAAATGAGGCGATTCAAGGTATACATCTGTCTTGCACCAAAGAACTATGAATTGTTCTGCTGCATGGTACTTCTGAGGGAAATGGTAATTTGAGGGAGAAGTGGGAATGTTGGTGCAACATTTTGTCCTCTGAAGGTGTGGAAATGAAAACCAGACCATAACTAATAAGAGGTGTATAGTATGTAGGTCTGCTGGTTTTCTCATCTCACGTCATGAAAAATGTAAACGCAGAACACTCACTGAGGCGAAGTATAAGCTTTTGCAGTGCGTTTAGTTATAACATTTGCTACATAGCCTAAAATGAACGTCATCCTCCGCAGGCCTGCATTTTCATGTGATTATTAAAGAGGATATCATAAGCTGCAGAAAACATGTACGAAAGGAACCAATTAGCTTGTGTTTTTATATAGACAATATGGGAAGTAATATAGAACTACTTCAGATGACAAAAAAGATCATAAATAGAGTAACATGCAATGTTTAAATTCAACGTTATAAACAGATAAAGACGTGCTTTACACCTCTTGCCCCCAACAGTGATCCATGGTGCACATATCAGCGGAGGCAGGCACAGCCTGTTGCAAGGCAGTATTGAGAACTGTGCAATCATCTATTTCCCTCTATTCCAACACACTGGGAGGGCACGCCTTCTCGTCCCCGGCAAACATCAATCTCATCCTTTCTGCAATGTGCAACACTTCAACACCTTTCATCAATGTACAAGCTCTGTTTATGGCACTGTCCCCTTTTGTATTGCGCAGCCATTAGAGGGGTGAGACAGAACCGGAGAGAGGCAGGCAGTAAAACAGTTTCCGCCCAGTGAATCACATTCAGACCCTCACACGGGCGACTGGGGGCTGACCCCTGCCAGGCGATGACATAAACACTGACAAACAAAGGACCTGAGCTCTGAGCAAGTGTGGATCTTAGAGGATCTAAATCTACAAAAAAAAAAGAAAAGAGAAAACACTCACTGTGGCCCAGGGGTTTGGGATGATGGAAATAGAGATTTGAGGTTTGAAGGGGGGAAAAATGTGAAAATGTCATGGCAAGTGTTGCTGCTTCTTTACAAACAAAGGGGGACAACTGCTCAACAGATCCAATAATGTCACCATTTTATACAAAGATATAGTCCAGAAACAGTTAACAGTGGAGGCTGGCGCTGAGGAAGAGCAGGTGTAAGTGCTGAATGGATACAGAAGCAGCTCCCTCCCTTCCTCCCCAGTGAGAAAAAGGATTTAACTGTGCTGAGGCACAACAGAGGAGGCAACAAAAGAGATTTGCAAGGGACGAACCAAGATGACATCATGTCAAAGCAATTAGAGATAAGGTGGACATATTCAATTATTCAAGGTAAGAAAAACCCCACCCCATCAACTGGTGTGAACTATGGAGCCTGCACGTCTGCGTAAAATACGCAAAGAAGCAGGAGCACAATGAGGCTACAGGCACCACTCATTGATTTAACAGAAACAGCACATGTGCGCAACTTTAAGTGTGCCACTGCCAAGATTACTTATGGCCCGAGTAAGCTTATAGATTAGTCAACGGAGCCTTTATGAGAGGGTCTCCAGCTCACCATGTGTGGCGGTTCCCCCTGAATTGTTGTTTTATTTCAGTGGGAGAGAGAAACCCACACAAAGCGCAGTAATCACACTGGAGATCCTGGATGTAACCATGGAAGCGTTTGTCTCCGTCCTCAATGGGCTACCCGGCCATTCATTTACTGATTGCGCTGAATCAATATTTAGGCTTTTCAAATTTTATTAGCTGCTCCAAGGGGGATTTTTGGCACAATGCAAAAAGAAATTAGCGGTGGCCAACCACTTTTAATCGTTTTGTTATAGTGTTCTACAATATGTCTGCTTGAGCTGTCTGGCATAATTGATGAGGAGTATGGCTACTCATTTGTTTCTTTTATTTCTGCACTATCAATACACCACTATTAAATTAAATTAATTAAAAAAAAAAAAAATCTGAGACGTTTGCTTTGTCCTAGAGTCGGTGTAACCATGTGTCACAACGCGATATTGCATCCAAGTATTTCTATGAAATCATCCAGCAAAGTTTAGCTGGTCGCCGCATAACCGTACTATCAGCCCGTACTCACAATGACAAACACAAGCATGTTTGAAAAGAGACTTACGATATATCATTCCAACTTACCTGACACCTTCCTTGGATTCTCCGTCCAAGATAAATTACTACGATGTATTTAATGCTGACAATAACATCGATGAGTCCTCTCAGAGTCAAAAGCTCCTTCTCTTCTCAAACAGCATCCGATAACTGCTGCTCAACTCGATTTGTCCGTCGGCGGCTTGGGGATCCCGGTGAACTGCATGGGGTGAAGCGTGTGTGTCATCTAACGGGACTGGAGAAATAACGGGAGACGGAGATGTTCCCCGGTCTGTTCAGGACCTTCTACTCCCGCTATAAACAACGTCGTCCTCCTGCGGCCACGTGAGAGCTGCTGCTGCTGTGTACCCTACACACACACACACACACACAACTCACCGATCCAACGTGAAGATTAGTTTGCAGCTACTCAGTGATTCCAGCTCGTCTCCCGGTGGCTGCCTAATGAGACAAGATGTTTTAATCTCATTTGTTTCTCGTAGGTGCTCAGTGTGGTGGTGCACAGCGCCACCCTGTGAAGCGCCCGAGGAACTGTCTCTCCTTTCTTTACTCAACATAAACTTTGCAAATGTTTACTTCTTCACAAGTTATTTAAAATCTGACAAAATGACCTTTGCCCGGGTAACCGATCATGTTGTGTTATAAATAAGTATCATGCTAAATATGTCCACATTAAATGATGGGACGGTGCTTACTCTAATTTAGAATTTATGACATTTACTGCATACACTCCATAAACCCAGTAATGGTAATTAAAGCCTATTTTCTACTGACTAGTTATGTTACATTTTAATTAACATGGCAATTATTTTAGGTATACGGTAATCAATTAATTTGGATGACACGGATATGAATATAAATGTCTGAATATATAATAATATTAACTTTCAAAAGTTGCAAGTCTGTTGGTTCCCATCACAGCAATGACGACCCCGACCTTTAGCGCCATCTCGCGATCAAAAGTCAGGACTCTGTTCAAGACGTCACTGGAAACGTCACTACGCAAACATTTTGTTGACGTGGCGTGAGCGGTAGCAACTCAACAGTAGCTAGCAGGTAAGAATCTAACGCTAAGCAAAAAAGGAAGGTGAGACCGAAGGTAAATCCCGTGGAAATATGGATATTATCCAGGTCAAATGATTGATCGGTGTTCACATTATCAGGTAAAGGTTATTGTTGGCGACATCATCCTAATTTATCATTCATCAACTGTGACAACTGGCGGATAGAAAGGCACAAACGTTACTTGTCACATAACATAAGGTGGACGCTAGTTAGCACTAGCCTGACGTTAGCCTGTGCAGATGGTTCTTAGTTAACTATGTGCTGTACATCTCAGCCTTATCAGTACAAGACCAACGTAGCTGTTCATTTAAGAGCATTGCTTTGGTGGCTCGTGTTTCTAAAGTTACGTAGCTAGTTATGCCTCTTGGACGGATATCAACTGGACTGAAGTGTAGCATTACGCTAGCTAGGTTGTTTTATAGCCAATTTCTTTAGTTAAATATGTGCCAAGATGGTATTTTAACCAAAGCAGCTCTTGTAAGATTAGCTTGTTAATCACTCTCCTGTGTGCTTGATAAAGAAGATGATTCTAGGCAACGCGTTAGGCTGCCAGCTGCTAACGTGGCTAGCATTACATCACGTTTAAAGTACGTTACTTATCTAGATAAAATAAAACCTGTTTTGCTCATTGCTGTTACATCACCGCTGCGATAGGGAAGTAGCTAACGTTAGGAGACGTTAACGTTATCAGTCGAGATATGACAATCCACAGTAATGGTCGTAATGGTTAATGAAGCAAACATATTGCAAAAACAGAGGACATTGACACCTCGAGGATTCAACGTACAGGCAAGGTCTCCTATCAATCTGCAAGGGACCCAATCTTATCCACTTTAATAACATGAGGACTGAGATTGACTCGAGTCTCATTTAGAATGCTGAACTGAACTTCACTGCTCCCTTAATTGCTGGTTTTAGGAAAAAAATGCATGGGCTTGAATGGTGTCATACATTTTATATGGTCAATGTATAACAGTGGGATGACATTGACAGTTACAATGGAACAAAGTGATAGTTCCTCTCCCCTAAGCAGCTAAACCTGGTAAAAACAATGACGACATAGTCACCTGCATGTATAGCTAAAGTGTTGATGCCTCATCTGTCAAGTTGTCAGAGGCAGGTGTGCCTGCCAGCATAGCCCTCTCTTATTTTAAGCTATAAAATGAGAATTGTGTGTGACTTATTGGTTCAGGCGAGTTTTTTCTTTTTAACTTCCTTCAGAATAAAGCACACCTTGCTGGTATTTTGGTTCTCAATCCTGTCTCTGCTCTTCCCAGTACAGTGAAGAAAAATGTCCAGTATAAGCCAGCACTATGGGTTCCAGTCAGCCACCATGGTGCAGCCTGCCAATGGCGGTCATGCCTATCTGTTTGGAAACAATGGCTCAGAGAATGACCTGTCCGAGGAGGATGGGGAGAGCTTTGAGCTGCGGCCGCGTGGCAGAGAGAGGCTGCGGAGAAGCACCTCCAGAGAGAGGATGGACGACATTATCTACCTGACCAGAGATATCCAGGAGGGGGACACCCTGAACAGCGTTGCCCTGCAGTACCATTGCTCAGTACGTTTGTGTTCAGACCTGTGTGTCTGTCTTCCTTAATCTCCTTGAAGAGTACACACTCAACTCCTCTTCATTTTCACTGTTGCATATTTAAAGCGGCTAGAATTGTTATTTTTTGATAACAACAATGTATTAAATGATAATGTGAAAGGGGTCGTTTGTAGTGATGAATCTGTGGCTCCCCTCGACTTCACAGGGCATTAGGGTGTATTTCGGCTCATTGTGCAGTTTTTGGCAAAACTGCTCTTAAAAACCCATTGTACGCTGCCCGCTCGGCACTTAACAGCATACGCAGGCTAGCGACTAGCTCAGATTTTGTGTTCACAACTCGTTTCAGTTACCTCTTAGTGGCACATATATAAATAAATGACACACTTATAACAATGATTCAGTTTATGACTGGTACAGTGACATGCAACAAAAACCCTCCTTTAGAACATATCAAGGTTATTGGATTACATTACTTTATATAACAGCTCCTTAAGAACAGTGCATTTTTCTAATAAACTGTCATTGCATACCCACCATACTTTCCACTGCAATCATATGTCATTTATTCGGTTTGCTTTACTTTTTTTGTATTTAATAATTTGTTATTTCCTGCATTCTCTTGTTACTTTGAATCCAGAATATTCAGACCACAGTTAATGTAAGATAGTTTGTCAGTAAGCAGCGTCGTAAATTCATCTTTCTCCTGTGTGTGTGTGTGTGTGTTTGTTAGGTGGCAGATATAAAGCGCTCCAACAACCTCTTGACAGAGCAGGACTTCTTTGCCCTGCGGTCAGTCAAGATTCCTGTGAGGCGCTTCAGTGTGCTCACTGAGACTCACAGCACTGGACCTCTCAAATCTGCCTCCCCCGCAGCTGCCAGGCGCCTCCACCAGATCTCACCTGTTACCTCCCTTCTCGTCGAGTCCTCCACTGACTCTTCCTCTTCCTCTTCCACTGACAGTGTGGAAGGATTTCTCATGGAGAAGGACAAGGACATTGAGCGGCTGGTGAAATCCACTGGTCCGTCTCGCAGCAGTCTGAATGAGGTTGTGTCCTCCTTAACGCTACAGCAGCCGCTTCTAGGAGAAGTGGAGTATAAACCGGTACAGAGAAAGGACCCTTATTATGGGGCAGACTGGGGCATGAGGTGGTGGACGGCTGTGGCCATTATGTTGGTTGTTGGCATTGTCACACCTGTGTTTTATCTGCTGTACTATGAGGTTCTTGTGAAAGCGGACGTCAGCCATCATGGCATTCCTACACAAGCTCATGGCGACGGAGCTCTCCAAGGCAATAATTTAGACCTCCCTATTGGAGACAACAAGGCAGGGGCTGGACACAATGATGGCAATATGGATAATAGAGATCCACAGGGACATGTGGACGAAGCAGGAGACGGTGAACACGGAGGGCATGAGAAAACATAAAAAGGGATTATTACTTTACCTCCACATTTGTTGCCAACTCAGACCTAATAAGACTAGGTGGATGTTCCCATTGATAAGTCGTTTTTTATAGGCTTATAAATCAATACAGCAATGCAATCTGTCTAACAAGGACAGTCACTTTGTAGTGGGGGCATTCGTTTTTATATGGTTGAGAAACTAGGAATAAGGGTGTGGCCACTGTCATTCCTGGTCTGTTTATTAACGGTTACATGCTTTCCAAGGAGTAACACTGGGCTAAAAACGTTAGGCTCTGCTGAACACTTTGAATAGACGGATACATTTGAGTTATCATCAGTGTAGCCGATAGACTTGAGGTAATGTTTTAGTTATCTATGCTGCCGCGTTCTCAGTAAGCTACACAAACTATATCCAGGGATTTTGAAAAGAAACAGACCAACAGCGAAACTATTTGTTTATTCAGCAAATCATGATTCTGAGGATTTGGCTTTTATGTGGTTTGGTGCAAATGCAGTTTTATTACCATGTTGGAAATTGTACTCCCCAACACTATCTTGGGAAATGATTGCTGCCATTGAGTTTAATTTATTTCAACACTATTAAGATATTTACACTATCAGTATTGAGAGGTACCGGTTGAAGTTTGTTTCTAAATTTCCATAAAAGTTGCTTGAATTCTTACCTTTAGCTTGCCTAAAGAGTTTCTTTATTTCACAGCATGGTGAGGACAATGGGAAATGCACATTATTCCCACAACGACTCATTTTTGTAATTGTGAGATTTTAGACTTTGTTATATACCCCATTTATTGTATTCCCATGTTCACTTGATACTTCATGAAAAAGCATTACATGTGTTGACAGTATGTGCCTTTTTAACCTGTGGAAATGTGCCACAGGCTGTAAAATAAATAAATCTATTTTGAATAAATTATTGCCAGTGTGCGCAGTTTGGCATTTGTTATTTACACAAGTCTCCAAAGGAAAGCCTGCCCTTCAAGATCACACAAAATAAAAAACGAAACGATCACTCGGCTAAACACTATTTGCAACGTATATACAATATTTAACCGATAGTGGCAGTCACATGATTGTTTACTTCAACATGGTCGATACGTTCTCAGAATGTTCCTTCGCCATCCATGTTCTCATCGCTCTCCGCACCAAAGTCTTCGCCATTGTCAAAATAGCTGTCAATGTAGTCGTTTTCCTACGGAGAAACAAAAGAAACATGAAGTCAGATATTAACTCCGCTTCGTACATATCGACCACATTAGATTTGCGTTAAACAAATTTGCCAAAAATGATTCCAGGTTGTGATTTGTAATCTAACCTCTTCAACATCCTCTTCTTCAACTTCTTCCTCTTCAATTTCTTCCTCCTCATTCCCGGGTTTCTTTTCGGTCTCATCGTCTGATTTTTCAGGGTTTCCTTCATCTTTCTTTTCCAGGTTCTGAAATGTTGTCATTAATATAAAATGATTTTAATAAAACGCTTGCTCGCTCAGAAGGACATACCTAGTTGTGGGTAAGTAGAAATATATATCCTGAGCTCATGTATACTGCATCAACTTCATGAGTACTTGATAAATCACATCAAGAGAAAATGAATAGTACATGTCATGCTCAGTAGTTTAAAACTGTACAAACAAGTGAAGAAAAGCTTACGTCTAATTTATTCAGCATATCCTCTGCGTCTTTGCGTGATATCTTCACAGTTTTCTTCTTTGTTTCTGTTGGATTGGGGCATTTTGTCTTTATTCTTAAAGGAATAAAATGGAATGGCATTACATACATCACGGCTTTAACATACCTTTTTTAGCACATGTTTTTTTCTTTTTGGGCATCAATTCTTTTGGAAGGAGGTTCCAGTCTAAAATATCAAGAATAGTACTTCCATTATTTTACTTTTTGTTCTTCCAAATTTGCTGTAATCAAATGACAGTATGTAATGCACGTACCTGGACTCCAATCCTGATCTTCTATCAGTTTTTGCTTCAAGTATCTCTCAGTGTATCTCTCCACTTCTGTTTCATGCAAACAAGAGGAAAGTCAGCTTTGGTATAATCTAAAACAAATCCCAATTCACTTTTACAACGCACTCAGCAGTTTATCAGAACCATGAATGTATCAACATAAACCACCGGGTCATACTCCTGATTCATTATCACAACCACAAATCAGTTTGAACAATTTACTATAGAGTCATCAATTTTGGGCTTTAATAGTGCCAAAACAAAAGACTTTCATAGACATGATAGATGAAGTTAGAAAATAGAAAGCACTTAAATTATGCATCCAACAACATTTAGAACAAGACATTCTGAAAACTTAATCTACTACTTGTTATGAATATATATTTAGCTCAGCACTGAAAAGGGGAACTCTAAAGACACCATCCGGCCAGACCACAGAAATAATATTGAAACTGCTAGATGAGGCAGCAGCTGTAACTCAATATTCTGCAATAACTATACCTCGCTCTCTCCTTTTCCCAGCTATGACCCTAATGAAATGTCTCAGTTCCTAAGTGCTGCATTATCTTCCCTCACAGCAGCCAATTGTCTTGTCATAGCATTTCTATCAGATGTCAGGTTTCTAAAGCACTACTCTCCTCCTCACCTCCTTTATTGCACTGAGCCTTAATGTTGTGCGGTAGCTGTTGCATTGTTCCCCTCATCTCCTGTTTTAAGGCCAGCATGTAGTCCTCATCCTCGCCAGCTTTCAGCGGCACCGGCTTGAAGTCTGTGTTCTGGAGGAGGACGGACAGTGAAGGGTGATAATACCAATTAAGTATGACAGTTGTGTTACTTTTTTTAACAGGTAATTTGTTTGCAACATCTTCTCCTACGCTATGAAGCAGATGTGAAAAGTCTGTACATTTATGGATTTACAGGTTTAGTGTCACCTTCAACAGAATACATCTTAGTTTTAACTGATATTAGTGCAATTACAGTAAGATAAAAATAGTACCAAATTGATCCTACAATTACATTGAAAAAGATGATTTCAGGACAAGTCAAAAGCAGCTCAAGTACTTAAGTGTTCTTAAAAATTAACAGGTCGTTTTATTATATTGTTATTACATACATTACAAATTTTATGTTAAGAAAAAAACTAAACAGAAATGACCACTGAACATCCTGAGCGTATGTCCTTTGTGGTCCTTCAGTCGAAGCAAGTGGGCACAGGTGTCGCATTTAAAGCAATTCTTAATTTGCAAAAGAGAAAATGACACCCGGGGGCCTCAAAAGCATCAGGTTTATCAGGTGGTTTGTCGGAAAGTGTTTGGGAATATCTACCATCAAATCATGAGACGATGGGCCCCCAGGCACGGGCACATAATATCCCAAACAGCACTCAGCCCCTCTAAAGTCCCATAGATAAACGCTCACCTAATATGAATCATGATGGTGTCTTTCTTGTGACATCTTCAAAGTGAATGTTTAGCCTATTCCTTCAGTTTAGCAAAAGGACTTTTGGGGCTCTGTAATTTGAATAAATGACTACGCCCTTTGACTATGTGTCAAGAAATGCAAAGTTAATACCAGCGACTTTAGCCAAGGCTCTGCTTTGGGGCCTGAGCCCTTGCAAAATACAACCAACCTGTCATATTCATTGTGAGCTGGGTGTTTCATGCTTAAAGGGCACTTAAATGCAAGAGGATATTGTCACAATGCACAAAGTATGAGGAAAACAAGTCAGTTGGTTCATAAAGGTATTTCTGTTATATGACCCTCCATTGCATCATGCAGAAAATAAACATTTATAAGCAACTGTTAGTTTGTCTATTGTTACCTTGACAATTACAAATATCATTTCACATTTGATTTATGCAAAATACAACATTGTGTTTGCCATAACTTGTACTTTTGTTTAAACATGATGGATCTATTCTTCTTACAAGTCTACTTTTGAACTGTCATGCACATGTCTCTCTGATTTGTAAACAAATGAGGTAAATCACTTAAATGCAGTGCCATGAAACGCTTTCAGGGCTTAGAGGTGAATTGAATACACTGCAATGTGATATGTCATCCTGGGTTCTCTGCATTTGTGTGTGTGTGTGTGTGTGTGTGTGTTGTCGATACTTACTGGAAACAGCGGGTTGGGCCCCACCCTGGCTTCTGGCATGCTGCCCCTGCCGATGCCCAAAGCCTCGACGTTGAAGGTAAAGGCACCTATTCCACGACCCTTGCCTGCCATGGCTGCAAGCCTCCCCTGTACCTACAACACAGAGTCCACATGCCGTCAGGCGACTCGCTGTCAAACACGTGTAGACACAACTTCGTGTGCTACAGCTTTCGTCGCCTGTAAGCCTGCCATTGCCTGCTATGAACCGTTGATCAACGTTGACACATCACATGCTCATTATCACTTTTTTTAAAGTTGTCATACTCACTATGTGACTGTTTGTGAATTGCTCCTAACGTGGAGACGTGTTTCAGGGCTATTCACTGGCATTTAGCCGTTTAGCCTCTACTAAGTCTCCATGGTTTCACTTTTTCGATCTTACTTTACATAAACATTCAGCTACTCAGTTGTATCTGTTGTTCGGCACGTAAACTAACTCCTGAAATCACCAATTTTACAGCTGAATCTAATGAAGCAATGAGCAGCGTGGACACCTATTCACACATGCTTCTCTCAGCAGTCAGCGTAAATGTGTCTCTAGCTCGCCCCGCCCCTGCATGACGCGGTTTGTTTACAGCCAATAGAGTAGCGCGCTTTATGTTGTCGTCACTCGTCTGATCTTCCAATGAGCACGATCTCCTCCTACAAGGGTGTGTCGGCAGCTGCCATCACACAAACATATCACCTCTAGCTAGTAACAAATCTCCGCCGGCAAAAATCACTCGAAAGCACAAAAACCCGCAGCAGGTTACCTCGACAGGTGCATGAACTGGGATGTCTGCAGCCGACTGGTACGCTCACAAATCGCTCGGAGACGGACTCTTCTGGATCCAGGAGCGATTCTACCAGTCAGAGAACCGGGCCAACATCTGGCTGATCCGCGGCTCGCACCAGGACGTGGTGGTAGACACGGGTCTTGGTTTGAGGAGCTTACCTGACTACATCGACGGCAAGGGGCTGCTCGGCAAAGATCCGCAGAAGAAGAACCCGCTGCTGGCCATCGCCACCCACGCCCACTTCGACCACTCGGGTGGTCTTCATCAATTCCAACAGGTGGGCGTCCACAGCGCCGAGGTCGATGCCTTGGCCAACGGAGACAACTTCGAGACGGCCACCTGGCTCAGCGACAGAGAGATAGTCGAGGCTCCCAGTCCGGGATGGAGGGCAAGGAACTACAAAGTCAAGGCTGTGCAGCCCACGCACATACTGCAGGAGGGTAGGTGGGAGATGCAGCCGGTGCAGATCTAGATTTATTGAAGGGGGGTAGCTATGCGATCATAGCTAGGCCAGGTCAGAAGGTCTAAACGCATTTGCCCGGGGATAAGCATCATGGTCGATACCATTAGACCATATTTAATGGGTGTGCCTGGAATCAGTATTTTGCACATTATGCAGTATACAGAATGCTTTCGCTCCCCACAGGAGGATTTACCCGCACAGTGAATTTTGGCGGAAGACCAAAAATGACTTGCTAAATGGATGCAGACACACATTCCTACACAATATAGAGGCATCAAACATATGTAGTGGAGGTCTCGAGCGGTGCTAACAACATTTTTCATCAGGGTCTTAATGGATGGTGCACTACGCTTAGATACACAGGATGTTGTATTTGCTTTGGCAGGAGTTCAATATGAGGTCAGGTGTAGCAATTGTACAGGTGTAAATGTGTTATTACTGGTCGGGCCTCGTAAACAGTGCAGAGCTCATTTGTCAACTCTCTTTATCGAAGCAGACCGTGTTGATCTGTGAGGCAATATGTGACAAGAACAAATCATTTTTTTGTTGTGCATATTCTTTGTTTTTTTTCCAGAGCAGCTCTATTTTAAGCCAGCATGCTGATGACACCAAGAAAGATGAGAAGAAAATGCAGAGATGGTGCAGTTTATGGAAGGCTTCCCAGAGAGTATTAATAACCTCACAGCCTTCCTCCACAGTGCTATTGGCAGATACACACCAGATCAATTCACTAATACATTAAACTCACATGTTGCCACATTTCTCTGGGATTTGTCTTTAATTTAATCATAGGTGTTGCACAACGTTTATATCACAAAGGTCTTTGCATTTGGGATTAGCAGCTTTGTTTTTGTTGGAGTTTGGACCAAAACGTTGTCTTTATTTACAGAGTGTAAATACTGAAGCCAGCATTAGTCAATGCACCGACTTGTTCTGCTGTGTCCGAGCCTCTGCTGCAGTGCTGTGGTTCAGTTTCACCCTTCTGTCCCAATGTGCAACTCATATCTGGCCTGGACCAAATCAATGATGTACTGAATGTCTTTCACATCATAGTGATATGAGACACAAATCCTTGCTCTATTCCAGCCTGCCAAATTATGAGGAACATAAGGGTTTAGTTTAGCCTGGGAGTGGAATGCGTATGGCCTTGAAGATAGTTATAAAAGTTATATTGTGTGTGTATATATGTGTGATGGTTTTGGAAAACATGACACCATCTCTCTCTCTCTAGGTGATGTCATCAACCTGGGTGACAGACAGCTGACGGTGCTCCACATGCCTGGCCACTCTCGCGGCAGCATCTGCCTCCACGACCGCGACAATAAGTTGCTCTTCAGTGGAGACGTAGTGTACGACGGCGCCATGATTGACTGGCTGCCCTACAGCCGCGTCAGTGACTACATCAGCAGTTGTGAGCGCCTGGTGGGGCTAGTGGACAGCGAACAGGTACCATTGAGACACACCAGAGGGTAGCTAACCATTTCAGCTCATAGTACAATTTTTGTACTATATTTGGGGTCATATTAATTTGAGTTTTGATGCACAAGGTATCCAATCCCATTTTTAGGTTTATAATGAAAATATCATAGTCCTGTTGTGTTTGAGACAGTTGTCCATTGTGTGTACATTTTAGAGGGCTTTTATTCATGACACTCAGTGACTGGATTTGACCAACAACAGTGTTTTTGTAGTGTTTGTCAATGCATGTTAAGAATAGAAAAGATAATTAGTAATATCCATGTAAAGCAAAAGATTTACCAGAATTTGTATTTTAGCGGTATGATATAGTCATCCTTAAATCAGAGCTATGTGCAATGTACCTATGGATACATATTAAACTTGTAAATTCATTAAAACAGGTGGACCAAGTGCTCCCAGGACACTACAACACCTTTGGTGCGAAGCGTCTTCACCGGATTGCATCCACATATATCAGCAGAGCTGGAACGTGCCCTGCAAAGTTCTCCACATTTGCCTGGGGTACTCTGGCTGGTGTGGCGCTGCGGGCATTCAACCCACGGTGTGCCTGCTAATGAGAGGGGATCATGGAGCCGAAGGAAGCACAAGTGAACAAAGAAAGTTTAAATATGGAGGGGAGACACCCGTCATTTATCTGTAACTCGATGTAACATTGTTCATTTACTTATGTAATCCAACAGACGTCATAGAATTGCCAAACTTTCTGTAAAATTCCCCTATTGGGTTACATAAGTCAATAATCAGCATCATATGAAGCATACAATATAAAGTATTTATAGTGTGATTCTGTTCTATACTAATTAATATGTATATGTTGGGTTTAATATCATTATTTATGATTTTTCTACTTTAAGCAGTTGTAAAATTATTATAGCACAACGATGGTACAACTCTGCACTGCAAACAGCAAGCAGTCAGTATGGCCATAGTATTTCTCTATGCATTTTACAATGCTCAGTGAAGACTCAGCGTCGACTACCTCCCACGTTTGTAACAGTGCTTTGTACTATTGACAAATCTAAGGCGTTGGTTCCGAAACGTTGACAATAAAGCCTCCGTTCTACCCGCCTTTCTCGATGCATCTACTAAGACAGACTACTGCACTACAGTCGTTCACGCAAGATGGGCTCTCCTGAGATGTAGTTGCTGGAGAGAGAAAGAGAGGAACAGAATAGGATATAATATGATCCATCATATGCTCAGAGCGCAGAGCAGGAAAAAGGAAAGAGTTTCCCTCAGTCTACTTTTCTAGTTTACTATTCAGAATTTAAACCCTGCATGTTTGACCTGTTAAAACTCCTATATGCTGTGCTACAGTATCAATATACTGTAAATAAGAGATGTATTCAATCATAATCTAAGCTACACAGTTAAGATCAATAAAACGTTAAATATTACCCTAGACAGACTTCCGTGTAATATTTCAAATTATATCATGTATGACAAAAATGTGGAAGAAAAAGAGTCATTTTTGAATTGATAAAACATTTATTATAATTAATGTTATATTATTTAAACATGAGATTTCCACATTTCTCATCTTATGTTCGCCTTCTAGGACGGTGTACATGCAGAACACAAAGCCTGCTAACATGCGGAACTTGCAAAGGTTATAACATTCAATGTTATCTATATGTAACCGTTACAGATCTGCACGTCATCTTAATATAATAATCAGGTATCAATATAGCTGCATTTATAACAAAAGAGAGGTTTATTTGTTAAAAATGAATTTACAGTAACAAATGTTTTTAAAACATTTGACAGTTTCAATTCTTAGTCAAATTGCCCGAGTTCTGAGCCCCAAGAGGGAAACTGTTAAAGTAAAATCCACAGTAAACAATACAGAGAGAGGAGAAGAGGTTACTGCACTGACAGACACAGACTCACCTATAACATTTGAGTTAGATGATTGTTTTCTTGTGACACAAAGTCTCTGCTGTTAAGAGTTGTCTAAATGGCATTAACTTACAGAATTAAATAAATACATGGCAGTGTAAATACACCATTTTATTCTTGCTCTTACTATCGTGACCTAATGGTTGACTGGGGATTCATTTAAGTACTCAGCTTCATATAAAGTTGCTTGGAATACAGCCCCTATAAAATAATTTCTATCAAATGTCTCTGTGTTGCATAATATTTGTTTGATGTTACACATTTTATTGGAAATTCCTAAATCAGGAACTGGAAATCTTAATGGAATCCTACAAAACTGCAGAGTAGCAGAATTATAGGAATGGCTTTTCAACAATACTTAATTAATTAATTTCAGCTTATTCTAGTTTGTTCTGTGTATGTAGAATCTATTAACTACTTCTAATGACGTCATTAGTGTGCAGATAAATGTGTGAAAGTTAAGACCAGAGGACATCACAGTAATAACCAGTAGTATGTATGAGTACTTGCATAAAGTTAAGCTTGCACCAGATTCATTGTTGAAATGATCTCTTGTAGTTCATCATTTTAACTTTTAAGTCAAATCATGTGCAAAAACAAACAAAATGGTGCATAGTAATTTTAGGAGAACCACAAAGATCATCTGTTTTATGAATAATTAGATGCATATACACTGAAGTAGACACAGTAGACAGTACAGACTCCAACCTTGACCTCCACACTTAACAGTTTCTAACATTTGAAAACTCTTGACTGATTATACCTTATGTTCATCTTGCCACATGCTCACTGGCTTTCATAGCTTTCACTGCAAACCTTTATCTATAAAATACAGATCGGAAACATCCAGTCAAAATACTGCTAGTGCATTAATAGAGATGATTTTGAAACATTGTTTGAGTAGCCAGGGTGGCTCATAAGGTCAAAACAAAACCAGTTTCAGAATTAGAGTCCATGGACAGACATTAGGCCCAGTGTGGCCTGTTTATTAGAGCACATCCTTAGCTCTTAGCATCACTTTCTCCCAAGCAGCATGACCATAATAATTTCTCAAAGCAAGCAGAGTACCTCCCATTTAGTATTAGACCATCTTCAAAATTGCGGCAACCCAGCAATGTGCAGTTGCCTGCGGTGATTGTCACCTGTCCTTTGTGTTAGAAGACATTCCAGTTAGCCCCATGAGGGTCTTTCATGATCCATCCTCCACCAGGAGGCAGTAAAGGCAGCTTATCCTCCTCAGGGCTGTCTGTGCGTGTGGCCGAGCTGACTGCCTGAGCTTGGTTCACATATATGTTAAGCCAGTTAAACCATGGTTTAAACTTTTAACTGTTGCCTTTGGGCCAGTGTAAAAGGTCTCTCACACCTGACTTTGAAGCCAGTTGCGAGGATCAAGTCTGGCTTTGAGGTTCCTGAGGCTGCGTCGAGCCGGGGAGGGCCTTGAGAAGGGGGCTCCCTCAGATGACTCGAGGCTGTGGCTGCCCTCACTGTTGCTGGAGCTGTTGCTGGAAGTGGAGCTGGAGCAAGAGAGCGTGGTCTGTGTGCTGCGCTGTGACCGAGGTGAACGGGAGGAGATGGGGAACGGGGCGAGCAGCGAGGAGGGAGGTGGCTGGCAGGGGCACTGCAGGGTCCCTCCTCCTCCGTACACCCTCCCTCGAAGGGTGCTGAGCTTAGCATCCAGCGACAGAGTGCGTGGCCTCAGGCGGGAGGGGGAAGATGACAAGAGAGGGAAGTTTGAAGAAGGCTCGGGCCAGCCATGGCGGTGGGAGCAGGGACTGGTGCTGCAGTGACTGTCGCTGTCTGAGGTCAGGCTTGCATCTGAGGACAGCAGACTCAGCTGTGGGCAGCGGTGGGGGCTCACAGGACTCCGGGGCAGTCGATGAGGGGTACAGGGGCTGTGGCCAGAGAGGCGAGAAGTACAGGGACGGGGGCGGCCAGCGCTTTTGGGGTTGTTCTCCTCAAACACAGACATCCAGGTGGGGGAGGTTCCCAGCTGGCTGCGGAGCTCCAGCTCCCGCATTCTCTGAGCCAGGATGTCTGACACAGTGCTGCTGAGGTCATTGGATGGCTCAATAACTGCAGGAGAGATGCAGCAAAACTCTTCATTATACTGCTGCATACTGGGCTCGGGCCTGGTTTTTCAAACTGGAAGTTCTTACCATATGGAACATGAATCCAGTTGTTTTTTAAATATTCTTTTATTTGTTAAGGCAGGGATAAGGATGGTTTTGATGCAAAATTTATGAAAAATTTGATCTCACTGGAAGTATGGATTATCGGCAGATTTAGAGACATACTTGCAGTTTGTGAAGTGTGTGAGTTACTTTGAAACGTATTCTTGAATTCATAAGGAAATGTTGCAATCAAATGAGATGTTATGTCTGGTAATGCATTGTACAGTTGTGCAGAATAATGAAAAAATTCTGCACATGTCTTAATGTTTATTTAATTATGATGAATGATCATGAAACAAAAATATTCTGTCCTGTGATGTTTAGATCCTGGATTTGCAGTAAATCCCGAACTGCAACATTTACCTCAACATTATTTATATGGAGCCCTACTCTTGTTACATCACCTGTCGTTGTAATAAGACGAGAGCAGAGCACGAATCTCAGCAGACACAGCATTATCCTGCAGCAGAAGACCCTCAGAGGAGGGTGTGGCAAGAGGAGCTGCCGGGGAGGGGTTAGGAAAACCGAGAGGGAGGTTGGTGAGAGAGAAGGGATGGAGTGGATAGGATGTTTGCAACCGGGTGCGTTCAGTTTTTATGTGTTTTGATGGTAATGAGAGAAAGTGATAAAGGTTGATTCATGTGTATTAGTGAATGTTAAGGCATGATAAGAGAAGAAAAAAAGATTCACTCAAGGATAAAGATAATTCCCCCATAAAATATGAATGGTGGAAGTTGATGAAAAATGTGACGTTGATCATGAATAATGTATGAGGACACAAGGAAATAATAAAGAAGGGCAAAAAAGACAGAGCCAGTGAGTGATGGATTCGGGACACACAGGGAAAATAGGAAAGGACAAAGAGGAACAGAGAAAACAGAAGACAGAGAGTGAGTCAGCGTGTCAGAGATAAGACCCATTCTATTCTACAGCACTGAGAGTGTGAGTTTGAGATATCGGAGAGGAAAATTTAATTGTGAAGGATCTCTCATGCACACGGACCCAAGGAATTAAAGCTACATACAGTCACATGCAAAGCAGGCACAGTGCTTTCTTTCCCTGCCTTCGCTTGTATTCCTCCAAATAATTTCTTCGGCTAAAAGTGAGCAAAACGTTTTTTTTTATGCATATGCGCAGTGATATAATCAGGGAGAGCTCTTACCCATTTCGTGATAGAGCGAGCCCTGTTTTGGTGTGACAAGAGCTGGTTTCCTTGGTGATGGCAGTTCAATTTTCATTAAGTCATCACAGCACTGTTTCCACTGGCCTGTATGTTGGAGACAAACTGTCACTTTCAACGCACCAAGCAGCAGATCCAGAATATACAACAGTGTACGTCCTTGAATTGGAGTCCTTTAAGTAGTTAAGGTAGTATATGTAAGTGACTGTATGTATCACACACTTCATGTGTTAGAGCATAGCAAGTACTTACTCATGTCGTAGAAATGTTGCCAAAAGGCCTCCATCCACCGGTGTGTGTCCTCACGGCTGTCTGTTGTCAGGGTGTGGGTGACCTCCTCACCTCCATACTGGTTACTGATACAGATATTCTGAACTTTACTTTGAGGGTCTTTCTCAGACGCACGTATTCTGGTCTCCTGAAACACAGGAGCAACAAAGAATACAATCATCTACCACAAAATGAATACAATCAGGAATGAATGCCAGCACTCCTGAACTAACACAATTATGCGCCGCAACAAGTGATCATTACGGCAATTGTAATTGTAGGTCCCCACTGAAAATAAGCCCTCACTAGTACCGCCACTAATGAGTCCTCTTCCAATCCATTTCCCTTCGGCAATTAATCAACAAAAGGTGCAGACTCCCAATTCCCACATCTTCGTTCTACTCCAAATGTGTCTACGTCGGCCTATGACCACTAGATGGCAGTGTTGTTCTATTCATCTATTCGTCAGACTGCGCTCCTCTTGAGGACAGACAACTAACTGTATGACAAAGGATCACACAGACCTGATTCGACTGACTTGGCTTTAGGTCAGCTGGGAGATCAGGGTTAGCGGCTACATAAGACTGAATGAGTCACTAGGGAAGGAATGAGAAGCCTCACAGGCATAAACTCCCAGACAGGAAATAAGATGATCAAGAACCTGACTGTCTGAATGACTGGATGAGAGAATTATGATACCTAGTTGGATGAACAGATTTTATTTTCAAATCTTTAAAGCCTTTTATCAGGACATACCTGCTCTTTTCTAGCATTGCTGAACATTAACACAGAACAGAACAGTTTTCTATGCTTGGCTTCTGAACAGCTCTACTGGGGCAACTGAGGGCTGAGTGCCTTGCTCAAGGGCACCCTCACTAGTAGATAAGAGAAGAGCTCGTTTTTTATTTACTTTGGCTTAGAGTCAACCAGTTGCCTTGAGATTCAAACTGGCAGCAATCCACGAACCCAAATCCTTTCCATCTATGCTACCGATGCCTCAGGCATTACCAAAAACAACACAACTATATGGGTTGTGTCAGGCTGGCTCAAGCTCCGGAGCGCTTTAATCTATTTCAGATAGTTTCTCCATTTATGTGATTCCTTTGCTGACCTTGTTGATGGCAATAGTGAAAGCTGGCTCGACGTTAGCCTCCACATCTTCTTGCCGGTGGTAGCAGAAAAGGCTTGTTCCTTTTAGAACGCCGTACACTTTTGTCCAACTCTGAGGGTCACCTCCCAACTGCTGCGGGGTAGAGGAAAAGATCAATGAAGTGCGGATTGAAAGACAGGGAGAGAAACACAAAGAAAGATGGCAACATAAGAAGAAGAGGAGGAAAGTGGAGGAGGAGAAAAAGTCAACCAGGACAAAAACAAAAATCTATTGAATCCCTGGAAGGCATAGTTCCCGTCACTGCCGCACTCACACCTGCCAACTTACCTTAACTTTCAAACATCCACTCATCATCTGTTGGGTCATACAGTGAGGCTGAGCTGCGAGGCGGCAACACATACTGCCATAGAGCGGCAGCCAATACGAACACTCTTCTGTAGGGGAAAGAGAGAGAGATGGATGGGCGAAAATAAACATCATGAATAAATAAAAGTATTCCCACACGACATTCAAAATGTACACACAAACATGTATAGTCACGTGCATCCACACAAAGAGATGCACACACTTTTTCCTGTCATCATACTGCCCCCCTTATGAACACAAAACAAGGCACAGCGGTATAAAAGACTGGCAGCTGCAGGGAGTGTCATGAAGTGCAGCAATGAAACTTTAGAGCAGGCTGAAAAGCCAATGAATAAAACACTAGGGGCCTGTCTGTCTGAGGGCCTGGGCCCTTGTTAGCCCACATCATTACAGCTTTACACAGCAGTCACCTCATAGCACAGCCGTTATTATTGTGACCTTGACAATGGCTGTCTGTCAGAGAACATGGAAGGACAGAGAGGAGGGGGGAGGAAGGAAGGGGAGAGAAGAGGGAAATTAAGGCAAATTGTTAGAACCCAAGGAAGGGAAGTGAGACAGTTGGGAGTGACGGAAGCACACAAAAAAACAGACAGATGGCTGGATTGGCAGAGAAAAGAGAAAGATGGTGAGGAGACAGATTGAAGGAGGCTGCCACTCACCGTTGCCTGAGATGGTGAGGTCATGTGTGCGAAAGCTGTCCTGGACGTGCGACAGCGACAGGCTGGTATGAGCTAAGAGGTGGTACTTAGGGCCCCTGTCAACACACAAGAGATGGGATGGAAATATATTTTGCATTTGAGAATGCATGTTCATCGTGAAAAATGTTCTCCATAAAGATGCCAACTTGTATTCTCTGGAATATATATAATTGCTTCCTCTATTCAACATGTAAACTAGCTCATATTTAAACTTACGGTACAGAGGGAACTGGCAGTAGAAGAGGAGCTCCGTTGCTAACAGGACTACATGGCCCAGGGTCCATGGCTGCCCGGAGCTTCTTGCCAGCTGATCGCCCGAGTGACGAGCTCAGTTTACTGGCTAGTTTCCTTGGCGTGCTGCCTGCTGAGTAGTCGTCCTCTGAGCAGCAGCTATACAGTTCAACACGCAGCTCAAAACCCGGGATGGCTTCATTACTGCGAAAGGATACACATGATGAACATGATCATATCATTTTTTTCTTTTGTGAGTATTTCAGTTTATGTGTGAGACAGATTACTTACAATACGACGGTGTTGTCAAAGCAAATATCAGTGAGTGTCCGGTCCACTATCACCATGTCTGTGTCAAAGATCTCTCCTCCCAGCTGCAGCAGGCAGAACACTGCACACCGATGAAGCTCTACAATAGGACGAGGTGGAACGGCAGAACAAAACAGAAAAAAAAGTTCACGTGATATGTTGACATCTTTTATTAATTTGCGTCACTTAAAAATTCATGTTCAGCTCCAAAACAACATCACCTCCAAGATGGAGATAAGTGCTTTAACAACGTGTTGAGGCCAGAGGCTAGAGAGGAAATATGACCCGAGTAGTTAAAGGTGAAATAAGATCAGCTCCTCCACCTGACTGACAAGCACTTCTACCGTTGTTAGTTTCAGTTCAACAATCTGTGCACTCACCAGCTGTGCCAAGAATTCCTATGAAGCATGTTTTGTGGTTGAAATTGAAGCACAATGGTGTTTAACCTACATATTACACACCAACATATTAATAATACCAGTGAGACATGTATGTAAAAAAAATAGTACTATCATTGTTGAAATATAAATAGTGTTGCTACTGATGGTCCTCTATGTTTTTATCATTTATAATTAGTACTAACAAAAATGTATTCATTTTGCCACTTCTCAAAATTCAAGGTTTCAACTGAAAAGGCTAAAAGGCTCCAATTTATGTGCTTCTCAGTACACGGCACATTGACACTTAATATTCACACTTAACATTCAAAGTATGAGTGCAACGCTCTGCTTAGAATGTGATTGGACACGTGATGGAGGAACATGCTTTACTCCTCCTCACCTCCTGGGCTCAGTATATGTCTCGGTGTGCTTAATGACCTTGACTAACAGCCTCATTAAGCTTCGTTAAGAGTCTACTACCTGTCTCTTGAGTTCATTTATATGCACAGGCCATGCAGATTAATTCCATTCAAGCTGTCAGGGGAGAGAATGAGCTCTGAGACTGTTATAATGACTGCAAGGGGGTTCACCCACATTGACGTTATCAAGAGGAGGCGGGATAGCAAATAGTCATTTTTATGATTACCAGTTATATTTTCAGTGCCCCATTGAATTCTGAAATGCCATAAAAATGTTTAACTATGAAATGGTTCACAGTAATAGTCCACAGAACAAAAACAAGAGTTCCTAAAATGACTAATAATGACCCAGTTTAGCACCTGTGTGCTGCTGCTGCTTCTCGGAGCCAAAAAGCAAAGCCAGCAGGACTGAACGATGGGTCAGGTTGTGCTGCCAGGAGTTCCTCATGTCTACAGAAAACAGTTCCCGGAAAATACTAAGATTCATGGTAAAGCTGCAACATATTGTAATAATCAGCTCCAGGAGCTGTGCTGTGGACCATGCATATAGTAGAGAAAATGTCCTACTGTATGATCTGTCTACACAGTTCAATGGGTCAGCAGAATTTTCAAATAGGAATCTCAAAGTTCACATCAGTGTTTCGCCCTCTAGCAAATGATAAAATGTGATTTGTTGAATCCCACACTCACCCCTGTTCCCACACCCACACATTCAACATATTTGAATTAGCCATTTGATAACCGTGTGTGAAGCCACATACCATTCCCTCAGAAGCAAATCATTAATAAATCTTATAGTCATAAATCATTAATACTCCATCAATACAATTCTTCACACACATACAGAGTTGGCTCCTCACCTCCTTTGTTCTTGAAGTACTCCGTGTCTTTCCACATGAGAGGGATCCGAAGATCTGTAATGACAACAGACAGGGGATTAGAACACAGAAATGTTAATCACCCTTACTGTCTAACTGATAAGTGGTTATCTGAATCTGTGTGTGTGCACTCAGTCACTGGCTAAAGTACCCACAGCTAATTACCGTTTGTGTATCTCTCCAGCTGGGTACCAGACATGCAGCAAAAAAAACTCCATACCAAAAACACACATGCTCCCTGTCTCACATCTTATTAATATATATTACCCTCTCATCATGTTCTAAAGACAAACAAAACAAGAACTGGTTGCTTTGGTGTCCCTGGTGTGAATAATCTACCTGCAGTGTATCTGCAATGCAAACAGAGTAGCTCCATAATTATTCATCCGACTGCTCGCTGTCATACTGCAAGAGGCAGCATCTATCAGTCAGCCTCTGCCTGACAAGAGGAGCTCTGCATTAAATAGTAACACTAAAGGGATCACAAAGATTCAAGGTTCTCTTATATGTTGCTGGTGCATATCCACATCTCCAATAATAAATAAATGAAGTTGTGCATTTTACAAATGCCTTGCATAATCCTGCATAAAATGATCCTACAACACACATCTAGAGTCTAGGTTTTACTTGCCTGAGATGGCCACTTTTCCTTTGCACGGGAGTCTGCCGTCCATCGGCCCTGCATCCGACGACCTCCGTGTGAGCTTCTGCATGACCTGAGCCTCTTTCATCCTCTGCAGCTCCGACATGTAGGCCATGATACGCATGCTGCAGGTCTGCAGGCTCTTCGCCGCCTCCAACGCCTGGTCTTTTTGGGAGCAGGCGGCCAGCAGCTTGCAGGCTCCGTCGCGCATACGGATCTCATGGTCAATCTTCTTCTGGATGTCGCTGTCCTGCAAGCACAAGGGATGGTGGAGAAGGGCAAATAACATTTGTGTAAGGGAAATAAGTCTTAAATTACAGATATTGACCTACAAATGTAAGAAGACATAATTAGAGTACACAGGGTGAATTGAGGGAGGAAGAGAATTGGCATGTCTTTTCTAACAGATAGCAATACAAAGAAGGGCAATTCTTTTTGGCAAGAATAAGAGAAATAAAGAAGACATCAAGAGTGTTAGCCTGCAGTAGATTACATGTCTCTTGTGGATACATTACTGAGATGTGTCTCTGAAAGCACTCAGGAGTCTGTTCAGTGTGTGTGTGTGTGTGTGTGTGTGTGTGTGTGTGTGTGTGTGTGTGTGTGTGTGTGTGTGTGTGTGTGTGTGTGTGTGTGTGTGTGTGTGTGTGTGTGTGTGTGTGTGTGTGTGTGTGTGTGTGTGAGCGCAAGGACAAAATACATACACGTGGCCTTTCGCCCTCTTACCAACCCCCTGCTGAGCAGATGCTTAATCATTTAGTGCAAACTTATTCACTACACACAGCTCATAAGAGACCCCAGGCATACAAACACACACACACACACACACACACACACACACACACACACACACACACACACACACACACACACACACACACACACACACACACACACACACCTCTAGCCATGGTTCCTTTCCTCAAGCTACTTTCTCAAAGGAAAAATACAACATTATTAAACTAAACTTGACCTGGCGTATCTGGGGCAAAACATACTATGTACACTTATGCAGGAGTACACACCATGGACACATGCACTCATACTCAAACACATGCAGACAGTAAAAGGTTCTGGCTCTGCCTCTAATGATGATGTCCAGAGTTTAAACAAATCCCTAAGCCCCTCTCCACTTTGTTAGCCGTACAAAAACACTGTATGCATGAACTTCAAACAATACTCCGTGAGGGGAAGAACTAACATATGAGGTGAGAGGGATCAGTGAGCACAAAGAGATCCAAGAATCAAACAAAGACCAAGCAAAGGAAAAGCCGGGTTGACCTTGAGTGTTAGTGCCAGCGCTCTTTTTTTAAGCTAAAACACCGTTGCTCTCAGCACATCAATTGTTTCAATCCGAGTAAGGTTGTCTTTAAAGAACTGCTTGAAACAAATTAGGAAAATATGATGGTTACTCTCCGTTTATGAATGAATGAACAAATGCCGTGCAGCGTCTGCCCGACTGCTGGAATATTTGAATGTATGTGTGTGTGTGTGTGTGCGCTTGTCCTCTTCAGAGATACATTAACAAGCTCGCAATATCCCCACAAATAAAGTCCAGTGCTCCCTTTGCCCTTCTTCTCCCGCCCCTCTCTTTGCCTGATAAATGTACCTTCTCCTCCTCTACTCCAATGTTTCTCATTTATAAGCTCTCTCTGGAGGATTCTTATGAATTTTTTATTCTTCTGATTTAAGCTTTTATACTTTCACTGCTCATTTTCTTCCGCCTTCCCTCACACTCCATCCGTTCCTCTTCACCGTCTTCAATCAGCTTTTCTTTCTTCTCCTCTATACCCTCTTTGTGTTCGCACGAGTCCCACACGTTGTTCAACAGAGGAGCCGTGGGAGCGGAATGAATGCAGTTTGGACACAAAAGTCCACATTTGGACGCAGTGCACGAGATGAGGTTTTGTGTGGTTTCTGATTAACCGCAGTCTTGGAAAAACAAATTAGTTTCCTTTGGATATAACCTGCTCTGCATGGTGGTGAAAGCTACACTAAGAGCTGTGAATCACACGGATCAAATTATTCTGTCTCTAAACCATACCACCAAAACATTGTAACACTGCAAGTCATAGTCTGGCATGCTTTACAGTTTCACTTGCTGCAATAACATGGTATAAACATTAAAAGGGACAGAGGTGATTACTAGCAAATTCCTCCTCAGAAACACTGCCATAGTGAAGAATTATCAAACCACATGAGAGCATGACTGAGCGTACTTATACTGATAAATATAATGATCAGTTTGGAGTAGTGTAAAATCCATACTGGCTGTTGAACACAATGTAGCTACACAAATAAGCCTGCCATTAAATAAACACATTCACTGACTGAAAAGCAATTACAGAACTCTTGGCTGTGAAAGAAAGGAGACCAAATTACAGCAATGGTATTAACATGTAGCACTTCGCTACTGGATGTCTGCGAGGTACAAGTGGAGAATTCAATTGTACAGGTCAAGTGTTGTTGATTATGAGTGTTTATTGTTTGATTGAGTTGGTTTTCTTTAATTCAAGTGTCTCAGAGTGTTTGAAGAGATAATAAGTCATTATAACTGATAAAGGAAAATGCACATTCAAGCCTGCATTTATGTTTTCGATTCTGTTGCAGTAAATACTTAACTGATACTTTAAGAAAGAGCAGCACATGCAGACAAGATTCAATGATGACATTTTTTTTTGATAAATCAACTTAGTTGATTAGATGAAAACTTAGATAATCAATTATTAATTGAACCAATTAACCATGTCATCAAGTATTTCAATTTTTATAAAAGTAATTCTCTTTTTATAGCAATGTAAATTGACTTTAACAATTTGAATACACCACCTTGTTTTGTGGGAAGAAATCATTGCTTTATTATTCATTCAGGAAAAAGATTCCTTGTGAGCAATACATTTGAATAAAAAAGGTGGAAAAAAATGTGAACCGAGAAAAGGAAAGAAAGGGCAGCTCTGGCCGTGTCCAAATGTCCTCATCAATGGTGGCACCACAAACCATCGTCCGTGCACCACTCAGCCGGAGGCTAGCCAGCCAACTTTGAAGGAACGCACACATACACACACGCACAGAGTAAAGGAGCTGTCGCCACAGTCCAGTTTCATGTAGCGGGTTTTAGAGTGAGCTGCTAGGACGGGGTTCTGTATTTAGAGCAGCTAAATTAACAGGCTTCTCCTTAAGGAGGATCTCAGAATAGAACACTAACAGCCTAGATCTACCTCTAATCCACGCGTCTGGCTGTATGTCGGTAAAACTGACATAAACCCTCACAAACACCGAAGTAAGAGATAAACACACCAAACAACAATTAGCAGGGAAATGTCTATTGGGGATGATAAACTCCTTTTCTCTTTATAATCTTTCACAAATGCTCACAGGCACACATAAATACAACCTTGCAAACACACACATGGACACAGTGACTCCCTCACACTGTCGTCAGAGTGGCAGGTGTTAGGCCAGTGGGCATTGACAGAGAGGCTGCCTGCCTCTGATCGTGGCAGTGTGGACAGCCAGCCAGATAGAGGGTGAAGGAAGGGTGGATGAGCGACGGGGATGCAGTAGTGCATGTTGGGTATCAAGCAGCAACACAGAGGGGAGGGAGGTGGTGCTGTCAAAGGAAACAAGGGGAGGGGGGACTTGAGAAGAAAGGCGGAGATACGGGTTGACAGGGCGAAAGGTCTGGGTGAGTGTAAGAGGCAGTTGGGAGTAAACAAGAGATGAGAACGGGAAGTACAAGTGGAAGAAAAGAAAGAGAAAGGGCTGAATGTCAAGAGATGAGCAGGGTATAGTGTTAGGGGATGCGGAGGGAGGGATGGTGAGGAGGTGCTAGACTTACAAGAGAAGACAACAATGATGGGAAAAACCCAATTTTGGCCAAAGGGAGGTGGCAATCAGGAAATGAAGAGACAGATTTGGCAACAGAAAGAGAGGTAGTGGGTTCCATATGAGCAAATCTGTTGCTGAGGTAACGAAGCATTAAGCTCTGTATATGAGCAGACTGGGAAATAATTGGGAGAGTGTCTTTTTCTGAGAGGAAAAAAAAGACTTGACAGTTACACTAATGGTTAAAGACAGAAAACCTCCTAATTACTTACTGGCAATTAACTTTGAAAGAGAGTTATGGCAGAATTTAGATTAACTGCATACGGTTACCTCATACTCAAACAATTACTGTTCTTGTGGAGCCATTTAGCTAAATCATAAACAGAGTGGGTTGGCTGTTTCTCACAGGGCTGGTGGATCCCTGTCCCCATGTTGTAAGTGTCCTTGAGCAAGACAACTAATGTGTGTGTACCAAAAAAGTTGCTTTGAATAAACTAGTTTGTCAAATGAATGTAAGGGATAATGAAACAAAGACTAGAACAGCAAGAACAATACAAGCAATACTAAATATTCGGATTTGCTTCAAACAATATATCTTTAAAAGCATCACTGTATGTCACACACAGTATTACGCATGAGGCCAATATAAACCATTCAGCAGGTAATTTGATGCCTCAGTAGATACCAGATGGTCACTTCCTCCATCACCTCACTGTCCCTTTCTGGCTGTGTGTGTTGATCCTCATCTGTGTGTGTGTGGGTGTGATCTCAGAGACACCAACACACACACACCTACACAAACAAGCTGGTTTGGGGATTTGACGCCGCTGCAGATGGTGTGTAATGGTGTGTTTACGATGTGTTGTTACAAATGAGTAGGCTTTTCTGTTCAGATCCCTGACCCTTGACCTCTGACCTCAGGCCCTGAGCAGACCAGACGGCTGCTGTTACAGCATGGGGTTAGTTCATGGGGTTAGATTTAACAGCAAATTAGTATTAAACACAGCAAGAAACGACACAGCTTGCTCTGTACAGAGCCATATTAATTCAAACTACTTGAGAATGACAGAGGGGGGAGGAGGAGGAGTTATTACTAATTGTGTTTACATTTACAAAACTACTCATATGTATATTTGTGAAATGTGGACACTTATTGAAAAAAGAAAGCATATTTTAACCAGTATAATATTTTGCCATTTAGCTTAGCTCTACTGTTTCGTTACGTGGCTCAGTCTGTTAGTTCAGTTCGTCACTTTGATCCCGACTGAAATCAGGACCAAATCGACAACTATTGGATGGACAACAATGACATTTACAGACATTCATTTTCCACTTAAGGATGAATTGTTTTCATCCAGAGCCATTGTCAAGTACAATTTTCAATTTGTCCAATAATTTGGTTTACATACCTGTAAAACTAATGACATTCCCATCAGCCTCAGCTGTAATGCTAATTAGCAAACGTTTGTATGCTATCATGCTGAACTAAGATGGTGAACATGGTTACTATTACACCTGCTAAACGTCAGCATGTTAGCATTGTCATTGTGAGCATTCTAGCCTGCTGGCATTAGCATTTATTTAGTACCGAACAGTGAGGCAGCCTCACACAGTCCAGTCTTTATACATGTTCAGAGGACAAGTCTTGGGTTTACTGTAGGCTGACTTGTCTAACCACTATAAAACATCCACTTTTTATTTTTTGCTGATTCTGAAGTTGTTTCCTTTTTTAACAGACAAGACGTCACAGCTGACTGCTCGTTGGATAGACAGAGTGACAGATAAAAGAAATCAGTATAGCAGAGTAGCAAGAGGATAACAGCAGCAGGACTTAAACACACTCAGACACAAAGGCTAACGTCTTGCTCACTCACTTACACTTACACACACAAAGATTTACACAAATGTGCTGTCTTTCTCTATTTCACATACGCAAACATAACCAAGAATTGGAAATTCCTGACCACTCCCATACAGACTTCACCGACCAAACTGCTGGCTTTCAATTAGCCAGCCACAACTATGTGCCTCGCCTTCCTCTCCACCCTCTTCCGCTACTTTCCCTCATGCTCACCCCTCTTCTTCACCCCTCCCACACCCAGAGCACGGCTGCAGTTAAGGATGGAGGGAGCAGTTGAGAGTGCAAGAAAGAGTACGAGATAAAGAAAGGAAAATAAATCAATAGCAAAATTAGCTGAGAGAGAGTTAGCGTATGAGAGAAAATTAAAAGTGGGAATGAAGATGTAATAATATAATATAATATGATAAGGATATGGACAGAATATGGGTGAATGGACAAAATGGAGTAATGAGTGAATTGCTGGGATGTTGGGGGAGGATGTCACATTGCTAATGTGACTTTCAGTAACACATGTCACTGTCATACTCATGACCACAGATGCATAACAAAGCACACATTAAGCGCAGTATGTACACATATGTGTACAATGATTTCCAGAATACATATAGCCTGGAGATCAGGAGAAAACAGACAACATTCCCCAAACCACTCCAAAACAATGATCCAATTCACCAAACAATGTCCCTACAGTGTTCGCAGACTCCAGCTGCTGCTGGGAAGCCTGGGCACAATAACAGTGAAGGGAACTAGTTTGGTACTGGTCAGACAGAGCGGAGGGAGGGAGGGGGGAGAGAAACAGTAACTGGGTGGAGTGTTTGCCTTCGCCTTTTTACGACAGCAAGGCTGGCTACAGAGCAGTCCAAGTCTGTTCAGTGCCAGGTCACCCACACACACACTCCCTGGGTCCTTTCATATGGCAAAATGTGCCTGTGTACCCCCGGTCTAGGTGCCAACATGCTGATGCCATTATTGAGGTGATTGCTATAGAGATTTAACAGTGGACCAACTCGCCCTTATAACTGGAACACTGTGAAATATCCCCACTTCAGACAGCTTATGCATTCAATTATTCGCTGACAATATAGACTGATTCAGCTCTGCTTTGCATGGAAAACTATGCGAGTACCCACATGTGCTTGTGTGTGCGAGCGTGTGTCCAAATGACTTTGCAGCCAGCTGTTCTCGCACAAAGGCAATGTGTTTCAAATGCAGCTGGGTCCCAGCACAAACAGGGCGGTGTCAGAGCAGAAAGTGCTAAAGAGAGAAATAGTATGCGTGCGTTTGTGTCCTAAATCATGTTTTATGTACATGCAGGAGGTGCCAGAATATGCATGTGTATGCAAGCAAATGCATGCAAGTACGTTACTGCATATCTGCTCTGCATGTGCATTTTGTACATGCAAGTACATTTATTTTTTTGGCCGATATCCGTAGAGAGAGCAACAGAAGAGTGAATTTCAAGCTATAAAACAAATTGTTTAGAGCTACAAGAGCGCAAAGGAAGCTTAGAATCTGCCAAGCAGTGATCACTCCAGCAATTTATAGGCACACTAAAGGGTGATGGCTCTTACGCGGCCGTGCACACTCAGCCTAATATACTGGGTCTGCATTATCATATAGTAGCAGAGTGGGAGCTGGGAGGAGCTGTGAGCAGAAAACTTCATAATCATTTGAAGGCAATGTATAGGTGATAATAACAGGAAGTGTGTAAGAACCTGTGCATGTGTGTTGGTATATCTATCTACTGTATGACGGTGTGTGGTCTCTCAGCGTATAACTAACAGGCCTGGAGAGTAAAGATTTATGGAACACTGCGTACGGGTTCCAGAGCAGACACATAAATAACTGTGGGCTGGAATAAAATGTATACATTCAAACTGCAAGGTAGTTTATTATGAGTAACAACAGCACAAAAACACTAATAACAGCAGGACCCCCCCCCCCCCGTTCCTCTTCAGTCACCTCTAAGAGGACCAGGGGGGAAAACAGAGCTGCATTAAAAATACAGTAATGCTATGTTCAGATATAATAAACTGAATTGTAAATCTTCTCTGACAGTTGAATCTAAAAAGAAGCACAACAAAAAATATTCTAACCTTCAAGGATCCAAACAGACCAGAGAAGGCTTTGAATCGTGTGATGGTAATAATTGTATTCACCAGCAGTTCCGACATAGTTTTGTATGTTTCACAGCTTTAAAGTGGAGAAAGCACAATCCCCTGCTTCTAATGAAAAAACAGTAATGGATAAACCCTAATGAGACTAATTGGCAGACCGGACTGTCTGGGGGCTGCAAGAGGCAATTAATGAATTACGAAGCACACGCACAGCCACATTGTAACCTCATCAGTGAACTTTACTGGCAGTCAGTGTTGTGCACTGCAGGCCTGGAACACAGCCACCGACTATTACACAAGCTGATGCTGTATTATTATCTGATTAGCCAGCTTTTCCTCGAAGCCAGGGGCCCATACAGAGAAAGGCGAGGAGGGTTTAGGAAAGGTACGGTATGAAGCAGGTCCTTCTAAACCCCTGATCAAAGACTGCTGTGATCTCTCTCAATGAGAGCACTCTGCTAGTGCATCCCTAAGTGGGGAGATAGGGTAGATGGGATTTAATCACATTAAAAGATACACGTGACGCAAAAATGCACTGATGTGACATTGTGATCTACTCTGTGCTGGAATTTTCCACATGTCGTTACAGCCAGTTCTCTCTCTCACACATCAAATTACTGTTTGAAGAGAGGTGTTAGTCTGTGAACGGAAGTTGGTTGTCGCTTATCGCTTACGCTGATATGGCTGTGAGTGGCTGGGCGAAGCACATTACGTTCTCGTAAAAGAACAAACCCGCGTTTGAATCTTTCAAGAACCTCTGCAAGTGTCATGGTGACTGACAGCTCTGAGTATGACATGCTACCTCACACCTCGGGTAGACGTGGTGGTAGGGGGAAGGCGAGGGTAGAAGTAAGACACGACAGGCTTTGGATTCGATCTCCGCCGTGTGTCCAGACTGGGCAAGCCCAAATGTTTGCAGTGTTCTTTGCCTGTGACTGGCCGACGATATCACATGACTGGTTGAGTATTTTGCTTCCAGTTTTCCTAGTAAAACTTGCAAGTGCCACTATACAGCACATTACTGCTTAGGAAAAATGGCAAATTAATTTGGGGCATATTGTTAGCATTAGAGTCAAGAATTCCCATGGTCCAAACAAAGAAAAGACAGAATCAACACGAACCTCTGCAGAACAAACACAGCATTTTGACTCATGGGAGTGGGCAGAGAGGGACAGACAAATGGCAGATGATAAACAGCTAAAAGGACAAAGAGAGGGTCTAGAGGGCAAGAGGTCACAGTGCCACAGTTTCCCGACAGAAAGTAGCATCCCTGCTGGGTCCCGTACCATTAAGCTCCTTTTCATCCTCAGTGGGGTGAGGGGTGGCTAGTTATCTCACTACCACAAGCCCATCCTACTGTAACACTTGCAACACATGTGTAAAGCTCTCATTAGTTGATCCAACCCCTCACCCCTGCCGATGAACAGTTTCAACAGATTGACACAATTTCAGTGACAAACACAAAATGCTCGTCTCAGTAATCTGAGGCTTTCCTCCTCATCTGAATCAGGAAATCAGGCTAATTAGCTCAGCCGGCCTAACTAGCATTAAAGCCTGCCAAATTGTCCTCCCTGTTGTCTTTTATCTCCGCTCTCTTTGCTATACTACAGACATATTAATGCATTACACTTCTTTTATTCTTCTATTCACATTCCAAAGAGCACCTTAACCTGTGTAGGTTTCAAAACAACGGTCTTGCAGCGGAGCATGGATGGGCAAAATAGAGCTTTTACAAAATTCTAATATGCGATTGCATGTGATAAAACTTTCAACCATATCATTTGGTTTTGGCCAGCTGCCTTGGAAAGAGGAGGAAGAGATTTTCAAACTTGAAAAGAGGAGGAATAGATTTAAGATGACTTTTTTTGCGTTTTGTTATTGCATTCAAGTTTGGACTTTTAATATCCTAGTCACAACTATCTGAACATCTGAATTTGAATGGAAAACTCATATTTCTATATAGATGTATCCAGCTTGTTGTGCCAATATTTTTTCTGACTGGCAGCATCGCTAACAGGGTATTGATACCTTGTAAGTACATAGTCCACCATACTCAATATTTATACTGTGTGTGTCCACTCTTCTACTTATCTACTCGCCACAATTCAATTATGTGTATTACAACTTGGGCCTTATTGAGGTAAAGGCAATCAGACAATGTTGTTTACAGCTTCTATTGTCTTAATCAATACTGGGATATTGCAATCCATGTAAATGTAGATAGATATATACTTTATTCATCCCCAGGGGGAAATCTGTTTGTAGCAATGTTCTCAGTTTGACTCTGTTATATTCGGCGTGCTCTCTCTGAGCCCCATGCATCTCTAGCCAAGAGCTCGGTTGAAGCTGTTTTTATCGCTCTCTATTATTCATCACTGCTGCCTTATTTAGACTATATGGCCACATGTGTATATATAATCACATGTGCTGCCCCCACGTGAGATCCGTTGGAGGGGAGGTGAGGCCTTTGGCCATAATGAAGGTGTACAAGACAGAGAGGCAAATGCAGCAGATACGCCATGGTGAAGCTGTGTGTAATATGTGTGTATCTGTTCATGTGTGTCCTTGAATCATTATCGACCAGCAAAGAGAATGCGCTTCATTATAATATTCATGAAGCTGCAGGGACTTCTGAGCGGAGTTAAAGCAAAGCCGGATATGACTGAGCTGACCCTCAGCCCTCTGCCCTTAGGACAAAACAACCAAAGAAAGGGACAGATAAGGCACGGCTGGACGGTGAGATTGTGTGTGCATGGGAGTGGGGGGATGCTAGCTTTTGCGCTGATGACAGTCACTTATTTCAAATTTGTAACAGTTTAATGATTTCAGAAATGTAGGCATTACTACCCTCGTTTGGTCAGAAACAAAATTGACGGTCTCGAGAAAAAAAAGATCTAACAGACTTAAACTGGATATGAAATGTAAGACAGCACATTGCTTTTTTGTGAACGACAGCTCTACAGCCTTGCGGTATGCCATTTATTAATGGCTGCCATGAATTAAGACCTGAGAAATATTTCTATCACATGATAATGTAAGTTGTATTTGTTTCAAGGGTTTGATTAATGACAGTCATATTCATGTCATGGGGAACACATGTAAGGTGAGATCCACTCACAGTCTCTGAATCTGTCACTTCTGGCCCTTCACAGCACTTACAGCCTGCTCTGGTTACTAATGGTTCACATTAACCCTTGGAGTCACTGTGTGTGCGCGCACGTGTATGTGTTGTGCGTACGTGTGCATACAAGCAATTGTGACAGTTCAGTGAGAGTTTTCGTGAAAACTAGGAGGCAAGAACAAGTGAGATTGAAAAGCGAAAAGAACAAGAAAGGGAATGTAATTAATTGCTGAAAGTGTGTGTGTGTGCACATGTGTGTTCATGGTTCTTATCTGCCCTCCAGAACAGATTGGGGAGCCACATTTACACACACACACACACACACACACACACACACACACACACACACACACACACACACACACACACACACACACACACACACAGACTAATGTAAAACCTCTACACACTTTTGTATTTACTCCACCACTTATCTATAGTATACTGCACAAACAGATACAAGTTCAACATATTTATTCAGCTACAACAGAACACTGTTTGCCAGGACAGGCTCCAGGACAGTGGGAGGGGGGAGGGTCACAACAGCTTCTATCTGCTGACATGTAAATGCACCGTAAGCAGGCCGACACGAATAGAGCTAGTCTGGGTCTCACATACACTAAATTTCAGAGTGAACCCCATTTATCTTTCCTGCTTCTGCCTGTGCTGTGAGGGCATTAGTACAAAGCATTCCTCTATACAGGCTAAATAAACTGTCATACAACACACATTTAGGCCATTTACACAGCCAATATTGAAGCATTTTTTAAATCAAGGTGAAATTGATAAATTGGATCAATAACAGCCTTTCATTAAACTTATTGGAAATTCATTTTAGCAGTCTGGGAGCAATATCGATGGAAGTTCATCCATAAACCCAGCAGTGTGTAAAAGCTGCAATGAAATGTCATTTTCTTTGTACGGTAGTTTATACCGAAAATAAAAATAGTAGGGCAAAATAATGAATATAAGTTATAAAAGTTGCTCAAAACCAAATTCAGAGCATATCTATTATCTCCTCACAGCTCTCAACATGGCAACGGCTGAGGCTCACCTTTTCTCCCAGCTAACAAAAACAGTGCAAACAACAGCAGTGCTGACAGTGCTGTCAGAGCTAGCAGTGTGCACCTATTGGGAAAACCAAAGGGTGGGCGATACAATTCTGCTACGATGCCTTCGGTCAGCAGGGCGTTTTTGGTGCAGAAAGGCTACCATGAGCTAGCCAGTGGGGCACCCTCACATGCACTAAGAACAGCGCGTTCGGCCCGGCTACGTCAACAAAGCACGGAGAAGTTCAGATATAAACAGAGAGAGAGAGTTGCTAGATGCTATCTTAATGCTCTGAATATTGTATAGAGAACCTTAACATAAAAACGTATGAATATTGGCTATTGACCAAGTTGGTCTAAACATATCAGAACAGGCTTATGAGAGTAGCGTTTTTCCAGTGTGGAACAAATGCAGGATGGAGGTCTGACAGCCACTGACTGCTCAGTGTGGGGGTATTTGTGGAGGCTCTACTTCAGTCAGTCTACAGAAACATGGATAAAAAAAACAAGTAAATGTGTTTCATTGTAAACCGCAGCAGACCATTCAATCAAGCCTTGACAGTGCTCCGCACCCATTCGCATCCTCTATCTGCAAAATCTAACCCAAACCCACGATAAAGTATCACCTGATGTGTGCACTGATTGAGTGTATACGTGTGAGAAGGAATGCAAAGCCCTGTTTTTGATATTATTATTATCGATTCTCTACAGCCATGCCAGCATTTCATCACAGAGCCATGGGAGCAGGCTAGAGGGTTACCTAGATGGATTATCCATTATGTCACATTTCCACAGATCTAGTAAGTGAGTGTTTGTCTGTGAACAAATGTTGAGGCTTCACACATATCTCTTCTCAACACAGGAGCAATTCCACTTAACAAACATGACCTCATCATGTATTGGCAGTGTGGATACATTGTGAAATGAAGGTAAACTTTCACCCACCCACACACAACAGGTAGCAGGTATTAAACAGCCTGCCAAACAGTGCAGTATAAATGACTGACAGCTCAGCATCTGCTTCCTCGGGTAGACATGACAGATAGACGTGGACTGGGTCCGATTGTGATCCGCTGCCAGCAGCTCTGCATTAGCTGCTTGTCTGATTAGGTCTGTTGGACTGGGAGCTCTCCTTAATGACCATCAATCCGTTCACAATCTCCCTCTGCATCGTCAGGTCTTCACTCCGCTCTAATTGTCTGTCCGTTTATCTGCCTGTCCGTCACTTATTTCCCACTGTATCAGCATCATGAGGCCACACCATTAATCTGCTGCTGCATAAATGTACACGTGTCCTATGTATGATGGCACGGATACGTCCTCCTGCATCAAACCTATCTGTCTTCTCTCCCCACTCTCTCTTCTGTCTCTCCATTGATTTTCGTTCTGTTTTGAGGCATTCATGCCAGGACAAACCCATCGAGAACTATGCCACTCAAGTGCAACAACACTTGCAGCTAAAAGGAGAAAAAAATAAAACTTTACTGAGAGAGCTCTGCCATGGCATGTCGGGCGGATTTTGAGCTGGCTTTGTATAGTGTTTACTTGAGTCATGAAGCTGGAAACTGAAAGCAGGAGAGGAGGACCAGAGCTGGCAAGAGACTATATGAAAAGTAAGAAACTCCTAGAGAGAGGGAGATTTTGTATGAAAAAGTGAGTTAAAATATCTATAATTGGGTGGGCAGTGAAGCAATATTGCGGCGGAGCAAGGTGTAAGTGGCTCATTTTTCACACTAGTCCAAAGACAACTGGCTCAAGGAGACACACACACAGCATAGTCCAAGTCCAATTCACAACCCTCCAACTCCACTGCTGCCGCTATTCCGTACAGTACATAGGGCGGTCTTCCTCAGCCTCTCTCATTCCTCGCCGGGAAAAACAATGGACAATATCAGCAGAGAAAACAGAATGACCTCTACTGCAGACACACAGCAGCACAGAGCAGGGGCAGAAAGAGGCAACAAGAGAAAACACGTGACTGCAGAGGTGAGTGAAGGCTTGGGAGGAAAGAGGAGGGGAGACAGACACATACAAGCAGAGGAGACACTTGAGATATCTATCCAGATAGATAGGTAGAGAAAGAGGAGAGAGACAGAAAGCTGTGTGGACAGACAGAGACTTGACTGCGGAAAGCTTCTCTGCAGTAAGTGGTTATTGATTGTTAGACACGGGCCGAAGGATTCCATAGCGAGTGAACCGACACAGGATGCTGACTTTTCTCCCCCCTTGTATAATTGCAAAGGCAATGAAAAGCATGAGCAGAAATGCACTGACGAAAAATAATAAAAATTCGGTTTAACTGCAGCATGCGATGAATACAGCTCAAGTTGCATAAAGAAGCATCAGAAAGACTGTATATTAAGGATGCCGTTTGTCACACTGAGGATGAGCTCTGGCATATAAGTAACCTTTTCACTACTAATGATCAGAGATGGCTGTGGCTGTAACAGTAGTAGGGACAGCATGAACACACACCACACGCTTTGAGCTCTCTGCACCACACATACGTACACTGAGATACAGACACACACACACACACACACACACATACATACACACACACAGAAGGCTGCATTCCAGGAATGGAAAGATCACATCTGTCTGGCTCGTTTAATCTCTGACTGATGTTGATGCAGGTGACCTTTTAAATCAACATGACACTAAAATCTAAACTCTAGCTCTCTCTTTCTCGCTCTCTCTCTCACATCAGGAAGCAGCCTGACATTAAGTAAAGTGAAGGCAATCAACAGACAGAGATGCAGCCAGTTGTTTGGATAATCTGTGCATGGATAGAGTTTCAGTGGTGATAGAAAAGTTGATTATAGGAAGTGGTCTGTTAGACAAATGCGCTTATACTAAGAAACCAAACTGACTGCCAGTCACACACACTCCGGACATCTAGCCACTGCTCTTTTAGGGGTTTAGCATGTTGAGGAAAACATATTTCGGTAGCCGTCCTTTCTTTTCAGCACTTTTCTGTGGTTCGGTGTACATGTGTTTAACTGGCAAACTGCTTCTAAAAATCGCAATATGAATCCAAGATTGACATGCCTCTGCTATGTGGACTGGCATCCTCTGAGCAAAACTGCGTAATGTGAAAACCATGGAATGATATTTTATTGCTGTGGGAAAAAAAGAAAAAGAAATGAAGAGCATAATCTTCTCACATGCAATGCTCAAGCTATTTTTGTGCTGCCAATTCAAGGCGCTTAGGAAACATTTATTCACAAGAGAGGGGAAAGGGTGATGACTGGGAGATGTAAGTCATTATTGCAGTAACAGTCACATTGTTCCAACTCTGAGAGGCTGGCTGATACGGCACAGTGCACTCAGACAACATGACATTGAGGGTTACTATCCCCTACTAAAGTAACCTCCAGCAAACCACAAGCATAGCATAGAGTGAGCCATAGAGAGTGAGTTGTTTAAGGTGACAAACAAAGGAACAAAATCAATAGCTACTATATTGAATTGGGTATGGCCACAGCAAATGCAATTAATGCAACATACCTGTCCTCTGATGTAAAAAGGAACACATATACAATTGGCCCAATTTAGAATATATTGTAACCAGACTCCCTTAAAAATCTTGACTTTTAAAACAATCATGATTATTAGCAGAAATCATTAACTTGAAGAGGATGACATACAAGATTTCAAAGGTCAATAAGTACCACTCTTCAGTTCGGCATACATCTTATGAACCAATTAAACAATTTAACTGGTTCATCTATTCCCTCAATCTCCCTTGTGATAACAAATGGTGGGCAGTAAAAAGGCAGAGTGAACCATTTCTAAAAGATGGCATTTTATGAATAAAATCCTCTACTTAAATAAGCCCCGAGACAAATTCATAAAACGACGTTATTGATTTAAAACAGGTCTTGATTAGGACCAACCAGGAATGCAGACTTGGGAGATAAACAAGGTAACTTTAAAATGTCGCGCTTTTCAATCGTGGCGTTGCGTTTCTCCTTACATGAGTAAACCGCATATTATCAGGGTAGACTTGCAACAATAAATAGTAGACCCAATGAGAGGTCTCCAAATCTCTTGGGATCATAGAGTTTACGTGATCCCATCCGACGGTGACGAATTAACCCCAAGTGTGACGTGTTTTACGCTACAGCTGTCATTTTTCCATTCCATCAAAGTCCTCTGAATCTTTTCGGGGAAAAAACAGCAAATCTTACCCTTTGATTCTTTGAGTTGTTCATCCTTTCAAAAGAGCAGCACTCCGCTTCCCAACTCTCCAAAACTAGCAGCACGGGCGCTTATTTACGCAACACCAAGGTCCGTTCAACGTCCCACACACCCTGTGAAATACCTTCACTCAGATTTTCCCTCTGAGGCAGCTCCATTTAGAGGCTAAAGGAAATAATCACCGAAAATCCGAAAATAGCTGCCGTCTATTAACCTCAGAAGTTGTTATGGATCCGCGCAGAAGACACAAACCTCACTCCTGGCAATTTGGGAACGATCGCGGTCATGTGTTCCAACCCCTCTCTGTGTTGTCTTCATCATCATCGTCATCATCATTGTCGTCGACGACGTCCTAGTAGCTCCAGAGCTCCAGTCCGGATTCACACACACACACACAACACCACCAGCACAAGGAAGGATAAAGACTGACCGGCTGATGGACCAACCGAGAGCCGTTTCTGAGGAGGCGGGTGTGTGTGCGCGCTGTGTGTGTGTGTGTTCCTAATCTGTGTGTAGCTGCGCGCAAGCAGAGGAGAACGAACTGTCATTTACGGCAGTTGCTCTCAAAGCTGAGTCAGGGACCTCCAGCGGTCCTTGAGGAGGATCCATGGGGTGTTGGCAGCAATTTGTTTAAGTGTCATCCCACTGTCATTCACCAAACAGTAAATGAGATTGTACTAAGGCTACATTTTTCTCTCTCAGGGGTTTGTTGTTGTCAGTCCACAGACAGTGTTTACTGTCCCATGGGGTCCCTCACACATAAAGGCAGTGCATAGTCTAAAGCTATATTGGAAGAAACTGACATAAGAAGGATTTGGCAGCCCCGACTTTGGCCATAGTTTGAAGTGGGATGCAAAGTGAGTCAATAAAATGCACTGTGGTCGCTCTGCCTACACCGCCCAGTGGAAAAAAATACCTTTTTTTAAGTTATGACTCAACTTTTTTTTCACAAGGCACTGGTTAATATGCCGTTCGCATTGCTACAACAGTGCAGGCAAAACAACCCACTTTTACCACACATTCTTCCTTGCTTCTGAACAGCTGAAGTGTATTAAAAAAAACGTTATCTCTGCATTTGTATTGAGGACAGTTTATTTTCTATTAATTTATAATAATTGCTAATTAGATACACAAGACAGTCACAGTAAAACCTGCCTTTGTTAGGTGATCCCATAGAAGAGATGCTGTGCATGTAGAGGACTATAAACGCTCTACTGAGTAGTACATTTTAAGTCCCGGATTGGCCCAGGGATAATGTATGCAATGAGTAAAATATGGCCATCATCATATTTTAATTCTTGGAATTAGACAGGGAATTAGCCAAAGGGCTAATGAAAAAAAAAATTACAATATCAAAACATCACAGTGTGCTCAAACAATATTGGCCATCAGCCTACATTTGGTGCATTTATATGTAATTCTGCTGACAGAACAAGTCATCATTCAGGGAAAAATAAAAATCTCTACCCGTATCTCTCTGCTCTCTCTTTCTGTGCCTGCCTCTGCTTATTGCATGGCCCCTGTGTGCGCACTGGGAAGTTGCTGTGCGGCTGAGTGCATCAGCTTGTCGACCGGTGATGTATGAGAGTGATTTGTGGGCAGGTGGAAACGGAAAACACAGAAGAGTCCAGCTAGAATAAAAGTGTGGGGAATAAACCTGCATGGCTCCAGGAAATCCGCACTGGAAAACTAATAATTGGAGTGTTAGGGATATATCTTGCAAACAGAGAACGTTATGAAAATATACCTCTGCAGGAATTAACCAAAAAGCATCAAACATCTTTATTGTTTTAATATTTTCCTGAAGATCAGCAGAGCAAAATGGCTACAACCTCATTAAAAGAAGACAAAAACCACAACACTTGTTTTATTGCGTGTTGTTTGTGGGTTGAGAAGTGGAATGAGATAGAGTACACTGTCCTGAGATGCAACAGATGACATGTAGGAGGATCAGGATGGAGGAGGAGAGAGTCAGTCTGTGGGCAGCCTTGGCTAATGGCAACAGAGCAACAAAGTCCACCTCAATGGTACAATAATACATCTGTGCATTTGGCTGGGTGAAAGCAGTGCTGAACCTCAAGCCAAGGACAACAGAGGAGGACGGGGGTGCTTTGTCCTGGCATTCACTTCATCAACACCAACAAAAATGTTACAGTAAAATTTGCCTCTAACCCTATAATCCATCGCGCTCTCTCTCTGCTCATCTCTCCGTGTGAGTAGACGTGGTAACAAAAACAAGATGAGCCTTGATAACTCAGGACTTAGAGCTGTAAATATCCTACAGTTAATGAGATTAAGGTTTCATCAGCAAGAAGCTGTGCCAGAGAGCCAGCCAGAGAAGTGCTGTTGGAGACAAATTTACACTCACAGTTCAGGGAACAACACGAGTGATTAACAATACCGATACCGGCATGTACAGCATACACTGACTAAACAGTGGTGGCATTTAACTATGTTGTCACCTGTTGAATTGGAATACGGTATGAGCCAAACAATGACACATTACATATTCAAGGAATCTGGACATAAGATAAGGAACATACTTGGACAGTGAGTTTCAGTTTTCCCATGCTGAATGACTCAGTGGGACCATTGAATTAATGATTACCATCATTCCCAGTGTCACTACACAGCATTTGACAGAATGAGAGAACATTCCTCCAGCCAGGCTAACCTACTCAGCCCCCTCCCTCTGAGACTTGAGCACTTCCTATTGACTCACCGACAAGAGTGTTTTTCTCAAACAAGTGTTTCCCCTTCTTCTCTGCTGCTACTGCACATCCTCAAGATCCCTTCCTCCCTCTGTAGACGAAGAGTCTGTTGTAGCCTTGTGTCTAATTATAGGATATCTTCCCAAACCATTTCTGTTTAATTTGTAATCTTTTCATAAGCGTGAATAATAATGGAATCTTAATTCTTATCACAGCCTGAAAGAGCAACATCGCAGAAAATAAGCTTTGCAAAATTCACACCTCGAGTTTGTGCAGATTTTAATCTGCTGCCTCTGATGACAGCGGTCGTTAAAGGACAGGCCTGTGTTTCTCTTTCAAATATTTTACCCACATTTTTCACAGCCCTTTGTTTGAATAAAGGTCTCTGGGTAATTTCACATAAACTGACCCAAAGGAAGCACTGGAGCACATGGATAAGCTTCAATTGCTTTATTGCAAGGTGCCGGGAATACGAGTCAAAATACAGGAATTTGATTGCTTTCTCTTCCTTTTACCACCAATTTTTAGACCGTAATTTCTTTTATGGTGGCTTTTATGGTGGGTAGCCTATCAGCCCCCTATTGGCCATAAAAGAGCATGGCAACATCTACAAACAAACTGGATCATTCACTCCACTCTGCTGAACTGTGCCTCAAATCTGAGAAACTGTGACCATATTATTATGTTCCTGTCATGGTTTTATCTTATGCAAGGACCAAGAAACATGTAGTGACATGCTTTCCTGCTAGTGTCAGGCTGCCCCGAGAAAAGCTCATGGGATGCTGGGAGTAGACTAGATGACACCAAACAGACTTGACATCAACATCACGGAGTGATTGATTCAAGCTTGTCAAAACATGTAAGAGGTGATATTCATTCACATCTCATAGCTGTGTAGTTTACATACTAATATACTGCAGAGTTTACCTGTAAATCTAAATGACAAAAACTGCATATCTCATTATTATCACTACAACAGTATCAACATCTGCAACATGAGAAACCTAATAAACATCTTGAGACATGTCATCATTGATACATAGCTATTGCGAACTATACCTTAGTATTTTGCAAGTTAAATAAACAGAGATCATATTCAAAGCTATATATATATACTGACCGTCAATCTTGGTGGATTTTACAGTGACAGCTGCGGCTGCAGAGGACACAAGCTGTGTGTGTTTTTATGTAGGCCCCAAAATAGTCCCTCAATAAACTTACACACAAAGTTACATAACCACCAACAGCCAGTCTGTGTGTAGAGCCGCACGGATCAATGACACAGTGTTTCAGAGCGGCTCAGTGTAGCAGGGGTTAATAGGGGTCTCAGTCCGGTTAGCGGTTCGTCTCAACCAATCATAGAGAGCTATATACCTCTCCCCAGTACCAACAGGGATCCCTGTCCCTTTCCTGAGTCTATCCCAACAATAAGATGGATTAACCTTTTCATCTCCGAATGACGATAAACATATACTGACATATGGACACTCTTTAACTCTGACTATAGGCTCTGCACGCTTTTTCTAAAAATAGTTGAAGGCGAAGGAGGACACAGAAGGTAATAGAGTCAAGTGTGTGTGTGTGTGTGTGTGCGTGTTCTCATTTGTGTCTGTGAATGTAGAGAGAGTAGTCACGGGACGATATGAAAATGTCATGTCATGATTATGCTGGCCAGAATTATTGCAATTAACAATATTATCCTGGTAATCATCAAAATATGCTTAAAACTCTTAAAATGGCTCCAAAACATATTGGAATCACTTAACTTTACAAGACTTAAAACTAATACTTTCTATTGAATCTTACTTTTTTTTAGTGAGCATCATTTTTACACAATCTTAAATAAGGTAATTCTATAAGGTATCTCATAAGGTCTGGTCTTTTTTACATAATTCCTGTCTTTTTAAAATCAGGCTCTATTTTTCACTTCTCTTCCATAATAGCAAGCTAGGCAGCTTCCTAAAGTCAATATTATCCCGATAATAGAAATTTGCCATGAAGAACTTATTGTTCTTTATTTCCCCATCAAGGAGACAGCAGGAAGTTGAAAAGACGATGGTATGAACACAACAGCCCATGTAAAATTCTCAAAGGGTATTATGCACACCCCTCCCACACAGACACACACACGCATCTTCTCCTAGTGTGACCCTGACATTTTTAACCCAAGTCCCAAACATGACATCATCCGGCTGGAGAGTTTGTTCCACTGATCTCATCATGGTGAGGTACAGAGGTTGCTTTTTTGTGGAGGGGGAGTTGTCTGGGGGTGGAACAGCTCAGCCATGCCTCTCAACACCTCGTACCACAACAAGAGGCCCCCTTGTCAGTAACCTTGGCCCTCGCATCTACCTCAGCCCTAAGCCCCAGCTCCTGCTGACCCGCATCTAAACCCTGGAAGTCCCCCGTGACAGTTTTCCTTTGCCATTTAGGTTTTCCTTAGCAGCACAACCATCAATCTGAAGGCGTCCAACCACAGAAGTCAATAAAACTCAAGCTCATCTTTTGTTGCTGTGATAATTAAGCCTTCTGCGAATGCTGCAAGGCCATCTGCTCAGCTTTCTCTGGTTGTTTTAATGTTTATTAATTTAAGTCATACAAAACCTAAGTGACAAACAGCTATTTATGTTAAGTTAGTGGGTCTGTTACAGACGCTGTGAAACAGAGAGATGGAGACAGAAACAACAACATCATTACATCCTAAATGCAAGAGAGAAGAGATCATGTCTTGTCCTTGATTAAAGCAGAATGGACGCTCAGATGGCAGCCCTCCAAATGCTGACAGAGTTATTCCACCTGCCAACGCACCCACACTTACACACACACCCACACACACCCACACACACACACACACACCAACTCAGTGGCCAAGGATCCCGCAGTGTGCAGTGATTCAATTAGACACTTTGGCTTGCTGCTCAAACACACATACCCTGCCCCAAAAGGTACAATCTGTAGAGTCACAAGGATGCTGGTGATGCCAAGGATGCTTTCAACTTCACTGAGGAATGGATTGTTTTAATGGCGGTAATTGCTTGTTTAGAAAGCCCTAGCTTCTCTTGTCCTCCGCCTCTCTGACTTCCACCTACTCTCTGTTCCAGGCAACTACCTTTGCCTGGTAACAGCGTTGGGAGGGATAGAGAGATTAGAAACACAAAAATAGACTGAATTTATTCATGCACACTTAAAAACTCCCCCACATACTCTACATAAACCTCATCAACAGACACAAATCAATAAAGTCACCGCATGAACCATAAACTTCCACACAATCCTGTACACTGTGCAGAGTTTATCTCACAAGCTGGAAAGCACACTTAAATAGAACACACAGATGCAAGCAGAAATTGCATCCATATGGACGAACACAAAAGCAACATCTACAGGCTCAATTAAACACATTACCAAATGCTCTGTTTAAACACAAAGAGAACCATCTGATTTAACAGCCTGTGCAACCAGCTGCATCGCCAGAACATGTTCAGACGATCTTAATTACATGTTTTACAAAGGAATACAGTGTTTTTTAATATCTCCACTTCAAAACAGTGACTTCTGAGCTGTTGACATGATAAGCCAAACAGCTTTAAATCCAATCTGTGCTCATTTGAATAAAGCCTGCAGTGTCAATTCAAACAGCTTAAGTTATGTTCATTGCAGCTGCAAAAGAGTCCTTTGACTAAAAAGCCAAAGTGTCTTTGTGTGTGCCCAGGTGAAAGCCGAAAGAGTGGATAAGGAGGATTAAAGAAAGTTTATGCTGAAGGGTGAGATAAAAGAGTGTGGAAATAAGGGCCGGAAGCTGAGATAGAGGCGGCAGCAGAGTGAAATTATCAAAAGATCCAGGTGGAGAACGTGAGGAAAGGGAAGTTAATGACAAAAAGAAACAGGCTGGGAAGGAGCTGGGAGTCAGGTCGATGTTCCAATAACAGCATCTCTCGGTTTGGCTTTGCGTTTTCTCCTTCTCGCTCTCCTAGCTCAAGCCTGCTGTTTTTCAAAGGAAGCTTGGCTCAGGCCGCGGCATCTAACTGGTTCCTGCTCACACAGTGGGCCCATTCAGACCTGTACTGCACCTCCTAACCGCTGCATGGGCGATGGCTGGGGTGAGGACTGAGGTATGGGGTGAGATAAAGCACTCTGGTGAAGTCCAGGGGGACTGCAGAGGTGAGGTGGGGAGCCAGATGGTTTAAAGTCAGTAGACTTGAGGCTGGCAGGGGAGAGAGGAAGGCTTGGAGGAGATAGCTTAGAGTTAGGGGCTAGATGTGTGGTTCCAACAGGGAGAGGAGGGCTTGGTGTGCGATGGGTGTGTGTGATGTGATACAAAGCCCTCTTTCTCCACTACCTCACACACTCTGTGCCTGCATTTGGCTTACAGCACTGGAAGAACTGGAATCGACTGTAGCTATCCATGAAATAGATGCCAAAGACACACTTATAAATACACCACGCACACACACACAGCAAACAGACTAAACCCCATGTGCAGAACACTTACATGTGAATAAACCTGGCTATTTCCATTCATTTTGAGACTGTTGCAATACTGTAGGAAGTTCTTATATCTAATTCAAAACAAATGCAAAAAGCCCATAAAAAAAACCTCCCATTAACAGTGAAATCCAGGGTGATAAACCTAATGTCCTTAATCAAAGCAAAGCACTCGGCTTGATTATATGGCTTACAGTATCGGCTTATTACTCTTTGCAAATATTTACCCACAGACTCTCAGAAGCACACAGGCGAGCTCAGCGGGTTAGCGGTGTGCGATGAAGTAGTCCGTTGTGGAGGAATGTGTTTTGGCTCAGATGTAACTGTGTATCCTGTATCACGAGCGCTGTTAGCTTTAGCACACCTTCCACTGAAGCAAGCAGGTCTGGTGTAACTTAGGCTACCTAAACAACCTCACAGCTGAACTAACATACGCACACACTCACCTAGATGCGCACACACACACACACACACACACACACACACACACACACACACACACACACACACACACACACACACACACACACACACACACACACACACACACACACACACACACACACACACACACAGGTTTCAACTGCTGACTGCTTCTTCATGGAACAATATATTGATATTTACGTCAATGCTAAAGGGATGAATTCATCACAAGGACAGAAAGGGCAATACAATAAAGATTGAATAATTGAATGACAACGTTAAAAGAAGAATTTAACTGAGGATGACAAGAACAGAAAGAATAGGACCAGAACAAATAAAAAGAAAATCGAGGCTAGGTCCACGTAATGCAGGGGATTGAAGCTAAATCTCACATGCACTGTTTAGCAGTCCCAGTATAAATAAGATTAACCTTTGCTCTTTCTACAAATTCATCATCCAGGTTGGGATTCATCAGTCTAGCCGGAGTGCACAAGAAGATGCTGGTTTACTGTCCCAGAGCAGGGAGGAATTAACTGCTGTCAATTTGGCCTTTACCCTCCAGGACCTTCTACATTTAGAAAGCATGAAGTCAGGGTAGACATCTCTGTTACAAGGACGGATACTTAGAAGGCTTTATATACAGTAGGGAAATGGCAGAATAGCCAAAGTTTATGTTTTCTGACACATGACGACAAATACGACCAAGGGAACAAACTGAATCACATAGAACAGATATTTCTGTGCAAGCACAGTTTCAAATAGAAACAGAGGCTGTATTGATCTGGGTGGACGGATCAACTTCTGATTAATCCAACTCAATCAAACGGTCACGGCAGTGATCTGAGAACAGATGAAGAGAGGCTGCATGAATACCAGCCAATGGATATTTAACGCCTGCATGTGGTGTCTAGAATCCACAGAACTATCTGAGGCATGGCCACAGCTAAGTTTAGGGTGTGGGAGCGTGTGAGAGGTCAAACATGAGTCCCGGGTGAGGCAGCAAGAAACTCCCACGAGAGCTCATCGTCAAAAAAGGGTCAGAGCTCCCTTGACTACAACATGTTAGGGTCAATCTGTCTATTTGCTTAAGGACATCTATAGGACTTGTGCATTATTATTAAAATCATAGTTGTAGTATATTAGCCTGATTACGAGTAGTGGTGCAACGGATCATAAAACTCACGGTTCACAGATCAGGGTCACGGATTGGATCAGCACAAAAGAAAAAAGGGAGCAAATATAACTTTCAGAAATCCCTGATCAGGTTTTTTTGCCGCCTATACTAACTGCTGATCGTTGATGATCCATATTGGCAGATACATATCCCTTTCTTGTTTGATTACAGCGGTCTACAAGGCTCCAGACTTTTAACCAGAGTCCAAAATATTATTTCCACTGCTTTGAGTAAAATATTAAATGTTATCCTTTTACTTTGTTAAAGTCATCTAGAGTGTTTTTTCTTCTTCTTCATAAAAACACACAATTCAAATGATATGGAAATATTGCATTTTTATGGATTAAACAAATCTTGTCAGGAGTTCTAACGATGTATGCATCATAATATATAACCAAACGGAATCTACGTTCTTTAACCATTAGCGATGCTGCCATCGTTAACTATATTGTCCTGTCAATTTAAACAAGGATTGGTTGTTTACAATGTAACATAAAAGCATAACTGCTGATGTCAGTAAGACATCATTTCACATTGTGATGGTTAACGTTAAACTGTGTAATTAATCCGCGGTTCACATGGTGCCGAACCGTGAGGCGGGATCCGTACGGATCACAGATCGACAATGGTCTGTTACACCACTAATTAGGAGCATGATATCCTGTTTGACTATCGCTGAAGTGTTGAACATCAGCAGATAATTTGGGGATTTTCTAACCACAGTAGCTTTATCAAAATGTTTTTATTTATTTAGCTACCCTTCTAAGTTGGTGTTTTTCACAGGTTCAACAAATAGTGAAGGGTCAGTTGATTTAATACCTCAACTGTAGCAGAACCCAAAAAGGGGATCTCTTAAATCTTTCATCTGACAATATCATTGGTATGATAGCAGCCAGAGCTGTAGCAGCTTAATGCCCCAGGCTGCACCCCTTCTGAGTTGAGCAGGGCCACTGTGGCCCAGTGAGGTCAACACACATACACACTCACTCACTGAGAAAGTATTGTACTGTCAGAAACAATGCCTGACTTACAGAATGGACACAACACAAATCCTGCTTTTATAACTTGCGAAACCCTTTACACAAATGTCCACATTTAACTCTGTTGAAGCCACGATCTGTGCATTCAAGGCCGGTCTGCAGGCTAAAATTAGACCAGTGAAAAAGTGTCTATCTACGGCCCTCGGGCAATACCCATGTGGTGAAGGCGACAGGACGGTGGGGACACAGCCTGAGAAGGTGAAGAGAGATGAGAAGCAGGATAGGCGAAAACAACATTAAAAGCAAAGCAAAGTAAATAAAAAAAATCGTTGTATTTGGGTTTGTAGTGACAGGACGTATGCGTCTCTTATAAGACAGCAAGTTCAATGACATCATTTTGTTGCTCCCGTTGGGAAAAAGTAATTACACAAGACCATTTCCTGTTTCCCATTGGCCACCTCTCTGTATTCTTTGGGCAAAATGCTTTTTACCCTAAAGAAGAAGCGCTGCTGCGACTGTCTTATGGAGGAAAAGACAACAAAAAAAACATTACATTGGAGCCAAGAATGCAGATATTCCTATTACAAACAGACTTGTTAAAACCTGAAGACCAGAAAAATGTCTTCCTACTGAGTGTGCAAATAACACAATGGCTGTTCTCTTTCCCCTCCTGACACAGCAATTATACGAGACTGAGGAATGCTGGAACCTCAGGACATGCGTGATTTTCTCACTTTTTAATTATTTTTAATTGACAAATATTCTTATCTTCTGAGATGACCAGTGCAAAAAAACAGCAGCAAACAAGGTGTTTTTCTTTATAGTTTGCAAATCTATATATGTGTATGCATTGGGTGAGAGTAGCTTGATGTTGCCGCAGGGAAAAACAAAGAGGAGGAGAAAAGGGTTTACAGTGTAATAATTGCAAGTCGTGATGATCCAGCAGGACGTTTATGAAAGACCCTGGAGCAAAAAAACATCCATAGCTAGCTGAAATTACAGTTAAACTGTGGGCCGTGAAGCTCAGCTACATACAAAGAATCCCTGTCTCATAAACCCACCCAGGCAGAGGAGACATGGGGGGAGGGAGGGGAAGAGAGAGCGACTGAGCAAACAAGTTAGTGTTTACCAGCAAAAAATACTTATATGAGCTGAAGGCGAGCACAACTTTTTTGTCCAACAATCTGAAATTCTCACTGGTTATTGCAGAGTAATGACCTCTGAACTCCCTGTGAAGGAGCAGAAGCGACACATTTTCCCACAGGGCTAAATACGGGCTCAACGTTTCGTTATTATACATTCCTACCCTTGCAATTGCATTTACAGAAATAAAACTGAGACAAATAAAGGCACAAAAATGCCTGTTATCTACATACCAACATAATGCCCCAGATTCAATTCAACCACTTTCAAATCTATGTCCGAGCTGTAAACAACTGTATCAAAAGGAGGCTCTGTGACAAGAACTAATAATCGGATTAGTTCCCGATCAATTTGTTGGTAAAGACACCTTGTGACAGCTGCTTTGTGACATGTTAGGCTACAAGTGCTATACAAACCTCAGGACAATCTAGCGGCACAAGTGTATCAAAAGTTCACCGAGGTGTTTTTAAGGCAGATTCAAGTATTTAGGAACCATAATGTCTCAAAAAGAGAATAGACTACAGGCTGCACACAAGCTGAAGCTGGCATTAAGTTGTATTGCTCTGTGGCGCTTGGCACAGGTATAAACAAATAAACACCTTGCACATGAAAACGATGCCAAACTGCTAGAAGGTACAACACACCAGTGAGTGATATCACCTCTCATACAGCCCTTGTGTCACACAGCTGAAGGCTTTTTGGACCAGATTTCAGTTGACATATAGTGGAAGAGAGGCACTCTGCCTTTTTTAACAGCTGCAGCACAGACAGCCCATATCTTTGCAGATTATTGGGCAAGAAAATCAAGTATAATAAAATTTCGCTTGGAAAATCTTGTAACATTTCCAGTGGCCACATGTCTCATTTTAGTCATTTCCACAGAAATAGTTAGTACATTGTTGATATGAGCATGTTGTATGGAATGACTCCTTTCGGTCTTTCTCAGAACACAATACTAGCACACACAAACACACACACACACACACACACAGGAACTTATGAGGCCCATATGTGCAGCTGTGGACTGTGAGTGAACCCTAGTTGGAAGGGGAGACACCGAGAGGGAGAGATGGATGGCATGTGGTGTTGTTTTCTGTTTACTGTCAGTGTAAGATTTGCCATCTGTAACGGGGAGACCACACCAGAGCCAGCTCTACTTGTTTGTCACTTATAGAAAGATCCTTCACCAAAACTCCTCTGTAAACGTTACAACAAGCAGAAGCACAGCTGCACACACAGCTAACACTGATACAAAAAAGATCTGCTTGTTCTCAGTGTGGATATCAATCAAGAAAAATGAAACAGTGCGAGACATGACCACACACCCCACAGCTATGAGATTGTGTAAAATCTGGTGAAGACAAACGAAAAACGCGAGCAGAGGGTCAGAGACAAGTGATGGTCAACTGGAAATAGAAATAAACTTGTACCTGTAAACTGAGTGCAATCTGGCGGATGTACATCATATTGAGATCCTCCAATATCCACAGTTTTTCCTCCATGTTTGCGAATTTATCAACTGGCATCCTTTCAGCAGATATCCACACGATGACTTGTTCTCCTTGAAGGTGTAATGATCCGGCTCAAACAGCTACGCCACAGGTACCGGGGAGAGAAAGTTCATTTTGACAGAGTCTCGTACAATTAATGCGTAAAACAATGCGTAAAAAGTTCAGCTCCTCATGCAAAACAAGACTCCGGGAAAGCAAACATAGGTGGAGTGGATGACAGCATCAGCTGCACTGTAGTAACCTTGTCCATAAAAAATCCCCCAACCCGTATACGGCGCGTATTCTTCCTCTCTACTTTTCTCCGGGCAACAAAGATCCTCTCAAAACACCCACAGTCAACACCCAGCGGTTGCTGGGAAAGAATGGAGCCTTTTAAAATGCAGTTCTTCTCTTTGTTTCCCTGCGTCCTGATTGTGAATGCCGTCTGTCCTCTGTGTGACAAGAGACCTCTCCACAAAAGGGCATCGCCTCTGCGTGAGTGATCGACACAACTAGTCCACTGTGTGTGCCCTGACGCTCCCCAACTCGGCGCTAAATTAACCCCTACGACACGACGCGCCTCTGGTGATGGTAATGAACTTTTAAAAAAAAAGAAGAAAGGGGGAGGAAAGAGGGAGAGATTACTGTAGCAGCCCCTACGCCCCTTTTAAACAAATAAATAGCAAATACCACACCACCACACAAGCATAGCTGAGTGGGAAGCTTTGTTCTTTTTACTGGCTGATAATAAATGGTGAAATTATAACCGTGTCAGCTGGCACTTCATGAGGGAGTGAAAATGAACACCCAGAGATGTTATCTAGCAGTAACCTAAGAGAGTTTGAGACATCAAAACAAGGGAGATTATAGGGAAATTAAAATCTATCCATTTTTTTTACTTTGAAAAAAGAAGAGATTCGCTTTAAAAACAAAACGTGTGCTGCTGTTGAAAATGTATATACTGGAATAGCACTTACTTCAAGAATAAATGATATACCTTAGTAGGCCACAGGGTCACAAGCATTTGTCAAAGCCAAATGCATATTTCATAGAGCAGATCCCCAGTGTCACAGATCCTTTCAATCTTTTATAGTTTAACCTCTTAAATATTAATTTAAGTCTCTCCTGGCAATTCTTACCACACCCAACAAAAATATCGGCTCCTATAAGACATTCAGTTGGATAGTTAGATAGTTAGATGTCACAAAAATATGAGAAAGGTATTTTTAAAGTTAGAAATATTTCCCAACTCTAAACAATCATTAAAAAAGGTCCACGAGGACAGTCCCCTTCCCATCTCAGCAGCTGCTTGGTGGCCAGCCTTTTCTCTTCTCAAAACAAGAAAATCCAAAAGTTTGCGCCATGACTTTCAGCCATAAGACGTACTAATGGTTCCGCTTCTGGTTTACGGCCAATCTGCCTTCGCTCTTCAGAACGTACAAGGCAAGTACAGGAGCGTTGAGACCCAAATTGTTCTCTGCGGCGCGTTAATCCTGGACCCCATAGAGCTGTTGTGTCTATCCTTCCTCGCAGCGTGGGTTAGTCCACGCTGCGCAAACCAAGCAGACAACTTAACGGGAAACCGGCGTCACAATGCGCACTGCTGAGAGAGGCGCATTAATTAAAACACATTCTTCTGATACACGCCAACACCAACGCAAGCGAGTGGACGATCCCTCCTAATACTTCATTATTAAGAATTAGGATGGTTTTCTTGATACAAGTCACTTTGACGTGACCCTTCTCCACGCACATGTCCATATGGCACTCCATCACTGAAGCACGTCCTCCAAACTCTTTTACAAACAGTGAAAACAAAAGGAGCTGTAAAAGCCCTTTCACCTCAGAGGAGGAGAGGGGGGCCAGTAGCGAGCGCGGTCATTTACCCAAGAAAAGCCTCCACCCTCAAGAGTCTAAATCACAAGGCTCATCTGTGGCTCCAACACACAGAGAAGAGATTTATTGCTCTCGAGGTGGAAAGAGAAATAGTGGAGGTGCGCACACAGAGGAAGGGGTTATAGGGCTCGCACAGCATTCAGGTATTTGAGTGTGTGTGTGTGTGTGTGTGTGTGTGTGTGTGTGTGTGTGCATTTGATTCACAATTCACTGTGTACATTCATATGCAGTCAATCCCATCGGAAAGTCGGATCTGTCATGCTGCTAAACTAGAAAAACATTCACTTAACAAGAACTCAGACGCCTTGAACACGATACTGAATTGTGTTAAAACAAGCCTTTAATGAAGTGATACAGTTTTTCTCACAGCTGTTCTCACTTTTTCGTTGAAACACATGGATGTGTTTTAAACTATTTACAAGCAATGGGACAACAATGTATTATCCCAGTGTCACTTAATCCTTTCAGTCGTTCTTTAGTCTCTTTTACAGCAGCAGCCGTTCTTTGGAGCAGAACATGCTGCAGGTAAATCTCCCTGCAGTACAGCACAAAGACTGACACCTTTTGACAAAAGCCTAGAGGCTGAACAAAAACAGACAGAAAACAGCTATTATCTCAATGACAGGGCACGCTGGCAGGCAGGTAGGCAGGCAGGCAGGCAGGCAGGCAGGCAGGCAGGTGACTAGCTCAAACATAGAGCATCGCTGCTTCTTGGCCAGGAGCCACCGAGGACGAGACAGGCTCAGGTACTCAGGGACAGTTGATCAGCGGTTAGTGCACGCCTAACAGCTTTAGGCCTGATTGGGATTTCTGTTATGTTTAATGTTAATTACCTACTGATGGGATGGTGGATTAGTAGTTTGGTCTCACTGTAGCAGGGCCAGATGTGCTAATTGTCTGCCTAAAGGGAGAAGTGAAACCAATATATTACACAATCAGTTAATCCAACGCTAACTCCTAGGTTTGATCAAAGCAGGGGGGGGATTAGGTAACATTAACAGGAATCACTTGTTCCATGGGAAGATTAGAACGTTTGCATAAAATCCCTTCTTCCAAACACACACACACACAATATGTTTTGAGAGGGTTGGACTGCTTTCAAGACAATAGCTGGTGGGTTTCTTGTTTCTGAACTGATGTGTGGAGGAATACGGAAAACTTCCTGTCCGTACAATTTATCAGCTGGAGGAAAACTTGCTGGAGTCGGAGCTGAGAGTTCCTCAGCAAGTGGTTTGCAATGGAGGAAAGAAAAGGTATTCATCTTAAGACATATTTATATTTTCATCTTTTAAAGCATCAGTTATTGGTCAATCAGGCTGACAGTGGTGATGTTTTAGGCAATGAAGTGAGCATGGAAGGAGAGGCTATAGAGACAAATGGACTCCACACAATTTGTGTATAAATGAAGATGAAAGTAAATTACACCTTTCTTATTGTAAATGTAAGAAATGTCCAAGGACCAATTTATTTGGACTACGGCAAAGGTCAAAGTTTAAATAGGTCTGTAAACTATGATTGATATTTAGATTACACAGTTTGGGTTATACTCTTACTGTTTGCCTTCAAGTAAGTTGTTCTAACCTGGATGCTTCCGGAACTCTGCAGTTAACTTTTTGATTATTGAATGTCATTGTTACCGATATTATAGGAATAAAGACAAAATCTATTAAAAACTAGTTGTAAGAAATCCTAATCAACTTTAATATTACCAGACTCAAATGCTTTACAATAGAATATGATACTCTGCAAAGTGTAAAGAAAACAAACACACATGATTATCACGCGAATGTCATTTTCATCTTCTATTCAGCACTCTTACAGCCTCAGATACCAACGCCATCTTTTATCTTCACAACTGTAGAGCATCTGTTGAAGGTTAAAAGCTGCAGTCTGTGACAGCAGAACATGGCAGGGAAACAGGAGAGGGCCCCGGGCCAGCAGGGCCCCAAACCACAACAAAGAGCCTTGACTGTCATCTAGACCCAATCAGAAAACTGAACCCCGCCCACACCACGACTCCCACTCGCCAACTGAGACATATGCACACAAACATACACTTACGTATACAAATACACACCCAGGCATAAACACACATAAACAAACACTTTGTGAGCCGTGTGAACATGGCACACACACGCACACAATGAACATGTGGCAGAAGTGTCTTTCTGATTATGGCCTGCCAAGCAAACATCCTCCCTGTTGTTTCACACAGAGGGCAAAACATCTAAAGAAGAATTATTACAGAACTCGTCTCTCAGGGTGTTTGTACACTCTCATTCAGTTGATTGCACAAGGACAGTGCAAGAATAAGAGGCATTTTTCAACTCATTTATAGTCACACACTGAAAATGGGATCTTCCAAAGTGCCAGGTTACAAATCTGATCCTGTAAAATGTGCATCACAACAGCCTCAACAGATTTGAATATCACAGGGCGTCAGTTACATGGCAGTGTTACGGCAGGCACTGGGTCACATCTGTTTGACTTGATGACAGCAAGGCGTGACGAGCTGTGAGACCAGACGCATCATAGAGAAATCCCCCTGGAGGTCAGTTCTCAGTTATAGAGCATGGAAAACCTGTGCTGACAGCTACGCATTCATATGTCATACACAGAGACAGAGTAATGACATTGTAAATCTCATCGACAGTCTTCCTTGTTATTAGATGTATCACTTTCAGTCTGTAATGTCTGAGTGATCTAACTTCTTCTGGAAGATTATATAAAGGGGATGTTATGACGATGTCATAAAGAACGTTTTACTCTATATCCGTCATCAAAATCGGAGTAATACTGCAAATGAAATGTCGGACATGGACCCACAAATCATGCAGATGGTTCTTCTACGGGAAATTCCATTTTGAATAGGATGCATGTGTCACAGTCGGATTAGCTTAGAGAACACACACACACACACACACACACACACACACACACAGTCTTTTTAGCACCTGGTTTGAGGGGCCATCTTATTTCTGAACATAACTCCTAAAGGAAAAACAAGCGGGAGTACTCGTACACAAAGATACGCACACACACACACACACACACACACACACACACACACACACACACACACACACACACACACACACACACACACACACACACACACACACATATAGAGAGAGACAGTTGTGCAGCATGTCAGGAGTAAGCAGAGCACTCATGGCTTCTGCCCAGAATCCTTGCTGACTTTGAGGAACTCTACCTCAGCCTGTCACAGGAGACAGCAGCATCTCATCATTCTGAAGAACCGGGCCACTCAGTGAAAGAGAAACTCACTCGTAAGGCAATTTATCTCCATTGATTTCTACCCTCAGGGGTGCAGGCTGTGCAATATCAGAGACAGATATGAGTTGATTTAAGAGGATATGTACACTGAGGCAATTAATTTAGTATCTAATCATATGAATGCTTTTCTTAAACTACTATTAATGACTGTAAGGTGAATATGAAGTGAATGTCAAATCTGTAGGACAAGTTATTAAGATGAGAGGAAAGTGCATCTTTGGCTCCTTGGCTGCTACAGGATCTGAAATGGAGCAATGGCTCCCTCTGCAGAGCAGAAACAGCATCACAGCAAGATGTGCCACAGTGTGCAGTCCGGCACGTTGCACGGTAAAATAGTAATAATAATTATAGCCATTATTATTATTATTATTATTATTAAACATTAAGTTGAGATGTGTGCCCACACAAATGTGTTAGTAATAATTGTTGAATGATAAGGATGTGCTCAACCAAAGACATTCTTATAAGACCAATAGAAAGATCAGTAAAAGTGAGTTTCTCCACAAAAATCAACCAAAAAATCTTATGTTTACCAGAGATGTGCTGATACGATTCTTGGAAATAAGTAATTCAGCATGAACAAAACGGCTATAGAAATTTAAGACCAAAATAACCGATTGGTGCACCAAGAGGGTGCAGCCCTATGAATAACAGACTGAGAAAGAGGTAATGTGTAGTAGTATGTATGTAGTATTCCTTTCCAAGACGAACCAGACATGACATAAATGAGCTCTACAGACATGAGACTCATCAGTAAAGAGAAAGACAGAAATAAAGAGAGACGGAACAAAACTCATTGTTCCATATAAATAGTCAATATTAAAGAAACCCACAAAATGTAGCACTTCTATTTGCCGTGACGTCACTTTTGCCAGACCATAATGAATGTTTTAGAGGAGCTGCTGTTTGTAGTAAAAGTCTTTCTGGGTAAAGTTAAAAACAGGAGCCACAAATGTAAACATCTGCAGAAACAATATAAGAATGTAAACATCTGCAGAAACAATATAAGAATGTAAACATCTGCAGAAACAATATAAGAATGTAAACATCTGCAGAGGAGACATTAGGGGGACCATATCTCAAACTATGACAAGCATAACATCTTTAAACTTTACTGATTTCTGGTCAGCTAGGAGTGAGGCAGAAGAAAGGTTGATATGCGTGGGTCACTCTGGCTATTTTGTTTAAATTAATTGAGATATTTCACCTCCAATCACTTTTTTAATGTGCCCAACAACATGTTTAGGAGTAATGTTTGTGTTCAGGTTGTAATTTTTCATAACACTGAATTTAAATCTAATAAAAATGTTTATAGGTGGAATTTTAGTTGTCTTGCTTTCAAGTACACACGTTTGAGTTTTGTTGATTAACATGAAATATAAAAATGACATCACTCAAATAATCAGCTGCAACCATCCCTTAGTCAGCTGGTTTTCTCATCTGGCTGGCTAGTCACAGTTTTGGGGAATCCCCTGGCGAGAGCTGAATCCGGATTACATTTACACATATACACCCTGAATACATATTGAACTTTATAATGTGCCCTACACACTGTATATTTACAGGGCTAGTTACGTGGACAGTTAATCAATCAATTCTGTTTTTGATTAGTCATTTAGTCTAATAAATGTTAGAAATAGTTTAGTTTTTAGCACAATATATATAGAGATTTTTTTAAATGGCCATAGATTTTTTAATAAAATCGGTTTTCAACTGTGCATTTTTGACGGTTTCAAATTAAACACAAATATATTTTACAGCTTTTAAATGATGAACCTTATTTTGACACTTATGATTCTTGTTATGCTACAATCATAACTTAAAAAGCTGACTGCCAGACCTCTTTTAGTGCTGACAAATGGCACTAACTGGCATTCAATATGATCCATACTATCAGTGTTTTTGGTAATATAATTGTTACTTCAACATTTAAGTCTCTTTTTCACAGAAGAGTATTTTGTCTACCCTTTATATTTCATGGTATGCTCGTAGTGGCATCACTCACACTTTCAGGATGGGCCATTAAGCATCCAAATCCACCCGAGTAAACATCCAGACAAGCCGATATCGTTATTTTTCTTGAGGTATAGGCAATAATAGAAAACTAGCAACAGGCACGATAAAAGTAATTGCTGAGACAGCAGGAACAACAACGATCCAACAAGATCTGACACCACACCGTCTGCCACTGGGCCCAGTAAACAAACACATTAAAACACAGGCATGCTGGCAGGGACTAGTACACTATGCAGCATGCAGGGAAGGCAGACATGCATAATAGACCCATCTGCTCTCATAAAGTCAAACACCTGCTCGGCATCATCAGAACAAAGAGCAACATCATTGGTGGTTGTGCCCCTTCGCCCTCTTTTCTCTAAGACACAGAATTTAGACTAAATTCTTTGCTAAATGATGTGGTACAGAGTCCTTTTTTAACAGTACGAAAGGACAGAACTGCAATAAAATTCCCAAATCCATCAACCAAACACCTACAGCTGGTATTACACACAGTTCAGAGAGTGTGTGTAGGTGACTCTGCTTGCACTAAAGGAAAACATTCGTCCAAATCAGTGTAGGAGCAGGCATGCATAACACACACACACACACACACACCTCTAAACATTCCTCTGTATCGATTCCTTTCACAGTGCATTCCTCTGTATGAAAGAGAGGCGCTGACGCCATTCATTTCACAATAAAGTCAGGTAGTTATGTGATGTATAGGAAAATGGGATAAAAAGCCTCCATGTCCAGAAAAAAAGAGACTAGAACAAAGAGAACAGCAAAAAATATGTAGCATAGTAGGCGGACATAGACATGCTCCATATATTCTTCCGCCTTAATGTGGAATTGAAGGTTAATGACATGTCCCTGGAGAAGTTACAGGCTAAACTTAGAACATAGTGTTGTAACGGATTCACACAGAAAGCTAAGTGACCCTTTTGTCACTGACTATCTGGGTTTATGTTACTTTATTGTGAAGCAGCACCTATCGACCTATTCACCGTCGACCTGTTTGGTTTGCATGTCCATACACAAAACCCAAACATATCTGCTTTGTGTGTTGCCAATGTTATAACTGGGGGGCAAAAGGGGAACAAAGCAGCCATCCTTATTTGGATAACACAAAAAAAAGATTTACAAGAAAAGAGAAAAAAAAAAAAATCTGTGTTTCACAAGCTCAATTATTGCAACTATTTCTCCAGGATAGCGAGTTTGTGAGAGAATGGCATTTTTCCACATAGCGACAAAGCCTCTCATGTTTCTAAGCTGTCTGTGATAAGTCAAAGGGGGCTGACAACAAGTGTCCTGGACTGTAAATGAAACCACACACACACACATTGGAATCTGTGAGTGTGTGTGTGTGTGTGTGTCTTTTTGTCAATGTTTAACAAAGCAGTGTGGGGTCTTATGTTCACAGGAAGAAGATACCTTTGGGATGAGCCAGTCAAGTTCTGTTCTACAGTGTGTAAGCGCCAGACTCGATCGGTTTAGGTCTCTGGTGGGGTGTGAATCCAAACACAGTGAAACAGTGAGACAGTGAAAATAGATTGAGCGATAAAGGGACATAAAACAAACAGTAATCGTCTATGAGTGTCTAGAGGTAAAAGACAAAAGGAGGACTTCTGTTGTATAATCTGGATCAGGAAAGTGGGTTAGCCCTACAGTATACAGCAATTTCCCTGCTATATCAGGGGACCAGAGCCTCAAAGAAGTGGTGTGGCCCACATAATATGGCTCTTCTGGGGAAGGGAGGCGTTGCGGTTGATAGATTGTGGAGGATAAAACAGTAGAAGCTCACAGAGGCAGTAAAGATTCGTAGTATATTTCCTTAATATCAACCTTTGCCCTCAACTTTAATCCGGAAGAAACACATTGTGTTACTGTATTACATAATCTAAGCACTAATCTTAGTTTATTTTATACCTATTTAACTCTGGCATTCATATTGATTGAGATAGCTTAGTTTACAACATGGGCTGAACACCAATCCTTCCATTGTCATATATTCTCCAGAGTTACGCAGTAAAAATGACAAGAAGGGACTTTCATGGCAACAGTTCTGGGTTACTACTCTTGATTCAAAAGCATTATCCACTTCACTAACCAAGGTGGTAACCTAATGAGACAGGTTTGATGATGCATGGAGGAAGTTTCCCCATCTGCGGGAGTGGGAATGTATCCAGTGATTTCATCACCTCCATCTATCTCTCCATCTGTCAGTTAACCGTGTCACTGCCAGGGACAGCCTTTCTGCGGACAGCGCACACTGTGTGAACAAAGCCTGTCTATGTCTGATAATACGCAATGGACCTTGCTCAAGGAGACACTGCTGCTTAGTCACTGTCTGAAAAAGTGTGTGCGTGTCTGTGTGTGTGTGTATGTGTGAAACAGAGGCTGACGAACTGCAGTTATCACGAATGACTAATGAAGAGTTCAGAACAGTAGCTTTCATTCATAACACAGAACAGTAAGGAGGGTTGTAAACATACAGGCATACATGGAGATGCAGACATCTGTGAACTGGATACTTACAGTATGCTATGACTCACTTCCTGTATGTATGTGTTCATAGGGCTAGGCAATATTAAGTAAATCAAATATGATATTTATGACAAAATACCTCGATATTGTAAGGTTGACCATCGGTGCTTCACAAATATTTACATAATGAGATTTTTGATAATGAATCATTAATGTGAATATAATGACTAAGTAAGGTCAAATAAGAACAGCCTGGTTCAAAATACTTAACTTTACTGTAATGTAGCCAGGAAAAAAAACAACACTTCTGCCATATTACAATATCCAAAATCTAAAGACAATATCTGGTTTCATATCACAACAATGATATAATATCAATGTCTTGCTCATCCCTATGTGTACACACGTCCATTATCTTTCTCTGCTCTCTCTACTTGCTCAGAGTGAAGTCCTGTGACATACAAGAAAATGTACTATGTCTGTGGTTTGTTTGGGTGGGGTTCACTTGCAACCTCAGCAAAAGACCCTCAGCTGTTAAACTTGGTCCGACACCAGTTCCAGTTTCCACATAGAGACGCAGGCCACCAACCACATTCCACAGCCAAAAACACTTACGCATAAAAACATGTATCGCCCTCACACAGAGTCAGTCCAATCTTCCTCTGTTTCCATTTGCAGCAATGAGGACCAGGAAATAAATCCCCGAATAGCATCAGAACACTATAGCAATAAGTAAAAGAAGACAGTAAAAACATAAATGCATAAAAACTACTAACTACTACTAAATGCAATTCAAACAAACAACAACAATTTGACTTTTATAATTCAATTTTGCTGGAAGTCGAGCATTAAATGCCCTGTCAGTGGTCCTTAAAGGGCCTGTGTAGGAGGACATCTGCTAACTAGGAGACTAATGTGTGTGTCATGTGAAATGGGAACGAACGGAGACCTTCAGGCATTTTAAAGCCCAACAGCAAGTGAACAGACCCACAGTATATGAGGATCGTCAGCTGTTGTTCGGATAGCTCACAGTGAAAATTAACAAATTGGAGACCGAAAGAGATTATCACCACCTCACAGCAAGGACAATACGTGAATTACATTTGATGTATGAAATTTCCTTCAAACAATAGACCTATTGTGTTGAATAATAAACTATAACATAACCTTGCCTGGTTACATAAAAAGATAAAGAATGCGTGTATGTGAATTCCATAGTGAAAGAAGTAAGAATCTTTTATTAAATACTGTATTTGAACAATAAAGCTTTGTTCTCTCTTTCACTAAACTTATTAGGCAAACAGTCCAGTCATTACCATGGGAACAATAGCAAGACATTGGCTTAATTTTTCTCACGGCTTGAAGAAACTGAGATTAAACCATTTTTCATTTGTGCTAGCACTAAGAGGCTGAGTGGGAGCAGTGCTCCACAATGTCGTATACACAAAGCCTGTGTAATAAAAAAAAAGTTAAACATTTGCTAGTTCAAATATCCCTCTGCATACCAAGAAAGCCTCCAAGCAGAAAGCTCCAGTGGCCGAGCTTTGTTTGAGAGGAAGGGTTTCAGGAGGGGTAAACTTTTCCCTGGCATCTCCCCTGCACCCCTGCAGTGTTCAAGATGCCCCGAGGCTGCACATGCACACTTTAGAGTTCATACCGATTTCAGCACTGCCAGACAGTCCCAAACCAATTTGGAAGATTGGGCTATAAATCTCCGATCTCTCTCACAGAACTCTATGCAGGCCAGGCTTGGCAACTTTGACACTGTAGTTGTTCAGGAAATCTGGTAGAATGCATCCACTCTTAAGAACCCCCAGGCCTCCGAGCCCCTTAGCCTGGCATTTCATGCCCCAGAACAGGGCTCGGTTTTAGGCTCCAGTGCAGCGATGGCTCATTGTTCTCTGGGTATACAGAGATGCCTTAAGAGGGAGACTCGGGGGACGTTTTGGCATTCCTTGAAAGCGACTTTTTCCTCCCCAATGGGTTTACGGTTTGAGGTGCTTCCTCTTGCTGGCAAAAGTGTCATCCTGGCAACATCTATATGAACTCTCTACCTCTTACATAAACAGGATTAGTTCATTGCTTTTTTTCTGCCAGGCCACATTAAACACTAGCAGAAGCCACACTGAGAGGCTTTCTAGAGTGCATGATCTTCCTCTGTGAACTATGAACCAGGCATACATCCAAGCATCTGGAGAAAACATATCAGTAGACATTATCTCAGACTTGGGAGAAATAACACAAGGATGCATCAGATTCCACTGACAAAGGAAAAAAATATCCCCCCTATCTGAAAGATCAGAATACTTCATCACATCACCCAAATTCCAAAGAGTACGTTACTGCACTCCTGGTGTGGAATATGCATGGAATATATGCTGAGCAAGGGAAACACCCATAGTATCCCAAATTTCACTAAAGCCACTAGTATGTTTAGTTTGGATACTTACTGGTGAGAGTTTGTGGATCTACAGGGTGGAGAAGGGCAAAGCACCAAAAACCCACCAAACTGCAGCCAAAAGCTGTTATAGCTTTTACTAAATGGCAGGCACCCGGACCTTGCCATACACTCCTGCAGGCTGGGGGAAGAGTGTGGGTGGATGGGTGTGTCATCACACACACATCTAACCACTTCCTGACCCTGCATACTGATGCTAGTGGTAGCCACAGTGGTGTGGACTAGTGGGGACCATCCTTGAGTTAAACATAAGAAATACAGGGCATTCCATCCCCACCTCCATAATAATAACTGCACAAACCCAGGCTCCCACTGCATGTCTGTGTGGCTTTAGCTGAAACAGCAGTGCAGACGAGGACTGAGACAGAACAGAGTGCAGAGACTCACCGGTGGCCTTGTGGATCAGAGAGGAGGGATGTGCAAAGCAGATGTCTTCTCTGCTCCCACTGAGACCAGCAGGCAGTGGATCGACAAGACGGCTGCAGAATGGATTTCTGGACATATGCTTCATGAGCACGTAATCTTTTGCTCGGTTTCTCATTCTCCCTCCACTCTCTGATCATACAGCCCTGTCAATTTGTGATGCGCATTCAGCAGAATGATTCAGCACCGGACCGCAGAGGAAGTGGAGCCGGAACACAGCAAGACAGACTGGCAGGACTTCTCTTGATGATACTGATAAACTTGTATTGTATTCACAAGGAAAACAAAAACTAGCCAAGGACATCATATGTCTAAGCTTCAAACTGGACGCCTGGCAATATTTTTTTACATTTGAATCTTTTATTTACATAATTGATTGCCTTAATTAGGCACATATTCCACAGGGATCCCCAAAGTCTGGTTCTGCAGTCCCTAGATTAATAATAGCAGTCTTGGCTTCATTTGCTGCCTCGTTAACACACACACACACACACACATTTCACAAGACATTTCTGAAAACCATTTTACTCCATTCAAAAGATATTAATAGCATCCTTTTAAAAAACAAACATTAAATACAAATAGTTCACTGCTATGAATGGTCTAGTGCAACAGTTTAATTTGGATAACTTAGGCATATATGGAGAGTCCTCAAAAAAAAAGAAAGTCTCTACTGAACACACATTTCCATTGATGCATACAAATGAGTTTGCAAAACAAAGTTGGCACTACTCACTTTGGGTTCAGTCCAACGAAGGAGAATTTCCCTATCAGTTGTTTGAGCATTCAAATTTCATTCTCCGATAACATGTCATTGACCGACAGAAATTCCAGATAAACCACCGTCACATGCACACATCTCCAAAAGAGGCACACATTTTTGGCACATATAAAGGCTCACACAAACAAACGTGATATCCCTTGGCACAGGGAAAATAAGGTGCTTTCACACTGAGGTAGCCTGCTTCATTGAAATGCCACAGAGCAGTTCCACAGCGGCATTGAGAGAGTCCGAACACACAGAGCCTGAGGAAAGTCTCAGTCCCTGAAAGAGGATCATTAGCATTGGCAACAAAGGCAGAGACACAAATTAATCTTGTATGAGAACCAGCAAAGAGCAGATTACACAGTTAAGGAAGCAATGATTGTTGTTGTGAGAAGAAGGGGAGTCTTTACCCTGATAAATAACTAATACAGAGACTAAACAGGGGAATGAAATATGGGTTAGAGGTGGAATATGCGTGAAGCTTGTATTAATGATGAATGTGATAGCTCGGCATATGCCCGGTAAATTCCTTTTTATTCCCTTTTCATTTTATCTTCCTCCCGTTTCCACTTCAGCTCCCTCCTCATCTAACCCTCACCCGACCCCGCTGGCCAAATAAATACATAAATATTACATAAGGCAACACCGTTTGCTCGATCTGGGGATAATCATCAACTCGAGTAATCTGAAAAGAAAAAAAAAAAATCAACCCAAAAACAAATGAGATCATTCCCTCCTGACGGAGATACTGAACAGACTTCACCACATTAGCACTACTGCACCTCCAGGAGGTGTTATGTTTTACTGGCCTTAACGAGCTTGTCAGATATGAACTGACGCTGCTCAGATATCAGATCAGGGTAATTCTAACTGCACATCAATACGTGTGTGCCTGACTTTCTGGGTGTTAGGGCTGTTTTCCTGTGAGTTGAATTATAAACAACTAGTACACATAAGCTGACGTATGCCTGCACACACACACACACACACACACACACGGGCAAGAGAGACTCAGACAGAATCAATACCCTCTCTCTTCCATTTGCTATAATGCACCATTATCATTCCTTAAATATCCCCTTATAATTTAATCCCAATTCTCTCTCCTTGATACTCTCTTCTACACGCACGCACACACACACACACACACACACACACACACACACACACACACACACACACACACACACACACACACACACACACACACACACACACACACACACACACACACACACACACACACACACACACACCTCTTCTTTATGTCTAGTATCACCAATAACAATTTTCTGACCTTCCAAAACTGTTTACCAAACGCACACAAACACCCCTACAACTGGAACGAGTTTCTGACTGAACAACCAAATACCAGCACTCTCAAGTGAAACCAAAGTAATATGCAAACTGCCCACAGCTCACAGGCAAGTGTGTGTCTGTGTGTTTATTTGTGTGAATGAGAGGATGCGAATGGAGATCGACAGAGGGAAGACTTTCCATCACAAGAGTATTCATTTTGCCCGTCAGTAAAAAATAATTAGAGGTTAGATTGGAAGTCGCCTCTGAGCCCATCTGCTCTGCCGACAAACAGTGGCTAATATGAAGCAGATGTTGACATGGGAGCTTTGCAAGGAGGAAGAGGAAAACATGCATGAAGAGTACCGGTAATCCAGTGATAAACAGCTGAGAGGGATACAAAGGCTACAGCTCTAACTGACCCAGTTCTCAACTTTTGGAGGCAGACTTTTTTGACTTGTCCCGTGTGGGTGAATGTCCACATGACAGTCAAAACCAAGGCACTTAAAAGAAATAAAATGAGCTTTACAAAAGAGACTTTTCATTAAAATGTTGCACTATTATTCAATGAAAGTGTGTGACAACAATTCAAGGTGAATATCAAGGGAAACAGAGGTCTCTTGAGAAGTAGCTTATAATGCATTTTTAGAAATAAAAATGAGCCAGTGTGGAAAAACAAATGTCATCCAATAACCACTTGAAAGTACCAGCGTCTCAACAAAGCTATACAATATTAAACTATCAGTATTAAAACAATCCTATGAGAGATGGAACATAATAAAAAAGCACATTTAAGTTACTCTCAACACACGACGGAGAGTACCACATACACACGTTTAAGCCTCAGTAGGGATATAATTGTTTTGTTTAGAGAAAAGTGAAATGCAAAGTAGTTTGAAAATGTTTGCAATTAAGAGCTTTAATTTGAGGACGTGAACGCAGCAGCACAGCTCTCCAGTGCAGTTTAATTAAAATATCACACAAAGCAGAGCAGCGTACACACTCAAACGCCTTCAGAACAAGATAAATGTGTGCCAATAACTTAGTTTGCAGAGGGAGAGAGATCAGTCAAAGTTGTAAACATTGAATCCCCCATAGTGTGTGTGTGTCTGTTTGTTGTTAGGTGGGTCGGTGGTGATATCTGGTCTACCTGTGATGTGTCCAGGAAAACGCTCTTTCTGAACTTCCCTCGCCGTATCTCCATTTCAAGGGCAGAGCCGCGGGCAACGGTTGCTCTTGCTGTTTGATTTCGGCAAAACATCTTCTCCGCTTTCTGCCAACTTCACAGTTAGTCCTGTGCAGCCCGTTTTATCAAGCTATATTAGCCGACTTAAAGCGAGCGCAAACTGGGGAGGAATCGCTTAAAAAAGCTGCCCAAACAGCCAGGCGCAGATCCAGGTGGCACAAAACGGCCCCACCAGAGGAAATAAAACTGCCAAGAGATTAAGGCAAGCGCCCAAATCAAACACTGACGTTTCTTCTGATGTAGGACCCGAGACTGAAAAACGGATTCATGGAGTCTTCCTTTCACAGCTGACTTTTAACTTTCCCCAAACACTGCCCCTTGTGCGCGCAGCAGTGAGTGACACGGTGACACCCCATGCGGTGGAGCTGGGACCTCACTTTGCCCCGTCCTGTATCCGGAGACCCCTACTGGCGAAGGATGCCTTATAGAGATTTACTATAGCGACAGTATGTCTGTGGTAGGCCTGTTTATGAAAGTCATTCAGTAGAGATGGATAAAGCATGACACTACACCGCCATTTATGTTTTACTAACATGTGTAGCCTTAATAGGCCCTTCTCACAGCAGTCATTCTGACGGTGTCATTGCAGGGTTAACACAGGTGTAATTAATGACATTAATTAATGATGGCCTTGTTTCATTTAGGTTGGCCAGGGCCCTGGTATTATGCATGCTGGCTCACTGGATTGACTGTGACACATATAGATTTGGACCATAATTAACGTTATTAATTGCACCTGTGTTTACCCTGCGATGAAATGGCTGCTGTGAAAAGGGTCTATTATTTAATTCTGCCATATAACTTTATAACTTTCATCGAAATTACCACCACTTTTTTAAAAAATGTACTTTGACCTATAGTTCCATATTATTATTTCAACTTATAATCATTTTAGGCTGTTTTTTTTAAATGTGTTTTCCTACCCCTGACACAATGTATTTAAATTAAAATGATTAAAGTTCCTCAGAATTCAATGTGAGAACATTACTCCACAGTGTAGGACCATGCTTAATTTCAGTTCCCTCTTCTACTGATAAATGTGTCTACTATGGTTTAAATTGGCTAAATGTATACGTGAAAGGTACTATACAAATAAGTTATTGTGCAGATGCCATTTTTAGAGCTGTACCACTCCATTGAATGAAAACAGGTTTGACACCGTTGGAGCGCTTGAGGTCTTCACTATAATACATAAGGGTGATGTTTGGCCAAGTAATGTGCCTTTTAATGATGAATCTACCAGTGAGTCCAGGTGGATTGATGAGGTTATTATGGCTTCACATAAAGAACATGCCATAAAACAAATATCTTGACCTGTCAAAGGACCAGACACTTTTAATATGTTTCAGGGGATATTTCTTTACTACTCTTTGGCCTTTGAGAATCCCCATGTCCTTAATACTAATAACACAGCTTATTACAGGGCTGTAAAGTGGGGGGTATGTGCTTTGCTTTCATGATATAACATTTTATTAACAAGGATCTGTAACAGAGCATGAATGTGAATCATGCTCTGTGGCTGCACCAGGACTTTACTGGACCTGCTGTGAGTGGAATTCTGAAAGGTCAGAAGGTTATAAAGGATCAGTCTCTCCGAGGCAGAGGTCACATCCACATAGAGTGTGAGAAGGGTTTGCTGGGAAGTCCCAGCCTCGTGACACAAGGTGAGACCAGAAACAATTTCAATAAAGTGTGTTAAAATTGATTTAGGATAATGTCAAATTGATAAGATTATTAGTCAAATATATTATGAAAGAATTGCTTATTAGTAAATAACAAACAAACAAACAAGATTTAACTCCTATTTTGGTAATTTCATTATTTTCTTTTTGCAGTATGGATAAGAATGAACAGTGTTCAGGATGCACTGAAGATCATCCAAGGAGAAGACATTTTTGTCTTGTAAAACATATCTGAAAAATATGTTTTGGTTAAACCTAACCAGAAAAGTTATAATTTTGATATGTGTTGTGGAAATGCAAATAAAAAGGCATATCTTTGTTACTAAGCAAAAAAAAGGCTTCATTTTTAAATGAGCAATACATTAACACACATTGTGACATATATGTAACATTAGTATTTAGAAAATATTTTCAGAAATATGTTCCATGTGGTCCATTTGTCTGTTTTATATCCCCTATAATTTTCCTTTCAGGAAAAATGGGTTTGTGTTGTTGTGGGTTAAAAATCCTTTAGTGACGCAAGGCTAAATAATCAATGCGATAAGATCTACATCAGGGTATGTAATTGCGAGCCATTGTTCACTCTGAACTGCTTTAATTAACACATAGGCAACTCTTCAAACCCATTGTCTAGCATTATGGTGATGGTGAGCATTTTTTGTGAATTTTTGTCCTAAATCATAAATAGCCTTAATACAGAAATCTGTTTTCCGTCAACCAGTTATACAATCTTGTTTGTTCTCTTCAGGACAGATGTATAAGTAGTGTTGCATTTCCCATATTTCAACCAATTTGGTGCACTATGCTCACTCTATCTTAAACATATAATGATGTCTGTAGTTCTGCAATGAGGGCTTGTGTAGCCCGTTTCTCTAATCTCCCCCCAAGTCTCTTATTTAAAAGCAGGATGTTTGTTGATGCTGGGAGATGCTGGAGTGTGAGTAAATAGCTGAAGGCGCTGAAACTCATGCAACAATGTGATCCCGCTTGGATGTCTGTCTGTTTCCTAGAAGGGACTATGTGAAATGCAGATTATGCTTACACGCCTCATGCCACTCTGGACAGTAGGGGGTAGACAGTCACAGAGGGGAGCAGTGCTTTCCCAAGCTAGGTCTGACCCCCTTTTAACTCCTCGCTGGGCTCCATCGAGCCCTTTGGGCAGCTCAGTTTGCTGCAGTCAGGCAAGCATGGGGCTTATGTGCAGGCTTTGCCGTGGCAGAATTTAAATCCATCTGTGGGGAAAAGATAGGTCTGGTTTATCACCCCTCGTTTATAGTGCATATTATATTTGTAAATCCCACAAACTACATTTTCTCCTGTTACTGTCCCTCTTCTTTATCTTTTGCCCACACAAATGCACACAAACAGGACAAAACAAAACTGACTGCTACAGTGAGAATCAAATACAGCAGTCAACACGGGCACAGCGGGCTATAAAGTGCCGACCACAGTCTGTACACAAACAAAGGGGCCGCTCTTTACTCAGAGAGAAATGGCTGTGGAGCAGCTGGAGGAAGATCACATGATGCAAAAAAACAGGAGACAATCATGCTGTTACACGATGGTATCACAAAATCCTATTGTTTCTCTCTCTGCCTCACATACTCATACAATGTATGATCAATTGCCCACCAGTTTAGAACCAGAGGAGTGGGTGTATACAGGCAGCAAATCACCAGAATAGCAAATACGGGAAATCTATTCGGTTTCCTTTTCATGGAATGAAAGCGCTACAGGCTCAGCAGCATGATTGTGGCTGATCCCACTGTAATTACATGTGGTTTTCTATATTCTAAATATATACACATACAGTAACTATAACCCTACGTCTTCTACTGTTATTACATTATTAAACTTGAAGAATTCCAGGATCAGTTTTCAGGACTACTCTGGAAATAAATAACGGGTGTGCAGACCCAAAGTTATCAAGACTGTAATCAACCTCATGTTCTCATTCCAACCAAGCATACCATATGAAGGCCATACAACATTGGTGCATCTACTCAAATGGTATTCAAACACCCCAATGTTTCCTCTGACCGATAAACACCCTTTTATCTTTATTTAAAGCTTGTAAGTCTGAGCTTGTCAAGTGTAAAGGATGTTAAGAAGAAATATATTTCAGTGATCTTAATGTTTCAATGACTTTAAGGATCCAATTTTTTTATCTGCACAATGTGTCACACTGTCTGTAGTTGCAACCATGACTATTATCACTCTGAATATGCACCCATCTTATGTGAAAAAACTATATTATGATGGATGCAATCCTATATTGGGCAGTAGACAAGGGAACAAAAAAAATAAAAAGAGCATACTATACATATACTGGAAGGACTCTCTGAATTAACTGCGTGGAAAGCACAAGAGGGACTAAAGCAGGACTCAAGTCTGGCTTGCGATCACATTCTTAGCATGCCAACAGACACACACGTACAGAGTGTTTTAGCAGTGGTTCTGCACAGGTTTAAACACCTAACCATTATGTGTTAATGCCACATTTTCCTAAAACATGAATACATTATACTAGTCTGACTTCTGCTGGACATTACTTGCCATTACAACCACACATCGAGTGTCACATACACATTTGGGTAACCATTCCCTCTTTTGCTAATTAGAAAAACAAATGAGAAAAATATATTTATAATGAGTGAAAAAAGCTGGCTATAATTACACACATTTGCTGCCCAATAAAGTTTTATTTCACAACAGTGCGTCTATGCTACAGTGCAATAAAAACAAAATAGCAAGCAAGTTACCAACTGTGCTCCGATAGCCTTTATTTACTCTATTTACAAAGAATACAAAACTCTCCTCCTTGAGCTTCGATGAACTCAGCATGTACACTGAGTTAATGACATTTCATTGAAACAAGAAAAACAAACATCAGGCACAACAGGAAGGAAAGCTGCTGCACTAGGTGACACCTTGAGAAACTGAAACTATGAAATGTTGAGTTGATCATTTCATTTGTGGTGCAGTTTCGTCCAATTGGCAGCTTCTTTGCGTCCTTGTTTCAACCCCTGTAAAGAGAAGATGTTAATATAGCTTTCCTTTCAAAACCAAGGACTCCCACGTATGATGCCACAGGAGGCATTTGATGAAAAGGCTCTTCTTGCCAAGAACAGCGAAAATTGAGTAACTTAAAAGGCCAAATTACCATACACACCCACTGCTTTTCACTACATAATGCAAGAGACTGAACCTGTAAATACAAGCAGTAAATCCCCTTTATAGCCTATAATGAATCAGTCAGCTTCCGTGTACATACCAAGTAGTATCCCGTGTGATATCCACTCATGTACCAGGAGATGAGCACGCTGCCCAAAGCCTCGTCATCCACCATGTCAGGGCTCATAGGCGGAGGTGGAGGGATCATCTGAAGCAGAGAGAGTGGGATCACAATGCAGATGCTGCAAGCTGATAATATATGTTGTCTATCAATAACACGTGAAATTGACAGGTGTTTCTCAATTTACCAGCTGAGTGAGTAAATGTGTGCTTTTGACATCTTGATTGCATACCCAATAGCTAAAATAAAACAGTTTTTGCATTTCTAATTAGTATACAGGAATATTTTCCAACTCACTGGTGGACCAAAAGGCATCATGGGAGGCCAGGGAGGAGGTACAGACCCGTGACCACCGGATCGTCTGCTTCCTCCCTGGTAGAGGACACAGAAGAAGATAAAAACAAAACAAAAAGGAGTTGAAAACAACACACTGTGAACTCATTTTGCTTAAATGGGAGTTTAATGGCTTAAACATCCCTCTCTTCAGTGAACTATTCCCGACATTAAATAAGTGCAGTCTGAGGCTCATTCCTTTCTAGTAATCTCACTAACTTCCATATATAGCATGTGCAACCTGTAAGAAAGGCTTAATATATTTTTCATTTTAAAACATATTTTACTATTCCTCTTTTTATGACCTTATACAGAATTACATCAACATAGAGGCTAGACCTATTAACATAAATGCCAGTTAAATTCATTGCAATCCAATACAATCTCCCGGCTATAAATGCCAACTCTGAGAGGTTGTTGTTTATATTCTAGTTTTATTGTTCACATTGTAAACAGTTTGTTTATTATTTCCTTTTATTATTCATTTTGCTGCACCAATGAGCTACCATTAGAACCTTTTAAACTCAAGAAATATGTATGAAAGTAGTGTATTACCAGTTCATTTTGTTTGCTGACTTATAAGGAAAGGAGTTATGGGGTCTTTCTTCTTACCCGTTTGAAATCATGCATGGGAGGTGGGCCTTGAGGAAACCCAGGGAAACCAGGAGCCCACATAGGAGGAGGTTCTCTGTGGGCCTTGGACTTCTGGGGTTTACTGTGTGGCTGTGGTTTGTGATGGCTTGGTGTGGTTGACCGGTCACTTTCCTCTGTGGATGATTCTGCCTCCTTTACCTGAATTGCAGAGACACATTACTTTAGCCTTAATTTGTCATTTTACTTTCATACCTTGGAGACTATACATTTCTGAAATTGCTGAGTAAATATTCAATATTTTCTTTCAGAAGGTACAGGCAAAGACTGAACAAAATAATATGAAGTTATCTGTAGCTAAATGAATCTACAATCCATATTAAATGCAAGTGATTTACTAATTACAACTTGGATTGATGACACAGTGACATAGCAATTTGTTATGATCATTAAATTCCAGGATTTGGATAAAAATCCAGTAATATAAAAGACATTTGTCACTTTGCCTCAACTGACCTCATCTGTCAGTTATTATCTACTATTGCGTTCAGTCTATAGTGGCCAAATAAAAACAAACCGGCCTGCCTGAGAATACCAGGTTTGCGTTAGCTCATTTCCAGATGATCACTTTATGAAAAATGACTAGCTCCTGTTCACAGTCAGCAAAATATAAAGTTGGGGAGCCATCTACAAATTGAGGATGCAACCACCATCAACGTGTTAAATAAAGAGGTAATCATTTATCATAATGCACTTGCACTGCTTTACCTTGGTATTCGTTTCTTCATCACCCTCAGAGATCTCCGACAGTAAGTCTTCAAGGTTCTGCTCCTCCTCGTTGCCGTATTCTGTATAAACAACTACACAAGTGCCCCTCTTCTCGTCTATGAAGGAGATAGTGGCTGCATAGAGCTGGCCATCCTCTGACCAGTATGCACTGCACGAGTCCCCAACCTGCCACTGTGACACAACATAACAAAGTGTAACCATGACTATAACCGTAGTATTTTGGTTGGCTTCCTGTCTGAAGGTAACCAAATCTAGAATCACAAATAGGGTGAACCAACCACGACGTTAGATCAATACCATATGTTGCCTTATGTGTTAAAATGTCTATGATGTTGATATTCATCTGTATTCTTAAATACCCGTTACGCACCTCTTTGTCTGGGGGTGCATTCATTCTTTTCCTGCTCTGGTTCTTTTTGTTGTTCTTGCGTTTCTTTCCTGGTGGGTTTTTCTTGGAGGCCTCTGGCTCATCTTCACCCTTCAGGGCAGTCTGGCCCACAAATCAAGAGCAGCACATGAGTGGAAAAGGCAAACATAAACGTTTTGCATGCACATACACGGCAAGGCACCCATTTTACCTTGAATGATGAAACAGCCTTGTCATAAGCCTTTATCAATGCTGTGTCATCCCATATATCCGAATCGTCACTCTGGAAAAGAGAACAGATTAAGTGCCTCTGCAAATGAAAGATACACGTTTTCACATGCATGACAGAAAAGATGCAAAGTTATTGTGTACTCTTGCTCTTGATGTCATACATTTTACAGTGAGCTAAGTGCATTTTTTGCAGCTGAACTGACGCCTGACCCTGACCTGTCATGTTTATCATTGCACTGTGGAGGGGATGCTACAGTAAGTGCAACATCTATGAGCAGCTAAAGCTAACTCCCGTGATGCCTCTCCAACACATTGCATACAATCATGGCAACACCTCGACTACAGAAACACCTCAGGTTCACTGAGGATTTCTGGTTTCAATTTTAACTATTGCTTTTGTCTTTGTTACCCGACTAAGCAGAAGTCAGCGCTGGTTTGTAGCTTAGCTTCCTAGCTCAACAAACCAACCAAACATATATAGCGTAACACAAAGGTTCGCGTGTGTTGTCAAATTAAGCTCACTAGCGCGTCATAACCAACCTGTCCAGCTCCACGTGAGAACAACACGTCTTTGCATCCATTCGCCATGTGTAGATGTGTAAATGTAACCGCTCACTGCTAATTGCTACACAAACTACTGAGCAACGTGCGTCGGAAACGATGACGTGGTATAGAGAGCTTGACGTATATATCCTGCGACCGAGTGGTTGGCTTGGCAACAAGAGTAACGTTAGCTAGGTTAGCTTAGTTAGTCGTTGACCAGAGGAGACTGTTGTGTCTTATTGTCGAAGATGATCGATTCCTCACTAAGTTCTTTGGGTGCAAAAGTTGTCGTCGCTGCATCCAGCGATGAGAATCACCCACCAGAAAACATCACTGACGGGTAAGTGTTAAATTAACGTTGTTGGTTTGTGAAATAACACCAATGTTTTGTGAAAGTTGATGCCAGTTCATCTTATTTTTTACTGAATCTGAAACCCATCGGATCAACGTTTGTTTGTCCCTTCACCCAGAAACACGAGCACGTTTTGGATGTCCACCGGGATGTTTCCTCAAGAGTTCATCATTCGCTTCGCTGAATCCACGCAGATCTCTGCTGTGACAGTGGACAGCTATAATGGTATGGAGGCTCACACATACTGTTACTGTCAAATTCATTGTTTGAGTATTATTGTCTGCACTGTAAACACAGGTGGAGTAATTTTGAGGTTTGAGATTAAGTCAAGACTACATTTTCTTCTGGGAATCTTTTTATTTTTGTTTTGATCAATATTGTTTCACAATTGTAATCACAAGTAAAGATGTGTTTTATGTTATGACCAGTTGAGAAACACTATACATTATTTTCCTCAAACTCTTTGGTTATAGATGTGAATTTAACTTTTATTTACATTGTTCAAATCACAAAAGACATTTGAAGGAGGAACAACATGAATTGAATAAATGTACATAAAGAAGACATCTATAAGCTAGTGGAGTCTATATCCATGCTGCCTGCACTGTGAGTGCTGTGCTTTGAGCTAGAAGCTAACGCCAGCATGCTAACATGCATCAGATATGCTCACAATAACAATGCTCACATGCTTCAGGTATGGTGTTGTTAGTTTAGCATGTTGGGAAGCAAACATGTGCTAATTAGCAATAAACACAAAGTACAGCTGATGGTAATGTCATCAGATTTGCTGGTATTTGGTCATAAACCAAAGTATTGAACCTGATGGTGGCACTAGATGGAGATGAGATTACCAAAGTGATTACAGTTTTTCCTGAGAGGGAATTAAAAATGTAAAGCAAATTGCATGGCAATCCATCCACCAGTGTTTGAGACATTTTATTGAAAGCCACAAATGTCAACCTCATGGTGGTGAAGAAAAGGATCACCAACGTCACGAGGATACATCATTTGGGAACCATGAATGTCTGTCAATAGTTGTTGAGACGTTTCAGTCTGGACTAAAGTGGTGGATAATAGAGCCATGCTAGCCCGATAATATAGCATATAAAGTGTAATTAGCAATTTCACCACATTCAACACGCTCATTGCAAAAATAAATCTGTTTCTAGGCAGTAGTGACAGACCAACATTTTCACAGTTTGTCATTTTTTTTGTTGCTAAAATCATTTATGGATATCTGGTTGTGTTTTTTTCTCTTGCAGTCAAGCATCTAAAGATAGAAAAGAACACCTCACCAAATGCCTCCCAATTTGAGTCTGTTACGGAGCAAGGTAAGATGAACATCCATCTATCGTTGGTCAACACATTCGGTTTTAATGCTAAATATTTAAAATTGGTGTTAACAAAGTGATGTCTTGTAGAATTTAAACATACAGAGGGACATCTTCAGTCAAACACTATTTTGGTAAGTCGAGTTAAAAAAATATCATGTAAAATATGTACATTTCTAGAGTTAACACATAAAACAACTACTTGTCTTTTTTTTCTATTTTCCAGCTAAATGGAAGCGATGCAACGCACCTTCGTTTTATCATCACATCGGGATATGATCACTTCGTCTCAGTGCACAGAGTCAGTGTACAAAATGTACAAACTTGATTGTTGTGAATTAAAGCCCTGTGTTTATATATACCGTACATATGGCTTTATGTAATTTTTTGACCAGTGTTCATATGAGTAGATCTCATTGTTATATGCTGTTTAGATAACACACACACACACACACACACAGATATCTTGTCCCTCGTGGCAGACGGCTGTCAAACAGTAACTTAGAATCTGATAAGCATATTCCTGGAATATTCAATCAATGCATGTCTAAACAAAATTAATGTTATCATCTTAATCTTATCAGTGAGGTTGTAATTGCAGACAAAGCATATGATTGAAAGCTATGGTGAATTTTGAAATCTCCCCTCAACGTCTGAAATGAGCTTGAACTCATTTTCTGTGTTTGTGGTTATTTAATGCTATGGATTCACTCACAGGGCTTTTTTATTGCACATTCAAATGTTCCTAGCTAATTTCACAAGCTGATAGTTGGCAAAGCTTTACAATGAAATAGTTGGATTGTGATGAATGGTAGAATTACTTACAAAGGAAGTTTCTCTCTGTGTGAGAGATAGAGTTAATTAACAAATTTTGAGCAGTTGGGGCTTACATTGGCATCCGGACAACCTCCCCCCCCCCCCCCCCCCCCCCCCCCCCCCATGAGCAGATTTTGACATCCCCATAGAAATGGGAATGCAGCTGGGGGGCTGGGCAACCAGATGGTTTCCCAGCCAACCCGCAAGTCTCTAAAGACTGCGGGCCTATTCACACAAAGTACTCCAGCCACCTCCTGTACTTATATCTCTCTCACACACACACATACACACACACTCGCACTCAAACTGACTCCTATCTACCTCTATTGCCATTTCAACTTGTCGGTAGCAAAGGGTTCTGCAGTGTGCGAGGACCCTTTGGGACTCCCTCCCCAATTACTTTGCTGACTGTGGAGGAGCTTGGGGATTTGCTGAGGCTGTTTGCTGTAGCTTGGTCTGCATGCAGGCCTCCAAATATACCAATACAAAAATGAAATGCATGCCTGAATAACCAGCCCCCTGATATTGTAGAGCAACTAATTGCTTAGGGGTATGGCTGGGATATAGCACATTTGAGTATGTGAGTGTGTAATGAGGGCAAGGTAGAAACTCATACAGTGTTATTGACTCATCTATTATTTACAGGTATGGAATATTTATTATAATGTTGGAGGTGAGAGTCGGACAAGCAAATGAAGTGCAAACTCCCTTTTCATAGGAGAACAATTGGATATTTTTCCACAATAGTTTATATTGTGAATGTATCACATTTGTTTGCTGTGAATATTTAAGCAGAGATGGCTATTTTGCATGTTGAACAGGTTTGCAAACGCGCCTCCCCATTACTAATGAATTCAGGCCCTTTTGTGCTTGACTGTCAGCCGATCAGGAGAATCACAGCAGGATATGAGTGCATTATTATCATGTCACTGCAGGGCAGGGCTAAATTATCACCCCATGTCTTCTGACGCCTGCCTAACTGCTTTCCAATCGCACAGAGGCATCTGCTGGACAACAACTCTGTATGTTCAGCTGAGTCCGTACAAAGAGATGTATAACCTTTCCAAAACCACAAAATGGATGATTTTTTAAAAAGATAAATAAAATGGAAAGCTTGAATTAAATACAAGTTATAATGTGCCATTAAAACCCCCCCTTTTCATCTATTCTGCTGGTAAAGCACACTAAAGCACATGACAACATTGCAGCAAGGATCTATGTTTATTGTATACAATCATGTATTCCTCTGTGATGTTTCTTGTACGGTTACTTTGAGTAAGGAATCCCATCATCCAGTCAGCTCTGTTGTTTTCTTTCATGTCAAACCAGCAACTTTGAATTTCTTGTTATCTTTTCTGTGTGGTCCTCCATTCATGTCAGTGACGGAGCCATGCGTACTGACAATGGGCTTTAATTTGATTTCAGTTTTGATTTGGTCCAATCTGCTTTGTAATGACAGAAGATGAGCTGGAAAGAGCTGCTGGATGAGGAAGGAAACACTATAAAGGCAGAAATTATATGATTCGGCGGGGTAGGAAAACAATCTTCTCATTATTTAAGTCCAAAAGGACTGGAGAATGATAATGAGGGATTGACAAAGAGCCCAGTTGAAGACAGCTTTGAATATATATCAATAACATTCATATTTATTTATAAATCCAGCATTTGCTTGTGAAGTTGTGCAGTAAAAGAGTAGTTTGTCAAACCTCATTTTTCAGAATGTAATACCTCTAAATATTTATAGCCGCAGTAATGTCTATTGTGATGTGGTGTACTCAATCAAAGGTATTCACCCATGAACCTTTCAAGTGCATGCAGTTTTAGCAATCATTCAAAGCCAACATAAAGCAGATTAATATGTCTGTTGATGTTTGAACACAGATGGATCGGACCGTCGTGTTTCTCTGGTTAAAAGAGCCTCAGTGAACAATATTATTCCTGAGATCGATGTCAAATTCTTGTTTAGATAAACCGAGTTTTATAATACAGCAAAGTAAAATAGCAAAAGTGTAAGAACGAGCACTGATGCACAAATGACCTGTGTTTGCACCCTAGCATGTTTGTTGGTACTGATTTCCAATTATATCCCCCTCTGTTTCACTGAGGCCTTTTTACCCAAAGATGTACTTTGGGTTTCATTTCATCAATTGAATTCCAAGAATGTTTCACCAGTGCCATAGCTGCACTATCAACCGTGCTTTTGCTGTTTCCCTATTTGACCACTTCTCTGTGCTAAGGACCAGAGTAAGGGCTGTAAAACACTTTTGAGTTTGAGTGTCCTCGGTTACAGCACCTCACCTCATAGTTCCATTTAGTCTGTCTGCCTCCAAATCTCTCCCGACCTGATGTGGTAATGTAATGTAATGGTGGGTAGCTGAGCAAGCTCAAGCAGCCTCATTACAGAGATTGCCACACATTCTTGACCAGCGCAGTGTGTGCATATATTTCTGCCTGATAGTCTATGTGAGCCCCCGAGTATTGAGTGGGTGGAGTAGTTCAACTTTTGCTTCACAAACTACTTTGCCCTTGTGGGAAGTGGAATAGCTCCAAAATAGTAGAGCCAAATGTCCGGGGCTGCTGCTATAGGAAGGATTGTTTGTCTCCAAGTGGAACAGTGCCAGCTAACTCTCACAAAGTTAGATGAACGGGGAGAGAGATAGACAATCACCCTTTTTTCCTTTGTTTTTCTCTTAAAATATTTGTATTATTGTATTCTGTCCCGCATCGTTTCATCTCTTTCTCTCTCTCCAAACCCACACAGAACAGAAAGTGAATCCCAAAATTTGCATTTGCCCTTGGTATCTGTCAGAGGTGTTCTCTGGTGTATTATGTGCATTTCTGTATCAGGAATGAACAGGTCCAAGGCATAAGGTTTGCTTTAACAAAGTGCTGGTTTTCATGCACACTCAGACAAAGCAGTAACACCGCCCACCTATTGTCCGTAGATGGATTAAATTTGATTTTATAGTTCAACTACAACCGTTTGACCTCATCGACACAGCAAGCCTGAATTTATAATGAAATATTATGTCAATGATATATCTGTTCAGTGGAGTGATGGTTGTTTTATGAGTGTTATTAGGATCTATCACCTGAATTGACACATGTAATGGCAATGCTTTGCAGAATCAATTCACTGTGTCGTTGAAATGTTCTCAGTAACAGAAAGTTTGAGTTCATCCAGAGAATGATGAAAACATACTTTTGACATAATAAAATATATCTACTGCAGTATAGTGCATATTGACTTAACTTTTCACTGTTGATTTAAATTGAAAGGAAATACATTATTTAAACATGTATTTTGAAGTGCAAAACACTTTTACATTGGTGGAAATAACAAATATTCACATCATAAGACCTGTGAATTGCTTTGAAATGACTCATAAAATGGTTTTGAATAGTTTTTCATGCACAAACCCTCTGACAATGGACAGTGTGGGAGCAAACAGTAACATGGATATACGAGGCAAAGTCTATCAATCTTCAGGACCCCAGACACACAGATGATAAATCACTGCCATTTGCCATGCTGGAAGGGACAGATGTTAAGCCACTATCATGCTTCTCATGTGTTACCACCAGTAATTAATCATGAATCAAATAAATCAGCTATCACTGAGCAACTAATAAATGTTGTTTTAACTACAAACGTGTGCATGATTTGAACTAGTGATCCTGTTAGACAACATGGTAAAAAAAAAAATCTCATTTGAACATTAAATAACTTAGTGTTTACTTTTAAACAAGTTACTAACAGTGTCCTCACAAAAGCTATCTTCAAGTTTTTTTTGTGACCTGGTAACAAAATACACAAGATTGTGCACATTCTATTAAAGAACCATTGTAAAACACTAAGTAGCAGTGAAAAATCTCCAGCAGTTATAATATCATAAATATCTGTGGTGAAAAAATAGTGCCCAGTTCACTTTTACTGAACGTGTGTGAGTGCTTCCATTAAATCTCTGTTGCAATAACGTCGTCGTACGTTTGTAACCCTGAGCTGTAGTTGATATCCATGCCGAGCTCTGTCCGGCTCTCCAGTTCAGCGGTCAGTTCCTTCAGGATCCTCTCCAGGTCCTGGTTCTTCTTGTGCATCTGCAGGTAGTTGATCTGGAGCTGCTTCTGGTACTTGATGACCCTGTCTTTCTCCTTGTTCCACGTTAGTCTCTCCTGCTCAAAGCTGTTAGCCAGCCTCTCCTGCATGTCCTTCTCCTCCCTGAACTGCTGCTTCAGTCTCTCCACTTCTCTCTGGAGTGATTCTGTGGCAATGCGTCCGCTGCTCTCCTCGTCATGGCCCTGGGCGAGGTTGTCAGAGCCTTGGATTAGTCTTTCCAAGGCCTGGGTCTGGGCATGGGCCTCAAGTTGCAAACTTTGCTTCAGCCTCCGCTCTTTGGCCATGGCAAGATCCGGTTTCATTCCCTGAATGTCTTCCTCCAGTTTGCCCACTTTCTCTCTCAGCAAATCCGCCTCATTCTTCTTGCGCTGAAGTTCATTTTGGCACACCTTAATTCAAAATGGAAACTTTTCAGACATTGGCAGCAATTAAGCAGACTATTTTGCTTGCTGTAACAGGGTCTAATCAAATGAAGTGTAAAATAAGCTCACTTATTTAGACTGTGATTATATAAGTCTTTGAAGGTCACAGTTGAGTGTAGCACTTGCACATAATAGCAGGTATCTCTGTGCTGAGTGCTTTGATCTTATTAGCACTCCGCATCATTTTATTCCCACGTCCTTATTTGAATGCCATGCTAGAATGAATTGCCATTGAATCATGAACTGACTAACCTCAACCTCTATGGTGCGAGAGCGCAGTTTGTCATCATGGTCTTTATTCTGTCTCTCGAGTATCTCCATCTTTGCTGCGTTCTCCTTCAGTGATGCTCTGAAGCAGACTATCTCGTTTAGCTTGCGGTGGACGTCTGCCTGGCAGTCTCTCAGTTGCTGCTTCAACAATGAGATCTCCCCTGTCTTCTGGCACACCTACATTCATACAGGGACAATGAAGAAGATGGACCAGTCAGAGTAATAAAGTGTATGACATACCTCACACTGGCAGTTAAAGGAAAAAAAAAAAAATCAACGGATACTGTTATACTGTTAATTATGCGCAAGGCTTCCTCTACTGTATATTTTTACAATTATGGATTTTGTGTATCCCCCATAATGATACCACCCAGCACAGTGACACTGAGATGCAGAATATTTGGCCATTAATGGCATGAAGGACAGTAAGTATTAGTGACTTATATTCCGTTGTAAAATATAATATGACAATAGAATTCATGAACGCTACTTTTTTTACGTAATTCCAAAAGCCAGCTAAATATTTAAATAACTGAAACAATCTGCAGGCTGCTCAACCGGCTGTAAACACAAAATTGACATATTACCAGCAAACACATAAATGCATTGTTGGTAGAGGTGTTAAACAGTTTCCTATTTTGGATCCAGCTGACACGGATCAAACAGTTGTTTGTTTGTAGCAAAATAGCTGCAAACGGGTCTGATGAGAGCGCTGATACTGAACCTAAACAGTAGAGTTGCGGGCCATAAAACCAAAACAATGAGCTGAAAGATGCTAAAAAGCTCAATTGCGTTGAGGAGAACTGCAGTTGGTGATTATTCTCTGTAGGTTCATCCCTTCAAGTGGTCTCTTTCACATTACACGCAGTCACTTGAACCATTGGTTATATACAATAATCTATTAAATGAACACTTTTATGACGGATTTGTTTCTTATTACACATGATGGTGGATTTTTCATCCAGTGATAGAAGAGCATTATATTCCCACACCTCCTCAGCAGCCTTCAAGGTTGTACCAGATTGTATTCTATGCTACAAGGTTTCAAACCCAACTGATATCACTCGACTCATGACTCACCTCCCATTGAGTTTCCTCCAGTGTCGGAGCGAGCTGTGTGCTCTCTGTCGCATAAGTCCTGAGTCTGAGTTCAATAAGATCCTTCTCCCGGGTTAGCTTTGAGACATCATCTTGAAGCCTCTCCTTCTCCGCCTGTACAAGAGTTCATTTCTCATTTCACTCATTAAGGTGTGCCTTTTTTTTTTTCAAATGAAATGAAGGTATAATACTGTATTTTAAAGTGAAAATTCACCACCTTTTATGTGTACAATCAGTTTTGATGGTAAATGTAGTCGATTGAAGCAATATGTTCCTCAGTTCGGAGCGTCACAATCTGTCATTTGATGTGAAAGTTGTATATGAAAGGAAGTATTACAGGCTATTTCAGCATGGATTTCTTGTCTTCGGCAGGGGGCGCACATGCTCTAGATAGCGCTCAAAATAAGAACTTCCTTGTTCTCTTCTCTAGTGTTGCAAACAAGCTACGTTTATAAAAATGTGTTTTGGCTGACTCGGATGTTCAGCCGTAATCATTCAAGCCAGAGTATAAGGCCGAAGAAATGCAGCGGAGAGAGGCCGAGGCTATTGCTGCGGCTGCATTAGCCATGCAAGAGGATATGGCAGGCGGGAACCCTCCGGGTATCAGAAGCTTGTTCTCAATGCACATGTAGGCTCTGCCGGCATGGCTCCTCAAGAACGAGAACTCAGCTTCTTCAGTCAATATAGCACGCATTGAGGAATTTATTGCTTCAATTGACTACACTTGCCATTGATAATGATTGGACATCCACACAAAAGGGTACCAAATTGTCCCTTTAATTCATTGAAACGGGGGAATGAAGTTGGATAAAGATGAACCAGATATCAGGGGTACAAGAAAGAAAAGAGGATGTGTGCCAACCTGGAGCTGGCTGACCTGCAGCTGAAGTGCTTGCTGGGTTTTTGCGGCCATTTGGGACACTTGCCCTAGCTTTGTGTAGCAGCGCTGCTTCAGCCCCTCCATCTCCTCAGCACAGTACCTTTGTCTGTCCTCAAACAGCTGGCACGTGTCTGCTTCCTTGTCTTCAAAACCCACCTATTGTAAGGTGAAGACATCTCAGTAAAAAATATCACAGTTGTACAATCTAACTACTGATAAAGAGGCACTGATCTTGATTATGTGCACATGCTGTTCTTTTAGTAAAGTGACAGCTTGATACCTGTAGCTCCTGCAGTTCAGTCTCTCTCTCCAGTAGCCTTTGTTCCAAACGTTCAATCAGTGACTCATCTGTGGTAATGGGGGACCGAATCCCACCTGCATTTTCACAGAGAGCGCTTGGCTCATCTGCAGAAAGCGGGGAGCCAGCATCCCCATTAGCCTTAGATGCCAACCCGCCGCAGTTTAAACCAGCCCTGTAGCTACAGTCAAGGTTAATGCCATTACCGTTGACCCATGGAGGGAAATTGGGTCGTACTCCCGTGCTGAGGCTGTTTGCAGGAGCTGAGCTGCCATCACTGTGACTGACAGGGCCCGTGGAAGCACTTAGACTGCCGCTGGTGCTGTGGGTGGGCAGGCTAGACATAGAGTTACGTCCAGAGTCGGAGAGAGTCCCTAAAAATAAAAGAGAAGGCATTTTACTTTAGTGTAATCTGTAGTTCAACTTGTAATAATCTAATTTTAAGGCCTCCGTTTATCAATATAATATGGATAAAGACCTGAGAAGGTGTCTTGCTTGTGTCTGTTATCGGGGCTCCTTGCTTTCTCCAGAGGACAAAGGATGTCCGGGCTGTTGTGGCCTGTCTCTGTGGAGGATGTACTCCTGGGAATCACAGGCTTGAAGGCAGTGGAACGCACCAATGACTTCTCAGCAGAGGTCTAGAAGAGTGAAATGACACATCATCAGGGGTGCTCTTCCCAATTTTCGATTTTATATTCAGTGGCTCCTCTTAGCTTATACTGGGAGTACAGAGAGCCAAAGATGAGTCACATTCTGAAACTTGGAAATCATAATGACTGGCTTTCACAGAGATAAATACTGTCACATAGTGGAAGTCTGTACAAATGAAAGGGATAGATTTTTCTTTTTTTATCAAGTCTTTTCATATTGGAAATAGAACCACTGAAGTGTGCAGGATTGCTTCGCTACAAGTTGTCAGAATTAAAAGCCAGTAGTTGCAAGTAAAATTCACTAGACTGTCATAAAAGAGAAAACTCATTTCAGAAATGAACTTATACTCCATGCATGCCCCATCTGTGCTGTCCAAGAATGTCACAAGCAGTACCCTACCTCCCCTCCGCTCTGTCCTCCTCTCCTCCCCTCTGCATCCCACATCTCTCCCCCATGTGCTGTCTGAGCAAAGATGAATAGCCCTTCTCTATGATATTAATAATATGAGCTACTGCTGAAGTGTAAGAGGTAAAGCTTGTGAGCTCAGCATTCCTTCTCACTGACTTCATGACTGGGATGCCTTTCCTAATTTTTTTTTCTCTCTTTCTATCCCTCAAACTCTCGTTGGCCCCCGATCTCTCTCTCTCTCTCCTTTCTCTCTTATTCTCTGCTCTATCTCTTATAAAGCTGCTTCCTATTCCTCTCCTTTCTCAGCCTCCTGCCCCCGAGGAATAAAGACCTATTGAAGGAGACTCCATTTGCCTATGTATTCTTGGCACAGAAATGACTTTACTGAGAAGATCAAGGCATTCTTAGGTCATTAATCTGGGAGGGGGTGATTAATAAGCTGGGAAGGTTCAACACAGGTTGTGAGGAATGGTTGCTACCAATTAAACTACCTGCGGTGCATGTTTTATCCTCAACTTCACTGAGAGGCTTTCAAAGTCTTTTGCAGTTCTGCCACAAGACTTCTAAATTGTTGTAAGAATAACTATAACTGTTCCAGTCAAGTAAAGCACAGCAAAGCTAAATTTGATGAGGCAATGAAAATGGACATGAAATTATAATCATAGTTAATATCTGATATATCTATTAAGTATTGGTTTTGTACAGTATAAACAAATACAAGAGTTGCTGATAGGTTAATTCTGTTACCTTTGCACAGAGCCAGGCTAGCTGTTTCCCCCTGTTTCCAGTCTTTAAGCTAAGCTAAGCTAACCCTCTACTGGCTTCAGCTACACATTTACTGTTCAAATGTAAGTTTGTCATTAATCTTCTCAAATAACACGTGGCAGGAAAGCATAGATATTTCCCCAAAATGCTGTACTTTTACTTTAAATTCCAATTTGACCATTTAAGTGAAGCACGAGAGTGGAAACATTGGACATTTTGCTCACCCTGTCAGTCATTTTTCCTGGCATGAGCAGCAGTTTGGGTTGCAGTCCCCCATCTCTGTTCTTTCCACCTGCATTATCTTCCATTGATGCCCCTCGATGGTATACTGACCTCGGTTTATGGCTCACCTTATAGGGAACAGGATACACATGTTATGATTTGTAACTTCATATATGTGCAATGTATTTCTTAGGAACTAAGATGATTTTAATGTCATCGGATGGCACATACTTTGATGTAAAAGAAATCTTCACTTCGACCTGACCGGGAGTGCGACAGGCCTTTAGGGGGCTGAGTGGTGGACGAGGAGCCCTGAGTGAAGCCACACTTCAGTAGCTCGTCAAGGCTGCAACCTCCACTCTTTCTATGAGGACTGATTCCCTTTTTTAACCGATGTTCAGATGCCTTGTAGTGTTTACTGTTAAGGCTGTTGCTGTTGACGAGGCTGCTGACACTGCCCATGGTCCTGCAGGCATAGGTGAGGGGAGGGTGCGGCTGGAGTCCAGGAGGTGAAGTTACACAGAAGTGAAGGGAAGAACCAGCTCATGACCCCAGAGAAGAACTGTCAATGGCTCCATCTACAAGGCAAGAAAGGGATAATACACATTAAACACAGAGAATGTTAGCTGTTGATCCTTAAACAGAAGATGTGTTTCATGAAAAGAAAAGAAACAATGTCATAGTTTCATCTGATGCTGTTTTAGTGTTGTTAAGTTATATTGTTTCCTTTTCAGTCCAAATATGCAGTGTTGAAGCAGGTGTGTACACATTTGCAAAACAAACAAAAAAATCCATCTTGGCACTCTGCCTGGCTTTGTGTGTCTAGATTTATGGCTGGGCCGTTGAATTTAACAAAAAAACCTTTGGGTGCCCTTCCTCCAAACAAACTGGCAGTTGGGCTACTTACAGACTACTCAACACATGGATGGTGCTGCCATCTGAATACAACATGTTGGATTTGCTATTTTACTTAAACACAGTATGACCACACATAAATATTGACTTGTATTAATGTGATTGGCTCGAATGATGAAATAACAATTAGATTAAGAACACAACATGACTGGATATATGTTGTTAACATTCTCACTTATAATACAAGGACATTTATCCACAGAGGTACTACACAGTGATGCTCTCTATTTGCTACCCCCCCCCCCCCTCCCTTTTAAAGACAACCGGACCCCAGATGCTGCTAGTCATGATCTCCAACCCACAGGGGAAAAGTAGTGACTTTGTAGCAAAGGGCTCCATACTGACTGATCAGGCCTGTGGGCTCCCCTGACCACCTGGTCCACTGCCTTTAAGCATGTTATAATGTCCACACCAACAAAGCATGGAACTAATGGCCTGCTGTAAGTCACATATTAGTGTACATTGCATTTGGCTTGAGGCTTATTCATGATCATTGGCTGCACGGTGGTGTTTGTAAGGATATGCTTAGCTGTCAGTGTTTGATGGGAGAGCTGATCAAGGCTGTCACGTATCATCGCCCAGAAAACAATGATAAGTGAGATGAAACATGTACAAAATAGATGTTCCATCATGAGGAGAATAATAAGAGCATCAGAGAAAGACAGCAAGTGAGACAAAGTGGGGAAGTGAGTGGTTTCTACAGCAGAATAAGACAGCGACAGTGAAGGTGAATATAGGGAAGTAAAGACAACCCTAATTGCATGAGTCATGAAAGAAGCGCAGCACAGCTTCATTTTTCCTTTTTCATTGTTTCATTCAGGATGAAATTCAAAACATATTCTAGAAAGTAAACAACCGCTGAAAATACTGAGTAATGGTATTGTTAATGTTAAATGAGTACCTACAAAGCAGTCCCCCAGTCAGTACCAGTGATGTAAATGTCTATTCTACTGTGCCTGGATGTCTGCCGCTAAATCTAAACTCCAGTGAAGGCACTATCACTCTCAGATATTAGCATCCACCACTGACATGGGACTGAAGTAATGAAACAATAGATTGTACTTACTGCCAGGTCAATCTAAGCATCCATCTCTAGCAAGGCCCCTGCAGAGTCATCTATCCAGTCCTGGAGAAATTGAACAGGCATGCAGACATGTGTGTATATCTGTGCGTGTGTGCCCTTGAATGAATCAGCAGCAAATGCAAACCTCACACTATCACCGCGGCCAGGAGGGTCTGTTAACTGTTCTGTGGAGGGGGTGGGTCTTTCTAGATGGCCCGTACCCAGCTTTGCATTATAACTGACATGTAAATTCAACTCTGTGTGTGTGTGTGGGTGTGTTTTGGGACCTCCTGCTCCCCCCGGGGGAGCCAGTGTACAACATGTGCTCCCATAGAACTGGCGTGTGCCGCTCAAGTGATTAACTCCCAGCCTTCACAAAAGATCTTTTACACCCCCCCCGTGTACCCCCCTCTTCTCCCCACTATCACCCACAGACACCCTCCGTTTGTGCATCGACTTACTGTGTAATAACCATTCATCCTCGCCCCCTCCTTCCCTCCCTCCTTCCATCAGTCCCTCCCTCCGTCCAGCCGTCCCACTCGGTGCCCTGCACCCTCCCCGAACAAACAACACTTCATGTGAAGGAGAAAAAAGGAGCTTGCCCTCTCTTTTTTCGCTCTTTGTCTGTTGAAGTGTGCCGTTCTTTGTGTGGACTCTTGTGTGCCGGTTGATGTATTCTCCCCAAACAGCCCAGGACCATATTTGAGTGTTAAATAAATGACTAGTCCTCACAATGAGAAGGCTGGAGAGCTTCGGTTTTATAGTGATTTACCACCATCCCGCCTTTTTGCTGTTTGTTCAGACATACACTCACAGACTTACTCTCTCTCACACACACACTTTTACACATCTACATAAACAACACACACTTTCACACGGTCTGTTTGCTGGCGCACAAGTCTCTCCAAGGCAGTAGAGCGTTCATCAACCCACAGAGTACATGACAAAACACCTTGTGGATGAAATACAATCACACATCACGACAGGAAGATATACAAGGTACTGTGTTCCAAATGAACAAACAACAACAGAAGAGATATTGCCCCGAAGCTCTGCTGCCGACAAAACAGGTGTAAATCTTAGAACCCATTTTAGTCACGCGTAAAGGTATACTTTCTCGGAATGTGAAGAAAACAGACAGCTTTACCATGCATCTACAGATTGAACAGTACTGATTCATTGATGTCGCACAAAAATCAATGAAGAAATCTGTTTGTTAGAGTGAAACTAATGGGAAGCAGCAGGACCCTATGCTGTGGGATCGTTTAACATTGCACCAAAGTTTACATCACATTACATCATATTTCACAAAGTCTTTTGACCCAGCGCATACAGTATCTCTGTAGATCTACCATAATCTTTTTCAGCAGCAGCGCTCACTCATCCTTTCTGCTGACTACCATTGTTCTTCAATTGGTCCAATTCAGCCCCACAAGCCTATTGGACTGGACAATCATCCTGCCATTTCACTTTTATGTTCCCACTCCCTTGCTTGAGAGAATCTGTCAGTTTCACTTCTATTTGATGCAAATATTGTAGTGATTTGAAAGTCTTTTCATTGCTCCATTATTGCAAATGTTAATGAGCAGTACGAATGGTCTGACTACGCGGCTTTTGAGTAGACAGAGTGATTTAAGACCTTTGGTGAGATGGGAACGCTGGTGTGTGGATGCATGCATACATCTAATCCTATATCTGATTGGATGCATGTTTTTTTTCTTCTTCTGTGAACAAAAGAGTGTGTGTACTTGTTTGTCGTGTGTCTGTGTGTAAGCAGTGGGTGGTGTGTGTGTGTATGAGCGGGGGTGTCGTCCTAGCTTTCGAGCCCCAGCTGACCTGCCTGACACAAAGCCCTGTCCCGCGCAGAACCAGCTGACAATACACCCCCGGCCCCCCTCCACACACATGCAGACACAGTCACACATAACAACACCCTCCGAGGGCATGGCCAATCCATTTCCACAGCCAGTGGAAGGCAGCAGTGTGCTATTAAGGTCCAGGATTTATACCTGTCTGACAATGACCATGAAACTCTCCTCTGTTCTCACTGTACCTCTTCACTGCCACGGTGCCAGATGGCATCTCTTTAATTCTCACTGTCTTTATGGTAATTTTGAACAGATGCATGTGAAATCTATCTAGTTCAGTGTGTCTGTTTTTTTAGGTCAGTCTCAGACAGCTTATGGTTCTTTGTTCATGTGTGCCGTCTTAAGCGCTCACAGAATTTCATACACAGTGTTTTTACATGTTTTACCCCATTTATTATTATGTTTTTTAGGGTTTCATTATTGTCATTTTAACATAACGTCGGAGGACTCGTGAGGAAAGCTTGTCAATGGTCAAAAGGCATCCTGACTTTTAGTGCAAAAACACTTTCCATAATGGAACTCAATAGCATTGTTTCTTTAAACCCTCCATGCACAGTAAATGCTCATGTATTTTTAACTCCATGAGAACAGGATTTATGTCAGAAATGTGAAAAAGTCTCAAGGCCCAAATTGACCTCGATGACATCACCAGGGTTATTTTTCAACTGACTTGTGTGTGCTGCCTCCAGAGCCACAGGATGTGCCAAATAGTATTCCCTATGACGTTACCTCCCATTCATTTTCCCAATAAGGCACATTTTGAAACAGTTTGTCATGTTTATGGGCAGCCAATACCTTTGACTGATGTAACTACAGCATCTTGTAGACTTAAAACTAACTTTAGGCAGCTGATCCACCATGGTCCTTTTTGTCAAATGTCAGTTATCATTGTGAGATAATGGAGATGAAAGCACATTTTGTTTTGTATGTTCAAGTGTTGGCAGTTATGTCTGACAACGGAGATTTACGGTAGAAGTCGACTACTGAAGTACAAAAGCTACCAAATTGACATTTCTGCAACATCCCTGTTGGCTCATCAACATGTGGGCCAACATTAGCTATTGCAGACTGTGGTTTTACAAGCAAAGGTTGTTAGTAAATCAATGGCTCTATTTTAGTCTCTCCAAATTAATTGTAGTTCATATTTAAAAGATAAAGTAAAATAGCATGCAAATATTTTCCTATATGCATGCTATAAATTCTGTTTAAGAACATTCACCAAAGTGCCAGGAATACAATTAAACACGTTAACTAAAATTTAGATTAAAGAAATTCTGGATTGCACCTTTAACTTTGGAGGAGACATCAAAATCAATCCTCATTATGCTGTTTGATCCTCTAAATGTATACGCTGAACATATTGCTCCCAGTGTGATGGAATACATTAGAAAACTGGAATTGGTTTGTGGTTCACACAAAATAACTGATGATTCACATGTAATGAAGCAGGCTTCTGCCATTATCCAAGGCATGACACAGTGGAAATTAAACTCACAAATTAAAGCAAGGGGGAATAATGGTCTGATTGATTGGTTGAATTATAGAGAAGTAATACTCTGTTGTTTTTTCTGTCATTCTCTGTGGCCCGTCAAGGCCCCAGTCTCACACACACACACACACACACACACACACGCACACGCACACGCACGCACACGCACACGCACACGCACGCGCACACACACACACACACACATACACACACACACACACACACACACACACACACACACACATACACACACACTTGCCCATCTTGTGTCTTACTCATTGTGACTGAGTTGTGGGAATGAGTAATGTGGCCTCCAGCAGAACATCAACTGGGAATGAAGTGTTGGGTACAGACAGCAATCTATCTTTCACTTTCACTGCTAACACATCTATCTACTGACCATGTACACACATGCACGCACACACACACACTCTCACACACACACACACACACACACACACACGCACAATGGCATCCAATAGCAGCTAATTGGGTAATCCCTTTAGTGCATTGTAAAGGAGATTGAGCATGAATAGGGCTTCAATGTTGAAGAGCAGAATAGCAGACACTCATTACCGCCTCAGATGAAGGAGATGGAATACCAGGCACGGAGAAAGAGAGAGAGAGAGAGAGACATGGAAAGACTGAGTGTGTGTGTGAGCGAGAGAGAGATATATTCTGTGGAGCTGACATTGCATTATACAATGATGACTGTTTTTTATTGTGCTGTAAACAATAAACGATATCTCCTCTGTTTGAGGGGTTTGGATCCAGAGAAAGGCATGTTTACTTGAATTTTGCAAGTAAAACATTTATTGCTCGTTAATTCGATCTTGGTGTCTCCTATTGGCAGCCGTGCGGCCTCATCTTAGACCAAAGGCCAGCTTTTAGTGAAGGACCCCCTGTTAAAATTAGATTGCATGCAGATACTATTATGTGCATCCGAATGAGACATTAGGTCAATCAAACAATCAACCTCCTTAGGTTTTAATAGATAAGGAGGTTGTGTGCACTACTCACTGGGTTTGTATGGCTGGCCAACTACTGCTCCTGTAGTACAGGCATTTGCATAACCTTGGCAGCTGGAGTATAGAGGAAAATGTATTTTTAATGGAGTCTAAATGGGAGGCTTTAGTGCTGCAACGAGGATGGGAATTGATGCTCATGAATTTAAGGAGCCCTAAAATTAAATATATTAAATTTCCTTTTATATTTCTTTATTGAGCTGCATCCATCCATCCAAGATTGATTATTGCATTACAATATGTCTTTGCACTTTTCTATAATGCTTCAAACTTATCTATTGCCCTGGAATGAGTCCAGAAGTTGTTTTAAAGAGTTGTATGTGTCTTTAGTTAGATACTGCAGATCGCCGGCCAGCTCCATAGTCATGAAATATTTACATCTAAGGCTTTTATCCCACTCTAAAAACAGCAAGTAAAAATGGATTGTTACAAATGGAAGTATTTTTAGACATTTTGAATTATTGCCCATCCATTACCCGCCACTTGTTTTGAACTGGCTATGTCTTTTATGACCACCTCATCGATATAGAATTTTAACTTGATTGATTGTCTTAAAAGCTTTAATTGGTGTGGTGTCAGATTATCATATGTACAATAATTGAGTTTTCACTGAGGAAGGCACACTTGCTGTCAAAATAATACAATTAGAATAAATGTGTTATGTAGATCATTAAATTTGGTTCCTAAAGACAAATTAGAGATAAACAGTTTTTTAACTTAGTAGCTTAGAGAAGTCTTACATCAACTCACCTAACCTCTGCATTTCTCACATAGTCACATTTAGTCACCGCACCATTTCTTAAAACTCTGTCTTATATATTTGTGTTTGATACGGTATCAAAGTGGAATGACGTGCATAGGTAGGCGGAAAAGAATGAGGCCTTTCCTGGCAATGGGGCCCATTGACCCTGCAAGCTGAAGACTTGGTGATAAGGTTGTCATTCTGGAGCATAACCATCCTCCTAATCTGCTGTGGCTTTGTGTGTGTGTGTGTGTGTGTGTGTGCGTTTGTGTGTGTGTGTGGGGCTGCTGTAATGTGGGAGTAAGAGGAGACATAATGAGCTCACTTTCAGGGGTCTATAATAATGTGAACACAGCTGGAAATATCTGCTGCATGCGATACTTGCTCTCAGCTCCAAAATAAAAGCTCCCTGACCATGAAATGCTAAATGAATCATTGTTGGGAAACTCGGCATGCTTCTTTCAATAGTTTGACGTGTCATAACTCACAAAAGTCACGTCTGCTACTCACCTGCTGTGCACAGTTGCTCAGCTGATTCACATACTATCAGAATATAATTCCCTTTTAAGGAAGTTTATTTGAATAATGGCTGAAAAGTTGAAAACTCTGCAACATCATCATCTTTGTGAGCTGAGACTCACAAAGATGTTGGGATGCTGCACTTCTCAGAGCCCTCACTCATGAAAGGATGCTGCATTTGGATATCTGGGACAGTTATTTTAAGAAGCGTCTACTTTAGCAGGTCATGACAGCTCCAATGGTTTGTCACACGCTACAGATATGGAACTGAGCTGCATCAATTCCCACGATACAATTGCAAATATAAAAGATATAAAAACGACCTGTGGAGTCAAGATATTTACATCAGCAAAGGGAATTCTGTAAGGAAAACAAATAACTCAGCTTTTCTCTGCTGTGACAATACAAGAGACCTGTCTTTGCTTCTTTCATCCTCCACCCTCTCCTGGTGATTCTGTCTCTCCCCTGTGTTTATCTCTGTACAATAAGTTACAGTGCAGAGCAAAGCTGAACATGCCTGAGCATGTGCCCTATACGTACCCATTCCCTTTGACACCAGCGCAATGTACAGTAAAGCATGTTCCCCACAGGTCTCAACACAAACACTACTGTACGCAGGTGTGACTCTTCTAAAACTGGGAGATTGTACAAAGGGTGAATTATTCCCCACACACATCTCTTCCTTGTGTTGCTATTAATTATAATGCAAAATCACAGGAATATTCAAGAGCTTTAGGGCCAATTACTATGGCGGGACATATGGACACACTTAATTCACGCTCTTAAACACATACAGCAATCGTCTCTTTGTCTGATGCCATTTATTTTTCCAAATTGCAGTGTACAGCGCAACATTTAAATAAAGCCCCATGCTGCACCCTGTTATTTCACCAAGTCAAAAACAATGGTGTGTCCAGTAATGGCTGTGCTGAAAGTAAAGAACATGATTGGCAGTTTTCTACAAATAAACTGTTGAAAGCAGACATTTCATTCAGAGATGTTTTTTACCTTGAGCCAGCAAATTAAAAGTAGCAATAGACTGGGTACTGCCTCCATGTCGAGAAACTTTGGTTCAGTCAGAATGTTGAACTAAGTAAACAACTGACATTACTCAGTGTGGTTCTAAAATGAACCATGTCTGCATTTAGTTCCTTACTTCATTAATACAAACACATCTAAAACATTGTGTGTAAGCCACATCAAGACAAATCACACACACTCAGTTCTGTGCAACCTGTTAGTGACACTCAGGCTCACTTCTGTTTGAAGTTGCAAAGCTGTGAGTCTGCACCGTCAATAATCCCCTGTCACATCACGTCAAACAGCCACAACCTTCCCTCAAGTCCAGCTGAAGGTGACTTACCTCCATCAGAGTCTGCCTGCCCCCACGGTCACTGCTGCTGCTGCTCTGTTTCCCAAAGCAGTGCGTTCACAGTGGACAAACCACTGGATAGTTATCACTGCTGGTGTGGAGAGAAGGAGATGTCTGCCATTGTTGCTGATCTTTCTAGGTCCAACTCTCACCCCTCATCAACACCTGGTGTGGTGCAATCAGTCCGTCCCATCTCCCATACTCTGAACACAGTCACATTCCTCCATAAACAAGCTCTTTCTCTCTTTCGCCCTCCCTCTCTTTACAGTGTATCCTTATTGCCTCCCTCCTGAACTCCCTCCCACTCTCGCCTTCACTCTGAACATCCAACACTGCCTCCCTCCCTTTGCTGCTTGCCTCGTCCACCTCATACATACATTTCCTTTTAGTTGTGCACTATTTCTTGAGTATTTTCACCTCTCCCTTGTTCCCTACATTCATCCCGCTCTACCTGTTTCATCTCACTTTGCACCTTGCTTCTCTCTCTCTTTTTCTTTTTTCCTGGCATCATGCCCAGCAGCTCTGCTATTTATTTTAAGTCACTTCACTGCCTCTGCATGCCCACATACAGCACATCATCCCTGCCCACACTTCTAAGCCACACACAATATCTGTGAGCGTTCGAGATATCTGTCCGTTTACAGAGTGTGTGCAGCTTCAACGGTTCCTTTTATTGTGTGTCCAGTTGTTGTTGACTATATTCATGCGAACCAGTGCAGCCTATATGTGTGCATGCGTGTGCACCTGCAAGAAAGCCAGTAAGTTGCTGCTGGGCTGATGACTCATGCATGCTGTTACCCACCATGCTCTGCTGCTGAAGATTTAACCTGCTTCACTGCTCTAGCTGAGTCCATTGGCTCTCACACACACAGGAAGCCAGGGGCAGATATGTCGTGTTTTGGTTTATTTATGAAACAGATGAGTTGAATAAATGATCAGGATGGCAGTGTGCAGGTTATAACCCCGCATTGCGGTATTCACAGTATATCCATTTGACATGCAAGTACATCCTCTGTTTTGTGTTCGTGTGTCCATCATGTCCCTGTGCGCCTGTCTCTCTTGTTCTTATTATCTTCCTCTTTCTTCACTCTTTTACAGTCTACACTCCTTTCTCTTCATAATCTTCTGCCTCAAAACTCTCTGCTGCATCACAATTAGAAGAATCAAAACTTCCAGTCTCTCTCAAAGTTAATATGACAAAATGAAGTTTGAAGTTATTTTGCTGGCTGTGAACGAAATGTACAATTCTTCTCTTTGCTCTCTGGGCATGTTTGGTGGAGATATAATGACTGTTTCAGACTTCCTTCAGTGTTCCTGGAGTGCCAGTTTCTCTTGAAATGATATTCCCCCCTTACTCAGTGGACAGGAACACCATCAGAGACATCGCCTTTACCCTCAGTGGGTGCCAGAAATGTGTATATCTGTGTATTGACCGTTTAATAAAAGCCTGTAATCTTGGTTTTGACCAAAGTGTATTTGAATGATCTCATTTGGATACCCGACACTATCATTACCCCCTTTTTGTATACCGCATGGTGCTATGGCTGGGGCCATCCAGGTTATTATCACACAGACTGTCATGTTGTCATGTACACCAGTGAGTGTGTCATTGTCTGCTCACTCTTTGAAGGCCCTAAATTTGACTTGTATCCTGTTTGCCCTCACAAAGCATCTGCCTGTGTGTGCATGAATGAATGGGCGGGCGGGACTGTGCATTTGGGATTGTTGTGTGAGTGTGTGTGTGTGTGTGTGCGCGCACATATAATTTAATGGTTATCTCATAAGCATGCAGGCTTTAAAATAGTCTGTTGTTCTATCTCAGTGCAAAAGTATCAATGATGGTGTGCAGGGTTGTTAAAAATATAAATAATATAAATTATTGATCATTCGTGCACCACAGCACCCTTTGTGTGTGTGTGCATGTATAGCACGTGTGTGTATGTGAGGGGGAAGTTATTTTTTTAATTTATACTCACTGTCATATAAATCTTCTAGCAGGTCTCTAAAGATTGCATTACAGGAAAACAATTAAGAGATGTTTTTGTTTTCTGCCAAAGTGAATGAACCGGCGTGATTACTCATGTGAGTTTTGGGTTTTCTGGACTAGAAGGAGCAGCTCAGGCTGTCAGACGGGGAATTGGCTGCAGCAATTGATTGGATTTTACGTCAAATTTGCTCTTCCAGAACGTGCCTCCTTTTCTTGGCCTGGCCCCATCTCCCTGCTTATCTCAACTCCCCCCCCCACAGACACCCCCCCACAGAAATAAAAACATGGAGGAAGATCAATACCTCGTTAAATAAAAAGGCCGAGCATAATGTTGTTGACCCAGCTGGCCCAAGAAACTGACCCTAGTCAATGTCAGGAGGCCATATGCTGGACACTGCTGAGATGCGTGTATACCCCTCCCACACACACACACACACACACACACACACACACACACACACACACACACACACACACACACACACACACACACACACAAAAACCCTTCTCACGTATTTACACAGAACCGTTAATACACATAAGACACATGTTCACGTATGCATTTAGACCCTCAGGATTTTGGTGAATTAGAAGCCACACACAAACACACACACACACACACACACTGCCGATCTCAAAATCCAATTTCTTATGTAAGCCTGCTCTATGTTTGCACATATGCCTTTTTTTGGCAGACTGGAAGATGTAGGCAGCTGAATGTGAATCCAATTTGAATCCGTATTACAATGGAGATTATGTGAATAGACACAGTCAAGACACAATAGTATGACTGCGCTAAAATAAATGCACAGTAGCTGTATGTCATTTTAAATTAGAAGCAGCTATGATGTTAAACGTTGTTAATGTTTTATTCCAAAATGTCTGACAAAGGCTCTTTTCGATTTCAAAATAAAGTCGTTGTTTTGCAATACTTTTTTAGTAAATCAGTTTAAGCTTTTACACCTTGTACCAAACGAGATGAAAGAAGTGTTACAAAATGATCACTGGCACTAAAGCAAAGCTCACACACTGAATAAACGCCGATTATAAAATATGAATTAGCAAAATGATTCCAGAATATATTTATACATTTTAGATTTGAACCATTCATCTCTACTTTACAACTTTAACACTATTATCTCTGAAGAATCATTTTTATGGTGAAATATTTCCCAGAGAGATTAAACAACCATTTCCCAAAAATATAATCTAAGTCCTTTGTGGGATTATAATAATAATCGACAGAAATAAATGAAAGCGAAACCTTTTCACCGCAAGAAAACTGCTACTCTTTGGGGTCGTAAACAGGTAGCAGTGACATTGACGCTCCAGTTTAATTACCGTGAACTACTCCCCAGTGCTCCTTCTATCTCTCTAATAGCATTTCTACTGCTGTCTGAAATGGTTTGTGGGTACTACACTCGGCCCTCCATCATTTAAACTGTCTATTTGGGGAACATTCACCCACCCAGAGCTTGAATCACTCAGCCCCTCTGAAAAAAATAAGTATGCATTTGTCTGATGTAGCACTAACAAGCTGAATGGCCTTCGGTAATACTCAGGCCTTGGTCTTTTTCGTTCTTTCTTAAGTGCTTCAGTCTTCCTTTTTTCATCTACTGTCAAGGCTGACAGCTCCACTGTGTATCAGCATGTTCACCTGGGGCCGAGCAGAAGAGCAGATAGAGATAATATTGACAGAAGTTGAAGTCAGACACAGATAAATGATGTCACACTGTAAAAGACAGAGGTGGAGAGAAAAATGGACATGAAATGTAGGGAAGAAGAGCAGAATTTGAGTAAGAAAAGGAGGTAAAGAGGCCGAGGCGAGGTCTGAGTGCAAATTCAGTTGGTTTTGTCTGCCACCGTCTCAGAGGACTCAGTTGGCCTATGATGTACGGCTGCTTCATCCTCTCCTGCTCCAGCGAGGGACACAAGTCAGAGAGTCAGGCACTACAGGGACCGCGTGTTACGCTGCCGGTACAGCAGGGGCAAGGCAGCCCTCCGATCCCCGTACATCACAACTCCACTGAGAGCTAGTTTGAACCACAGAGAGCAAAAGAGACCTTCACCTGCTCGGTGAAGAACAAGAACATGGCTTCTCCCTGAACTTGATAAATCTCTCGCGCTCACTGCCAGACAACAGACAACATAAACTTGTCATCAATAAATAAAATCCATGCACAGATTTGTATTTTCCCCTGGCATAAATACGTACAACTTGTCCTGCCTGCTGCAAGAGATTAAGTGAGGCTATGCAGACACACGTACACACACAGAGATGCTCACACTTCAAAGCAGTGATGGCTGTCTCTCGGTGCAAGGCAATTTGCACTCCCCAAGATCTCTCTCGCCGGCAGCATATAAATAAGCCTGGCACCAAGCGGTCAGAGCCCACAGTAACAGCCTGTCAAGTTAGATGAGGACAATGAAGTTGTTTGTCTGTCCCACACACCTGATGAGTGGCACGCGTTGGTAGTCTAGTACGTGTCACACCCAGATGCTGGTGTTGTCACTAAGACACATACACAAACACATACTGGGGTTATTAGTATTGATTTAATGTACCTTGCTCAACTCCGCTAAGCTACGGTTTGATGAGGCTTTAATTCATCCACAGACTCTCCGTGTTGAAGGTGTTGGGCATACAGCCAGGGCGAGCATCGTCTTCGCAGACGAAGAAGCATTAACTGACTTTAGATAAAAGCATCGGGTCAAACACGTACAGATCTGCTCATCAATATCTATCTTGACCCTTTGGAAATGTGTTGAAGTGGGATGTTAACGGTAGGAGAGGGACGCCTCTGGCGCTTACTAAATCCCCGTTTGAAGCTGTCAGACACTGTTTCACCTTTATTTTACCTTTCAGTCTAGATTGCACATAATACTATGAAGTTGCAGGGTTAATAGAAGAACTGCTGCTGATGATTTAAGTCTTCGATGTAGGGGCAAAGAGGCGCAGGGTGACTGTGCCCATATGCAGTACAGATGGATCACTGCCAAAGTCACCCTGATCCAGCCATTTTGCCCCCCCAGGTGTTTGCGTAATAAAAATTTCACAAATTAAGTCATCCATCTCTCGTGGTTAACACTTCACAGGCTAACAACAGTTAACTGCTTTCAGAAGTCTTAAGCATCTGCTAATAGGGATTATATGGAGTGTAACTAAGCTATAAATTGTCGCAAGGTGCATGGTCAGGCAGCGTGAACAGAATTGCAGAATACACTAAACACCTCCTCCCTCCCAAATCTGTTTGCCTCACAGAACACAGTCAAGTAATGTCAGCTCCAGGTTGTATTGCTTTCTGTAGTTTCTTCTAAAGAGTGATGGCGTTATATATGTAAATAGCGATAATGGCGAAGCTATAGCTGACTTTAGGGCCTCATGCCAGCTTTCAACAAGTGTCTCAATTGAATCTGGAAAATAGCGGTCTGTAAGCCAGTAGTTATTACTTCACCAAGAGGCCAAGCTGGTGAAAAATGGCCTTCACTATCATATAATTAAGCCTCTGTGCACACTACAGCACTAAACAAATGTGTTAATACTTGCTACAGTGATTAGAACTGAGGCCCTGCTGCACTAATGCACTTGTAAAATTCCCGCTGTAGACACAATACCAGCTTGTGCCAGCACTTTGTTCACACTGTCATTTTATCCGTCTTTTATTCTGTGCCACAGACTGCTCCTGATCTGGTGCCTTAAAATAACCCAACTTCACATAACCCATTTTCCTCAGCCATTTTGTCAGTCCTGATCTTTCCTGATCATTTAATCCTTTTTAGAGTGGCTAAAGTAACTAAGGTGTGTTGACAGTATGAGGCTGAACCGCACAAATCAGCCTCTTAGTGTATGAAAGAAAAGAAAAATGTGGAGCCATTCAAAATATTTATCGGTACTTGCTTCTGAATGCAGAGAAGTTTTTATCTGATTCACAAGGGGGCACTGTTGCCATTCACTTCATAAAACAAGGTCTCCTCACACATTACTTTTCATTTTTCTCTTCCTTCTATAGATGATATCATACATGAAATTAAATGATGTTATTCCTTATAAGCAGGAGGGGAGTATTAACAACAGCTTCCCCGTTTCCATCCTTGTTTAAAATTAGCTGAGTGCTGATACAGGGGGCAGTCTCTCCATTGTGCTTGCAGCACACTGGGTCCCTTTTAATTTCCTAGCTCAGTGGTGAGGCAGTCATTATCTGAGGATGGGCATCTACAATGGATAATTATCCTGGGAAAAGGATTTCAAACTGTGCTGAAAATACTGCTTTCAGCAAGGGGGCCTGAATGCACAAAAACACTGGGTAGCAGTAAGTCACTGCCATTACGTCTTTCTACCTGTCTTTCTACGCCCAGTTGTGATTTGGATCAACCCCCGACAAAACAATTTATAAATCACTCCCCTTTCTATTTTTTCGATATATAATTCTGTATTTATTGCTGTTTTAAATCTCATTTCCAAATGAGCTTGCTGGCTGGAGAGACCAATATAATATAGTGTGTAATTTGAGTGGACCACTAGGCAGAACTGGAGAGTGGACACAAACACAAATAAGCGCACGTCAGTGAACACAGGTGCATACACATGAACACACACAAATGCACAAATAAATACGCTGACAGAAAATAAAAGATGAGGCTGTGCAGGAGTGTAACATGTTTCACTCCCTATTGAGTTGAGTCAATAATGTATTTCTTTTGTTTTAAAGGCAGCTTCTTTGTGGGGCTGGGTGGGTTGCTTTAAATTGTCTCTGTGAGAAGGCATAGTTAAGTCCAACATCAAACACGCTCTGAGAGAGTCCATTTATCAGCACAGACACTAGCACTTTCATGCACTGACTTATAATTTAGATGAATTGGAAGGCTACTCGACCCTGATAAGAATCCCCTTATACTGTCAATCATTTTATCGAAAAGTTGAAAGATAAATTACTCTACATAATGTCATGTCAGTGTTATCTCGGCCTCTTACATGCAGATCAATACTGCGGCCAATTCCTTTGTGTTTTAAGGGGACTCCATTGTAATGGTTAAAACTAAAGCTGGCTGTCAAAAGTTAAAACAGATCCTAGATCAGAAGCAGTTTGACCCAGCAGTGCTGAGAGAAGTTCAGTTCCCTCATGCGCCCTATGAACTTAAAAAGTTAAATGTACTATTTTATTCCACTCTGGACTAAATATCTTGTTGGAGAAATCCTGTGGAGATTGAATTGATGCCCAGCTGTTCTGTGCGGTAAACTCAAATAAACTCAATAGTATCAAACCAAAAGAACATTATTAATGTCTTGGAGAAGCTTCACACACATGCACACAGACATACACACTGCACTATATTCCCTGTTGCAGTGATGATTGACCCTGGCGGGCAAGTGAGGAAGAAGCCAGATCTTGAAAAATGCATTATGTCCTAATATGGTTATCGTCTATAAGTAGATAAAGGTTAAATAAAAGAACAGGAATTCTCTCTGGATCGGGAATATGCAGATGACAACACTGCTCTGATTTGTCTCTGGTGTACTGGTTTAGCTCAATATAATTGGCCACACGGTCTGCAGAACACAGGTGATATACAGATAAGTGGGTCTGCATGAGGCCTGGTTCAAGCTAACGCTCAGCCACAAACGTCAGCAGCTGGTTCTCCTTTACGTTACAACTCATTAGACCTGAGTGCTGCGGGGAGGACGGAGCTGAGAGCCGTATAGAGCTGCAAGTAGAGACCTAAAATGAGACCTAAAATGTCTAAAATGAAAACAGTTAATAGTGGATTTCAGCTTTACTCACTTGTTTTTGTAACTTGCTGATGTGGGTGCTTGGAGAGTGAAAAATGAGGAGAGACAGTGAGTGAGAATAAATATCATAATGAATTTAAGGCTCTGTCACGCTAAACCTGTCACTGTCACTTGAATACCGTAGTTTTGGGTGTTTGGATTTTTTCCTCACAGTTTAAATCCCTTTCCCAAAGACGCATCATCATTCCCGTATCAGTGGATGAAGTGTCCCAAGTGGCAGAAGATTAAAAGAAAAGATACCCACAAAAAAGACAGTTTTAGTCAAAAGTTCTGCATTCTGATTATGTATCATATAGTTTGTATCATAACATTTACAGTCTTATTGCTAGAGTTCATGTCCTCAAAAGCTATAGACTACCTTTGCTGTGCTTCGACTCTGTAATATATTCCATATATCCACACTTCTAATGGCTATTTAGCCACTTAAATGAATCATTTAGATCGGAAGGCCATCAAGAGTTATGAAAGGTTTTGAGTGTCACGGCCTTGGATGATGTGGTTCGCAGTGTATTAGCTTTTTAATGCCTCGATCTCAAACAGTAGCCTTAATGCTGCCGTCTGCCCAAAAATCTCGATTTAAAATCAGAGCAAAACAGAAGCACAGCAGCACTTCTGTTGACAGGAAGCATTTGGAGGAACCATTTCTATGAGAACAAATCATCAGCTTTGTGTTTCTCCATTACTGTCTTATTGCCTTCCCCCATTAGATGCAAGCATCAACAAGCAGCCATCTTCTCTTTCAGTGTACTTGACCTCCACAATTAATCACCGCTCCTCCATTTTCCATTAAATGTTTACCGTCTTCCTCTCTGTCCAGCCCTTCTCGCTCTATCATTTCTTTCCATCTCACCAAGTCTCCAGTGATATCTTTGTAAAAGATGGAGCAGTCATCTTGTCGGTGAAGGAGAGCCAGCATTCATTTATGATAAAGGCATGTAGATTTCTTGGAGATATACCACATTGATCCGCCTCATTATGAACAAGTTGTGCTGTTTTAACGTAACGTCAATATTTTTGGAACTCTCCGCAAGAGTTAGATTAGAAGATCGATATCTGTCCTCTAATCATAAGGCTTCAGCCAACAGCCAGATAGCTTGGTTTTGCACAAAGAATGGAAACAGCGAAACATCTTCCCTGTCTTTGTCCAACAGTACATAATCCGTCAAGCTCTTCTAAAGCTCACTAATTAACATATATGTAGGTTGTTTAATCCATATAAAAAAAGTATAAAAAGTATAAATTTTCCATTTTATGGTGGGCTATGTTATGATTATTTCTCAGTTGGGAGCAGTAGCCTCCTGGGTGGGCGGATTATGTTACCTACGGACAGAGCCAGGCTGCCTCCTCCTGTTTCCAGTCTTTGTGCTGAACGAGAAATATTTGTTATGAAATGAATTATAGGCTGTTAAGGTTAAATAGTTCAACATTTGGAGACATACACTTATTCGCTTTCTGTCAGAAAATAAGATGAGAAGGTTAATGCCACTAATACCATATTTTACCACAGCTGGTTAGCATAGCTTAGCATGAAAACTGGAACTGGGGAAACAGCTATGGCTCCCTCCAAAGGTAACTGAATACGCCAGCTGCTGCTCCGAGCTGGGAAATAATCCAGCACGTAACCCCATCATATTGCCATTTTAATATATATATATCTATATATATATATTGTTATGGATTAAACAAACTATCTGAGGGAGTTTTAGAGGCGCTGCTAGACAGCTTTATCTAGTTATCACTGGACACAGACATGGCTAGCGGTTTCCCTGTTTTCAGTCTTTGAGCTAAGATAAACTAACTGGCTGCTGGCTCCAGCCACATATTTACCGTGGAGACATGAAGGTGGTATTGATATTCTCATCTAACGCTCGGCAAGAACGTGCACGGTCGAGCGTTTTAAACAATTTCAAAGGGTGCCCAGTTAATGACTGGAAATATCCTACAAGCGATTTCACGCAGTTTGCAGTTAAATATATATAGATTTATAGAAGACACAATCATTGAAGGTACTGTTTTTCTATCCGTCCCTCTTTACAGAGCTGCATTTTTCTGCAAAAGGAGTTATTATTGCTCGTTATTAATCACAAGTTATTATTTAGCCCCATCTTTAGACCTTTGTCAGTGGTAACTACATTAAGTGCAGCACTTGGTAGCCTATATATCTCTACTGTATCAGTATTCACCAAGAAACTGCTGTAGTGGGAGAAAGAGAGCACAATAAAAATCCTAAGGTTTGTGATTTCTCACTTTTTTGTGTGTTTTTTTCTCTTGGTCTCTGCTCCCCCCTCCATATCCCTCTTTTGCTCCCTCTATTCAATAATCCACTTCATACACACACACACACACACACACCATCACACGCACACACCATCACACACACACACACACACACACACACACACACACACACACACACACACACACTCATCCACACTTTGTATATAGGCCTTCCCTCTCTCATCACTATCTGTAAGACATCACCCCCCCCCCCCCCCCCACCGCCTTCATTTTCCCAACTCTCTCGTTATTTCTCACTGTCTAAAGCTCCTCATCCACCTTTCCCCCACTTTCCCCCTTGCACCCCCCCCCCTCATTGTTTTTTTGCTCTCTCTATCTCAGCCCTGCCTGATGTGTGCTTGTAAGAGGAGGTGTTTTGACCTGACATTGGGTTTGTTCAGCACGTCAGTCCACAGCTGCTGGAGGCCCTGCGGGCTCCTCTGGGGTCGAGGGCTTGTTGGTTGTGGAGTGCAGTTCTCCAGCCAATACCCTCATTCAGAATACAAACCTGGAGCTCACCTCTGAAGAGTGGGGAGACAGGCACCGGGGTGAGAGGGGGTGCAACACCACCCCTTCTTCCCTCCATTCATCCCTCCCACCTTCAGGTGCTCTCTCCCTCTCATCCCCTCTCCTCCTTCTCTGTTCCCCTCTTTCTCTCTCTCTCATGCCTCAATGCATACATAAAGTACACAGACTCAGGGTAGTACAACGGCCCTGGGCAAAGACCTAAAAATACTGGCTTCAACAAATCCTTACGTGAGACTACACGCACACACACACACACATAGACACACACATACATGTGTTTGCGATACCACTGACATTCCCAGAGCTGCTGTGTGCTGGACTTTCTCTCCACTAAATAAATCTCTGTCCACACCTTCACTGTAGTTTTTGATCTGAACATAACTCTGTTGTGTTCTTAGCTGGACTACAAATTATTAATGTGTTTAAATATCGAAACCTTTCTTTTCTCTTTCTTCCCACTGTAGCTTATAAACTGGTGACTTTATCACTTTATCTAGTGATTGATAGCAAGTGTTTAGTATTGTTCCGTAGGTGAGAAACACAACTTTCAAATATGAAGGAATGAGATGTGTGGGGAAATCAATATACACATCAAACCAGAAGGTTAATGATGGGAGTGCCAGTGACACCGAACTCCTGAACAGAAGTCTCTAAAACTAACCACAGATCACTCTGTTTAAAAATCAAATTATGAGACTAGATTCATTAATTAATACCAAAATATGTAATGATAAAATATGAAAGAGACTGACTGCACTCAACTCAGAAACAATTAGTTTTGTATTAAATAACAGAATTTCAGGGCACCAACGTCCATGCAACAAGCTTACACTAACTCCTTTTTCCTTTAAGTTAATTAATACATTGTGAAACACTACATCACTATTTAGAGCTTATATATCATTGGCTGCTGTTACTAACAAATGTAACATTCATTACGATAATGCATTTTTATCGATACTGTTTGATATCTTGACATGTCATCATAATGAGTGATCTCAATGATGGCCACGTCCAGACAAATACGTCCCCCCCCCCCCCTGCCCCGCTTTTTGTTTTGTAGCACACTTAATTATTTATAATTCATATTATTTGCAGTTGGTTATGATATGAATGTTAACACCAGGACATAAATAAGGCCACCGCCACAGTTGCGGCAGATTTGCTGGAGCAGCAGAATACTCTCTTTTACAGTAATTGATGAAGCACAGTGTACAGTATTTCACATGCTGAGTAATTTTCTAATTGGTCGAGGGGAAGCAAGTTGTTGTGCAGCCCTGCAGCACTTTCAGTGAGGGGGAAACACTTGCTCATCAGAGAGAAAGAAAGCGGGCAAAGAAATGTAATGAAATGTGAATTTCCTTAAGATATGCAGCATGAACTGAGTTTCTGAATTTTCAATGAACATTTATTTTACACTGCACACTGCTGGATTGCTTGCTGTGCCTTTTTTGTGCTTTATAATAGTGATGTTTTACTGAGATTGGCCTTCAAAATCCTTCCCTAGTGATCGGGTCTCATACAGCACTCCTGCTGGAATATGTACAGCTCATGTAAATATGATTACAAGTCACCCGTGTCAGGTTATATGAAGTGTGTGCATGTCCTCAAAGAGAATGCAATCCTATATTTGTCCCTTCAACTCAGAGGTATGGCTTGAATATATTTGCATAATGGATTTTCACATCTCACAATATATGAATGTAGTCCGATGGTTCAAATGGTTGAAGTTGTGGGATTAGGTAACACAATATGTAGAAATGCTATATGGTGGAATATGTTGGCACAAGATAAATGTCTGTCCCCGAAGGAGTGTAGATAGTGTAATGAGTAGAGCCTCAAAGGGGTTGCTGTCTAACAATTCCTTCCTCCCACCACCTCATTTATACTGTAATCATGTAGTCAGAATTCTGAAATGGTTGATTGTAAAAGCCAAGTGAAACGAAAGTCGTTGGTGTATTGCTGGTGTTTTGTTTCATTCGCAGGGGGTACCTCGATGGGTCGTCTGCTCTAAATTCACATATTCCAGCAAAGTGAGAAAAACCAAGGCAAATTTTTTTGAGGGCTCCTGTAATCCAGAAATCCACCCATACCATTCTAAATCACCACAGACAGCAGGAATAATGAATCTTTCGCTGTGTGCACGTCATAAACATGTAAACTTGCTGGGCCGGGAGGTGCAAGAGTAATGAGAGGCAGTCTAAACAGTCTGTCATCATCTATGCCTTTAGAGTGGGTCCTTTACTCGGGGCCCCTGCAAAGTATATTGGTAGCATTATAGCATAGCGGTCCTCAATTTATCAATAGAAGAACCAATGTGTCACTCGCAAACACACAGCCGGCATTTGCATTCAAGATAACGAGACCTGTCATGTGAATTTTATACTCTGTCTCCTCGCTCTGTTTGTGCTGTCCCTCTTTCTTGCTCTCTTGCCTTTCGTTTTTTCCTCCTTTTGGAAAATCGTCTGAAAGCTCCTCCCGTGACCACCTCTTCATGGACCACAGTAATATTTAGAATCCATTCTCGTACGTTATTGATAAATTATTCATAAATTTGCTCTGCATTAAGCCATTTCCTTTGTTCCATTCTGTTCAAATCTATTGTATTCTGCTTCATTTCTTCATTTCCCTCGATAATGCCAATTGCAGAGCTCTTCCCACCAACCAACTATTGTTGCACGCCGGCTGCAGCCACTGATGATACCAACTCTGGTTCTAGTTTTCAGCCATGCTTTTTTTCTCTCTGGGAGGCTGTGTCCAGTATGTCTCTTTTTGCAAGAATAATACGCTGTCAAAAGGCGCAAACAAATTGTAACTCCTGATTCAATTGCCAACATTCTTCTGAGAATAAAGAAAAGAGTATTAAAAGACAGTAAAAAAATGCAGTGTTGACAGACCAATCCAGAGAGGCTTAACAATAGCTACAGTGGTGAGCAGCAACATAATCCCTACGCGCAGGACTCCATGCAGTTCTGTGTGTGTGCATATACAGTATGTGCCCTCCACAGGATGGCTGAGGCTGTGCAATAAAGGCCAGACTACAGCTGTGAGAGAGACAGAGATCCCATCGCCAAATCCAATAAGAAGAGTAGAATTTCATTACAGATGTTCAGGCTGGATATGACGGCTCCATCAATAACCATCCCACATGTGAGAGGCAGAGGGGTGAGCATGACGCAGTCAAAGTCGCACAGCCATGGCAGAATCTATATCGGATTTTTTCACTGCTCCACTAGCTTGAGTCTTCTTCTCCCTCCTTCCCTGCCTTCTCTCCGATGTGTCTTTGTTCTTGCTGATGCCTCTCTTTCTTTCTCTCTCGGTCCCCCCTTGCTTTCTTTCACCTTCACTTTGTTTTTGTCTTGACAATAGAAATGTCCAGTCTTTCTTCATTGGAGCAAGGAATTACATCTCAAGTAGTCTGGTTCAATACTGCTGTCCACTCTCCTCTGCAGACAACGACGATGTTTGCTTAAAACAAAATATATATATGGCCCTTGTTTTGGTTTCCAATTACAGTCTGTTACTCTGTCTCTGTGTGTCTCTCCTCCTCACTGAAACATTTTCACGACAGCATATCACAAGTCCAACACAGCATTTCTTACGTGGCAACCACAGAGACAGGTTAACAATTCATTAAAAGAACACAATTTAATGGAAAAATATAACCTTTTTGTTCTATAAAAAAAATTAATGCTGCTCATTTACTGCACGTCAACATAAAAGGAGGTGCAGCCCTTGTTGGCTCTTTTCCAATAACATACAAACAAGATGTTGCCATGCGTCACTTCTAAAACTAGCATCTCCTACACATTCACAGTTTGCTAAGCTGACAAACAACTGAGTTGTTTTCGTAATAGCATTTTGCTGAAGCTCACTGAAAAGAACTGTTAAACTAACACTTCAGTCCATCAGAGATACTTGAGCTCATGCCTACAAAAGTCTTAGCAAGGTCAACCAACTTCATTGGACACTGAATAGACAGAAAGGACAAGCGGCGTCATCCTTCTTGAAAGTTTGTGTTTCAACAGTCAGAATAATACAGAGTTATACAAAAGTCTCAAGGACTCTTACAACTTTTCAGACAATTTAACTTTTTCAGATGCATCAGACGTTTGCTTTTTCAGACCAGAATATCTGAAGGATTCCAGCTTTCCTTTCAAAGCAGTCTGTCGTAAAACACATTTTGCTTCGAGGAATTCATAGGCCTTTCAAGCATTTAATATGAGTTTGCCAGTGATTTGAACCTCAAAGTACTTTTCTTACGCTATTGTCATTATATCATGAATGACCTCAAACTAGACACTATTTATTAGACTGTGATCAAAATGTCTCTCAGGAATAAGATGTGAAGTGTAGGTTAAGTGAAAATATTTCACATAAAAAAACGCCTTTCACGCTTGTTTGTTAAGTTGTCTACCGCAGATGTGTCATTTATAATGCTCAAATTTGTCTCGTCATACAGGAATTGCACTGGAGAGGTAGAAATATGTGTGCACAGCCCACACGGTTGAGGGAATGAAAGGGATTGAAGTTCACATTTTTCAATTACCTCTCGCCGCCATCTGGAACCGCCACCACTTTGGTACTGCTTTGGGCCTGCCTTTGTTTTATTTAATGAGTGTTTGAAAAAACACGCATGGTGAAATTCCAAATAAATGTTCTTATAAGCAAGATTTTGTAATATAAAATCTAGGGCTGGGCAAGTTAATACGTTATTATCGCATTAACGCATTCATTAATTAGTGCCGACAATTATTTTATTGAGCATTAACACAATCTTTTTTTTATTATTAAGCGGACATTTTTAACACAAGAACCCGGCAGTGAGCGGTGAACAGCTGTGTGTGTGTGTGTGTGTGTGTGTGTGTGTGTGTGTGTGTGTGTGTCTGGCGTCTCTTCCTTCTCTTCCTGCTGCTGCCGCGCCCCCCCCCCCCCCCCCGGGTGACACATCTCGTCACAGGATCAAACGATTAATCGCGATTAAAAATTGTAATCGTTGCCCAGCACTAATAAAAACATGTTGTATCAGCTAGAGTGGAAAAGTAAATCTAACAAGAGCTTCTCATGTTGCCCAGTATTGTTGGATTTGCTCTTTTTAATCTTTTGTGTGAGGTATTAATAAGCCTTCTGCTATATTAAATTGTATGCAAACTTCAGAGAAAAGAAACTTAACCAGTGTTATATCACTGTGATGTGCTGGGCTTTAACACAACATATCAGCTGTCACATCCCTCTTTTTTATGTTTCCCATCTCTGTCCCAAAGTAGTCTTGACTTAATAGGTGAGCGCTGCAGTCTATCCAGAGAAAGCTAGACTCACTGGTCTTGCATCTGTCTCTCTCTAATCACTTTAATTCCCTGCAGCTGCCATTAATACCGTATTTCAAATCGATCAACTAGAAAGGACTTCTCACATAATAGTAAAATATTAACACCTTTACTGGAACAAATGAAAGCAGAAAAGAAAATGAGTTGTCTTACTGCCCGTGACAAAAACATCCGAACATTTTGTGCCGGTATTATAGTAATATTTTATGTCACACATATATATATATATATATTACATGTATGTACACACAACAATAGAAGCACTCCATTACTTTTATTTGGCTGCTGCTCCTTCTTCTTTTCCTATATTTCTCCCTGTGATGGTTCACAGTGTTTTACAGTGCTAAAGATACATGGGGCTGCTATTTTTCTGCCCAGGCATCGACATAACTATTATTCTCAGCTCATATCGCAGTGGTTTTCAGAACCATTAGTGCATGCCATACATATTTATCAAGGATCAGCACATCCAGGCTGTGTAGCAAACTTGATAAACAGGAGTTTATATCAAACATCCGGTTCTGTCAAGCGTGAAAGTGATATTTTTCAAGCACATCTGTAACTATTCAATATTTTACTGGAGGATCTTTTTCAGCTGTCAGCAGGCAGCCTATACTTTTCTTTTGCATGATGACATAAGCCACATTAACAACTCATTACAAGCGTTTACATCAGTTCCTGTGGTAATCTCCAAACAAAGACCGTGATACACACTGTGAACTGCGCTGTAGCAGATGTATCACTCATTTCTCAGACAAAACTCATCCGGTAAAGGGTTCAGTTGCATCAGCTACAAACTGCTGTGGAGAAGAGAAGAAGAAAGCCCAACAAGAGCAGGTGGGTGAGCACAGAAAGGAGTGATGGGATGGCGATGGGAGCCGTCTGTGATTGGAGCATTCCTAGTCCCAGTAAACCTTTCTTCTCTCTCCGCCATGTGCCGAGTGTTGATAAGAGACATCATCCCACTGACTCATTAATCAACTGTGAAATGTACAGCTACCTGCCGCTTTCTTATTCTCGTGCCCCCAAAACCCCTCCGCTACCTGCTTCCTCCTCCACTTCTACTCGCCTGCAAAGAGAAGAAACAAACTGGACTCCACAAGGACTCCTTTTGTAAAAAGAAAAGAAAATTGCTCTCCCAGCACATTTCCTGTTTCCAGATATTTACCCTCCGAATTATATCCAAATGCTCACAGCCATGTGTACGCATGCATTCACACACGGAGAACACGTACCACAGCGTAAACACACGCTTGGTGTTTAAAGACAGGAAATACAAGACCACAGGGGCAAAAGGAGCGCCTCACAACTCTGCAACTGGTTTGTACTTTAGAGTTGTGCAGCTGAGCACATTGTTCTACAGAAACATGCCCTACGCATTTCTGTCTCAGTAGTTTAAATTATGATCACGCAGACAGATTACCGTATCATTTTAGCTTTACATCTAACATCCAAACCCAGATGTCACCTCTCACTTCTCTCCTCTATAAAAGCACTTTATTGAGCCTCTTTTCAAGCTGTCCCATCACTGCGCTCCTGCCCTGGGAATATCTGCCACAAAATCCCTCATACATTTCTAAATTGTGCTGTGTTGTGTAGGTGTCCTGCATATACATATTTTTAAGAACTGCTGATCTGCCATCTTTTTCACCTCAAACTCAGACCCACTCGAGGGAGGTAAAATGAAAAGAGAGGGGAGGTTTGAATTTTGATCAGTTTATTTGCATTTTCTACATGTCAAAACCCTTAATTTATCTGCCAGTTTTGATCTCACTTAGCTGACTGTATAATAACTCACAGTGGGTCATCAATTTTTCTGAAAAGTAAGCAACAAACTGACCAAATCAAAGTTTGATTAATAGGCAGGGAGGTATAGACAGCATTATTCTGGCGACAGCTGCGTCAACAGGAAGCCCAGAGAGCTTTCTGGCTGTATATTTTCTGATAGAGCAGACTGTAAAAATATACGCAGCAGGGCAGAAGTTCACTTTCATGTTGCATTTCTAAAACAGACTGAACTGCAAACAGGCAAATGCTGTGATTTACATTTATGGCATGCTGCAGAGGCGTGAATAACTCTATTTGGTTCCATACATGGAGTGAAAGCCCCCCAAAAAAAACATATTTTATATTCTCAAAAGAGCATGAAGTGTCAGTCAGTGACTTCCCACAGTTAACGTCCCAGAAAACTCACCAGATCCTTGTTATCATCCAGGTACAAATGCTTCAGTCTGCATTTCACCTTCTCCCAGTAATAATCCTGCTGTGGACTCTACTGAGCTCTAAATTATTCAGGCAAAATGCAAAATACATAGAGATGTAAGTGTCAAACAGGACAAACACATCATACCATAGTAAGCTCAAATGTACTATATTTTAAATTGATGTTGACAATGTAAGCATATAAAAAGTAATAAGGCTTCCCTGCTATAAAGAGGACCCATGTCTGTGTTGGAGAAAAGAGTCTTACTATATTATGGATGTATTGCATTATGGACTATTGGGGCTGTTCTTGCAGGAGAATGGGAATCTCTGTATCATCTTTGACGAATTTATCCCTTTAAAATTGATAAATGTTGATTTCGGATTAGAAACCGCTTTTGATGATCATGAGTTTTGGTGTTGATGCTGTGGATGTGTTTTAGATAGATGATTGGATGGTTTAAATTGAACTGTTTTTTACACCCAACCTATTTTCTATTATTTTTAGTTGAGAAAACCATAAACCATGTATTCTATACATTGAGAGTAATTTAGATCAGCTTGGAAACGTCTATAAAGGTGCATTATAATTCAAAAGGATTGCAGTATTGACAGCACAATATCTGATAAAAAAAGATCTGCTTCTTACTTTTGACAGCTACCTTTGACTATTCTGTATCATTTTATCTTTTAAAATACTTTGATAGTTTGAAATGTTGACTGTTACAAATACGTGATTTGTTTTATTATGACACTGGTGAAAGAACCCGAAAAGAAACCACCACCATATCTTTTAACATCCAAAATGGATATATTATATATATATATATATATATATATATATACCTATATATTAACAAGACCAAGCCAAAACATCAAACACATTGTCACTTTTCAAATGTGTTGAATTTGGGGCTCTCAATGAAAAATCATACAAGCGTTTGACATTTCATATACTCAGAAGCCCAGAGTAGTAAACACACCGTTTTTGGAAATCCCTGTAATTTATGCCAGACCTGACCACACTGTGTACGGTGCAACTACTGTTAACAATAACAAATTTAGTTTAATTTGACATCTGTTCCCGTGACAGATTGTAAACCTTTTTTCCTAAATATGCCGGCAACATAAAGCTGTTTGGTTCAGTAGCATGCATTTATGTGACACAACATTATACTTGATGTACCGCCTGAAGACATAAACGTTTCGGTGGAGACACTGACTGTGCTTCAGCCACAGTCAACATTCATTCACTGCAAGGAAAATATGATGTATGTATAAACATACAAAAATACATCTGGCTATAAAGTATGCCCGTGTGAAGTGATTCAGTCAGGAGGGTTAGGTTAAGATTTGTAATATGACGCTCACATGCCTGTATGTACATTTGTCACTATCGGCGCTGGGCAAGAAGAGCAAAATCCACAGGACTGGGGATCCCATCACGTGTAGATGAATGGTTACAGACAATTTTTTTTTTAATATGAGGCCTTTGAGTATTCACCGTAGTTGACTGATCCTGTAAGAAGTTAGTTTTTGTCGCCCCTAACATTAGATTTTTACACCACAAACAAGACATGGTGTGTTATTAGTGAGCTTTAGAGGTGGTGGTGGGCAGATCTTTGTGACGCCACCCTAAAAAACATTCTTCAAAATAAATGTTTGATTTGAATGAATTGATTGAGCAGATTAAATGAGTCTGTCTATTTTTGTTAAATCAACTTTCTTTAATGAGTATCGCTCTTTGGAGTTTGCCTCCCTTTGTGTGCGGCAAGCACGAGAGCAATCTGATTTTTGACCACAGTGTTAATGTTGTTTTTGAAAGGCTAACAAATATGGATTGAAGCTGAATATTTTGTTTGATTTGTATTTGATAATAACAATTTGTGCATTTTCCCAACTATTGTTTTGGAGGCAGCCTTATAGGAAAAATTTATTTCTTTGAGGGCATTTTTTCAACGTTATTTCTTTCAGTAAATCTATGTGGTGATATATGTAATTGAATTAAGAACAAGACCTTTAGAGTTCTATATAACAAGGACAACAGAGTTAAAAGGCACTCTAAAAAGCGGTGGCTGTCCTGACTCTTAAAAACAAAAAACTACAGTTAATGACACTATGCATCATAAGCTCTTCTCAGAGCGAACCCCCACACTGGCAATTTAAACATTTCCGTATAAGCTACTTTTCACCTCCATTGAAACATCGATGCTCACACATTGTAATAACTTTCCACACACACTCAGTGAACACAGTATGATACTCACACACAGGTTATGGCTTTCCAAGCAGTTTGAGCTTGTTTAATCTCATCCCTGTATACATTCTTTGTGATCAAACCTTTATCGACAAATATAAACGCAGATAATGAAGACCGACCATTAGTACCAATACAGAGTCATCTTAGCGTACAGTCATGTCCATTCAAGGTACCGTAGATATCATTTGGTTGAATGAAAGAAAAAAAAGAGTTTATTATATACATAGAGACAGAAATATACACATGTGCAGGTGGACCTATGGTGCACACCTGCAGTCATTAACAACATTTCAAATGACCAAAGGACCGTTAACTGGTGACGTCGCCATCTTTTGTTCTTTTCGCCGCCTGCTAAAAAAGTACACTGTAGCACCCAAATGAAAGAGCTTTACAGTAGATTGATTATGGTCACGGATACTATACCAACACTTAGAACACTGAGTAGGCTTTACAGTTTAGAGTTTAGACTAGTGTTGAAGAGACAGAATGTAATCATCCCCCATCCCCGCCCCTAAATTTGTGGTCTGTTCATCCAAGAGAAGATTAAGTCGAGAACCAATTCAGGACACAAAAGTGTGACTGATAGCAGAAATATGTCTCTTTCTCTCTCTCTCTCTTTGTCCTTTTGCTTTAACTCTACCCCATTTACCTCCTGCTCATTCCTTTTCTCTCTGCAACAATTTATTTTCTGTCAATCCTGTCTTCTTTTAATTATCTTGTTCATTCCCTCTCTCCCTCTGTCGAGAAAAGCGCAAGCGTTGAAAATGATCAGCTTCAGTCCTCCAGGATTTTGTGTCTCAGTCTGAGGGACAGTCGCTCCCAAAAAAATGGCCGTCATGGCCTCTCCTACCAAGGGTCCTTTTTCAGGCCATGTGCTTTATCACAGTTGTGGTCTGCCCAAACATTACATCAAATAAACAACAAATTCACAATTGTAAAATTTCAATATTTTCATCCTCTTTTTTTTTTTTATTTCGCTTTCATAAATACCATTTTTGTCAACTGCCCAGAGATTCAGCCTTCTTAATATCAGTCTCAGAAATAACACCTTCTGCTTTTGGGATCAGCTTGTGGGTGGATGACCTCTTTTTCTCCTCCTGGCACTTCTATAAGGCATGCTGGGCCAGGACCAGAGCCAACACCAGGCTGGAAAGCAGTGCCCAGACATTGGCACACAGACAGGCAGAGTGATCCTCTGGCAGGCCTGGGGTTTTGCCCAGGTCACCGTCTCTGGGTTCAGGATACTGAGCAGATAGAGGGACACACAAAGGGAGAGAGAGACGTGTAAAGGTTAGACATGACTCAGACACTTGTGTTGCTTCTTGTTCTGGCATTTGATGTAGGAGTAGGAGGCGACAGGAGTGAGGTGAGACAGACAGGGTCAGAGCTGAGGAGACGACGAGAAACAAAGAGTCAGAAAGTCAGAGTAAGAGTGAGACATTACATGGATCCATGGCAGACCCACTTTGGCAGGAACATTAAGTGTTTGATCCACCAAATGTTTTGATATGTGAAGTATATTTCAATCCCCTGCTTAGTATGCTCTCTGCTGCAAACAAGTTGGCAACAAAGGAAAGCTTCTTGTGAGGACTTTTTCTTTTTTCTTAGACTCTTTTAGGTTGTGCCAGCAAGTCTCTAAACAGTTTTTAAAGCTATCATTACAGACTTTATTTACAAGAACAACATGCTACGAAGCCAAACACACTCTACAAAAGCCAACAGCAGCTGTAGATTTCTTTCAATTTTTCATAAGGCAAAAATTACAGCAAGCAGAAGCCGAACAACACATTTGCAAGACCCCTTGTACTGAGTTTGACTGTGCACAATCAAAACACAACAGTGTTTATTCTTATGCACCAGAGAAAATAAACTTATGTACAGAGTGCAAACAGAGAGGGAGGAATGCAGTTTACTACACTGTTCACATAATGGCAGAGAGCAGGGGCAACACAAACAGTCCAGATATTAAACTCCATGGCCTCCAGAGTTACACCGTCACATACACACTGCAATGCCTTATTATGTGCTTTTCCATAAAATTGTTTGCATTTGGAATACTTTTTCAATTTTCTCAGATTGTTGTTACACAAAGCATAACCATTTGCCTCGAAGTTAAAGTAGTCTCGCTCAATTTGCGGCGGCACCATTTTCAGTCCAGCACAGCAATACAGAGGCACATCACAAGGAACATGAAACATTTCTCCTCCTCCTCCACCACCACCATCCCCTCAACTCATCTTTACTTTGCAGAGATTGCACTTTGGTCCATTTCCCTGTACACAGGAAAAACATTTACTCCAATGTCATCTAGCCAGCATCTCATTTTCCAATAGAACAAGGCAACATATGAACAAGAAAATAAAAAATGAAACAAGAAAATTGTGTTGGTTTGAATTTACAGGACGCCATATTTTTCCTGTTAAGAGGAAGAAGGAAGACGGAGGGAGAGAAAAGAGGGGTATCCAAAATAGCTGCAGTTATCACAGTACCTGGGCTAGCGAATTCCCGCTCTACAAAGAAATGGTTAAATGACATTTGCCAAAAAAAAGGGGGGAAAAAAGCCATGGGTAGCTTGACAATGCACCAAACACATCCGCGACTAAAAGCCAATTAATTAGCAAGGGCAGTGATGTGTGACAGCAGCCTGTTGACATGAGTCCAGATCTCCGGCTGCAGCCAATACCCACACACACTCAGGCTTGTGAGAAGGTACACACACACATAAACACACGGTTAAAAGCACAAACACATGCATACAAATGCATACACCGTGACGGAACACAGACAATGTCAAAACACGCACTTATTTACTGATGCTTTAACACATGCACGAGAGAGAGGATGGAAACCGCCAGGGGTATTTATTTAAACTGTTGATAAGAAAGTTTCCCACTTGTCAATGAACAGGTTAGTACACATGTAGGCAGCGAGAGTTTTCATTATCAATCAGCACAATGTCAAATTTACAGTGCAGGGCTGCATTTCCTGAGGCAAGAAATCGAGTAACACTCAGCATGCGCGGTTTCTGTGCACAATAAATTTCATTCAATTTAGCTGAAAATCAACACATGGCAGTGACAGTGTGGGAACACGGAGGACAGGGGGTGTTACACATACAGAGGTTGGTTTGTATTACATGTTAAACTAAACTTGAAATGCAGTTAAAATGAACAGTTCAACGTAAACAATTCCTTGTTCAAGAATCTGCTTGAAATGTCCTTGATATTCAAACTGGGATTACAAAAGACACACAAAATCCTTCTTATCTGTGAGACACCGACCCATTGGGGGTTTACAATATCCCTCATCAAACTCTTCAGAAATTGAAGCTCTGAAACTCTGACTTACAATGCTCAAAGGACCAAGCTTCAGCTCACATGTTTACTCACTGAGCATGGGATAAAGCCCACAACCACTGGCAGTGACATTTATAATAATTATGCATCTAAATTAGCTGAAAATACTCTATGAGAGAGCAATATGACTGACATGAACAGGCTTAGTCACGGACCGCAGATTCTCCTATGCCAGCTCTTCTCTAACTGTGCTTGATATTATAGGTTATCCTTTAGTGTCATGGTCGATCATCCATCCGTCTATCACAAACATGATGTGTTCTATTACCGAGGCTATACTTGTACACATGTGTGCATGTAAGTGTGTGTGTGCTAGTGTTGGGTCCCACGCTGGCTGCCATGAGATTTACGGACTTGGACAGACAGCCTTCTGCCAAGAGGACTCCAAACATAACAACACTCCTCCAATTCATCTGCCATGGAAGTTTGACAAGTTTTAATTGCCAGGCATAGTTGTCTGAGAGTGCAGAGCGGCCCAAAAATGTCCCTACCAGCTCCCTCTCTAATTATAAACTTCCTGCTTGAATAATCACATGTCTTATTGTTTCCTAATTACCATTTTTACAATAAATTAAACACCACGCTGCAGTGAGACAGGCACAGAGCGGTGCATCAATACTGACATACACACACAACACCTTTGGAGAAATCCAACCTCGCTCTCTCTCTCTCTCTCCAACACCTTTCCCAAACATACACACTGTTATTGTTATCAGAGGTGCTTATTCATTAATTCTCCTCTTCGCAACATTTTTAAGGTTTTAATTTGCTGTCTTCACAACAATGAGGGTGCGTAAATACAATCCTGCATGTCTTGGGTGCAGTGTGACCATTTAATGGCTGTGAAAGCCCATGGAATTACTCAAAATAGATGTCTTAATGGGAGTCATTCATTCAGCACGCAAATTTGCATTCATAAATATTGCACGCTGCTTCGATTTTGTGTATATCTGTAATAGTCACTGAAAAATGACAGTAACAACATCAGCAGCGGCAGCGGCGCCAGCAGAAGGTTTTTACAAAGGACAGTTTTAGTGTCTACTTCAGCTTAGCTTGGTAACTGGGTCTCCTGCAAAGGTGAAACACATCATTAGTCCTACACCAGCAGGCTGCATGGCACTTCTCAAATACATCTGTAAAAGCAGAACAATATTGTGAAAACTAATCAAACTCAACAGCAAGATAAAAAAAAAGCAGCTCCTTTGCCCCAAAGTGCAGTGAAAACTTCTGACCTGTTCAAGAGAGACAGAGAGAGAGAGAGAGAGAGAGAGAGAGTCTTTGGCGGACAATACGGTCCATTCATTTTCACATTTTATTTAAGGGTTATTAAAGAAAAGTTCTAAAGACAAACGCGCGTGCATTCTTGCAGCACAGCAAAGAATGATGTTTTTCTCATCTTGACGGTGAACCCAGTTATAGCGGAGTTCACTGCAGTCTTCAGAGGAGTCGGCATTGAGCAGAGTACAGGCCCTGGGCCAGTATTTTAGAACCTCTAATCCAGATTAAAACCTCCACCTCCCATTTAGTTCACTATTTCATTGTATGAGAGAGAAATATATATTTCAACCAAATGTCATCATCTTGGGTGTAGCATAAACTGTCTTATCATAAAGGGTCTCTTCTGATGTGCCAATTGCCTTAACAAGCATAGAGATTGAATGTGATGTAAATGTGAATGGCGCAGTGTGTTGAGCTTTGTGATTTTTGCCTCTGTACAAAATCCTCCTTTCATGGAAGCAGAGAGGAGTGTTTTTGTGGAGCGTAGACTTTACTTCACTATATATTTACATATAAAATAGTTGTTTGCTGCTATAACAATGCTCTGAATGTCGAAAAGAGCACCTCTGGGATTTGTAATATCCCAGAAATGAAACAGTCAATGCAAACCTATTACCTTTAGGATGGTGTGAAAGGGCGGTTCTGAGGTGCTTGTTGACCAGTCCGACCCCGTTTTCGTAGTTGCCGAGGGACCAGGGACGGACACATTTTTGTTCTGCATGTTGTCGATCCCGTAACCGAAGGCCTGAATAGCATTACCTGCAGGGACAGAGATATGAAGTTATTTGTTTTGCACTGCCGTCACAGCAAGAAGCCAGCTAGCAGGCAGCTCTAAGTCAACCTCTTGGTCCCCTGGCCAATCTTTGGCAACCGAGGGTGTGAGGTTAGGCATAGTGTGATTGAGGAAGGAAGGAGTAAAAAGAGTAAGGAGAACCAATCTGTTTGCTTCGTCGGTAAGCTTAGGTTTTTCCGTCACTGGGGAGGCAGCTCAGGATTGTATTGTCTCACAGCATACCAATATTGTCTTGTGTTTAATATCTTAAGTTGTGCTTTTTTTGAATGCCTACTGTTTATATTTATCAATAAAGTAATTCTCCTTCTATGAGCAAATCCTGCGGAGATACAATGGACACATTTATCGAATACAACAACATTACTCCATGTCCTGGGCTCATTACAAAAACAGTTTTATGTCACAACAGCCAGTCTCAAATTGCAACATGCCGACCAAATAGTGACAAAATGTCCGCACTTGAGATGATGAAGCTCAATTTGTTTGCCGACAGTTGTACACTCAGAAATGGAAATTGCTAAAAGTAGCAAATCAATCAACTCTAACAGAGGACAGCAGCCTGTGTATGTATATGAGTGCTTTTGTATTTCCCTGCAGATGTACTGCATGCATGCGTGTCATTTTGTGTCTAAGTGCATGTGTGAGTCTCTGCAAAAATGTGATAAATACCAGTTCAGTCAGCTTTCCAGCTAGATATGGTAAAATATGGGCTGAGTACCTTTTCACTGCTCATCTGTTTAAAACACGAGGCTTGTTTCCCTTTGTTCAGCCTGAGAGAAGGCAAGGCATGTAATTGCTTGGCAACCACCTCCATTATAAGGTCAGTATGCAGAGATGACTTTGAATAGATTCATGTGACTGATCAAATTCAAAACATTCTCAAAAAAAGGAGAAATAGCATTTCCCCACCACCACATAAAGAACAAACAGGATACAACACACATGCATACTCTGATGGACACAAACACAGTCCTTAGTACTCCTGATGCATGGCCACAGAGATTTGTCTGTCACATACTCTGTCTACCTACACAGTGTTGCAATCCAGCACACCTACTGTACAGCAACACACACATAGGCCCACATATATAGCTGCACACTTAACACACACAAAAGCCCCCTTCATGTTTCTCGTTCTGTTCTACACAGGCAATTTGGGCTGCTGCTAGAAAATAAAAGCACAGAGAGGAACAGAGCTCACCAGTGAAGCCTAACAACTTAAAATGCTAGCAGTGAAGAGATGGTGTCGTACTGCTGAGACATGCGATGTTACGCATCTGTTTGTCAGGGTCGTCTATCGCTAGCTATCCCCCTACAGATGCTGTACGATGGGGGGAAAAAAGTCATAAATCAAACTAGTTGGCTGGAGGGCCTCCACACAGGATGTTTTACTGCACCCAAATGTTTCACTGAGTGATTAAGCTCATTGCCAATAGCAATTCAATTTTTTAATGACTCTGGATAAGTTTTCCATTCACCCCTGGGCATAGCATGCATTACCCTACCTGCAGGGACAGATGGAGTAAGAGAAAAGGGAGGAAACTACAAGAAGAGCAGAATCAGAGGGAGGTCCAGACTGTGTTTGGACTATTATAATATCCTTTCAGCTGGAATGTTTTATGTTGGCCTCCACACACATATGACTAAGTGTTGAAACTATTCTTCTGTTTGACTATTCCCTTGCTTGATCTTGTAAGGAGCAAGTGGCGAAGAGGGAGTGGATAATAAATGATTTGTCTAACACATGGTTGTATGCTTTGTTTTGTCTATCAATGTAAAAAAAAAAGGATTTAATCTGCAGAAACAATGAAAGTTTAAAGATAGGTGAAGGAAGATTTTACACACACACACACACACGTGTCGAAGTGTATCGCCTGTTCCCCTTGACTGCATAGAGGAGATGCTGCATTTTGTGTTATTTTTCAAGACGCCTCCTCAGCTCCCAGCCTCATCCCTCATCCTGCACACTCAGCTAAAACTGTACCCCAGCAATCTATTGAAATGGTCTGAAAGCATTATCCACACAATGGAACATGTTAAAGGCAATGGTGTCTTGTAGCGCTGTTGACACTGCTCGCTCCTCCATAGCAAGGAAGGAAGCATGCTGTATTTTTTCTTCACGGTGAAAAAAAGCATAAAGATGTTTGAAGTAACCACTCTGTCCTGTTGCCCCGTGTGTTATGCATTAGATGTGCAGATGTGTATTTTAGCTCCTGCAATTATTTAATTTGTGCTAGATCTGTTCCTATTCATGACACTTTTCTCCTGCAAGGGATAAGCCCTTTAGCTCTCTCAGATTGAATATGAAAATGACATGCAAATGGTTTCTTTTGTATTAAAGTCCGGGCAGATCTTGCTCAAAGGGGGGATGAGAAGTGATAAGGAATGACTATTCTGAGAAACTAAGAACATTTAATTCCAACTTAATCAGTGGGCAAAGGAGTGTCAGTGGATGAGTTATATCATACTATGTTGCAGACAAATTTTCATTAGTACTTCAAGAAGTTCCCTGCATCCATAAATATTTTCCAGTTTTATTTCCTATTTTGACATAACCTAGTACCAGAAATCATTTCTTATTTTCTGTTTAATTTAAATAAAATTCATTCATTAAAATGTAAATCAACGTAATTGTCTTTTGACATTTTAATACCTGGATATCTGAAGGGTATCCAGCCCACCTCTCATTATTTCCATATTCAGTCTCCCCACCACCATTGTTTCCTGAACATCACATCTAAAGTTATATCACTGAAGAGCTTTATGACGTTGAAAAAACAGAATGTGCTACGAGACCATTAAAGTTGCATTAGATTGAAGTTCATGGCTCACTCTAATCTCACATGGCGGCAAGAGTAACTACTGCATCACACACTTGTGCTCTTATCAATATTATATGACTGCTGGATCCCTATCAGTTACAAAACCCATTTCAGATGCATGCAGAGTATCCGTGTATTGGGATGGCTCACTTAGGCATGTGTTATCGCTGAAGTACCGCAGGAAGTTCATACATTCCTCTTCTTGGTTTCCACTGCCCTTACAGGTGCACCACGGGGAGATGGTCCAGTTGGAGAAGCTGCTGTCGACATAGTTGGGAGTCATGTCTGTTCCTGTGAGGGTATTCACACACAAACACAAATTACACAAATTGTGACAAACAGTTATGGATCACTAATGGACTATAATGGACTACATTCATTGCAAATAGTATATAAAATGGACAACACGATGTTAGTCATAGGAATGGGTTTGCACAATTTGGTTTATGGGAAGGTGAAGCATTCTGTAATGCTTTATTTTAGATGTAAAGAGGCCATTATGTTATGAATATTTTGCAAAGTAGGTGCTTTAGGAAGTGTGTGTGCAGCTTGAATGTAGCACTGCTGTACCAAAACATTTTACTTTTCAAATGCCTCTCTGTGTTGATGCTTTCAGCTGGAGTCAGGGGTGTTGGATGCACTTTGTGTAGCATTTTCCAGAGAAATCCAAGAAGCACCATGGCATATTATCACTTCATACTGTGCCAGTTATGACACATGGCGGGGAGGAAGTGACTGATACTGAAATATGAACACGATGAAAAAGATATAAATTAGCATTTGGAACTCTTCATGAACCTCGTGATGGACCCAAGGTGCTGTTATCAAATGTTGGCTGGGGTTGAAAAATGTGCAGGTGCCAGTCCAGGCACATTGTTTGAGCAACATTTACTATGCGCAAACAGATGGTCATCAAGTGTTTTAATTAAGTAAACACTCTCTCTGTGCCTTTACTGCCTAATTACTTCTAGTGACCTGATGTCCAGTGTGCTGGGGGAGATATGAGACCAGGAGAGGGAAAAACAGGAGTCTCACTGCTCTGCCTGCTAATCATGATAAAAGTGAAGGTAGATTAGACTGCTGTCACTCTAACTATAACCATTACTCTTTATCTCACCATCTATCTGTATCTGAAATTGATGTGGGATTTGGAGGTGAATGTGCATTTGTGTATGCCTCCCCGCCATTTCAACCCCCGCCCAATTTCTCTCCCAAACACAAAAACAACTCTCACTCCATCACAGAGTCACCCACGGCCCCGGCTGTACTGACCGATGAGCCTTGCGTAGGAAGCCAAGCAGGCTTGGTGATTGTCTTGGTTGGGACAGGTGCTCACTGTGTGCGGAGTCACCCAGCAGTTCACCATATAATCAGCCAGCCTAGACCTGCACAACAAACATGAAGCACAGCACAGTGAGAAAAAGAGAGGCAGGCGCTCAGTCATGAGCATATGACAGATGAACACACATACACAAATTCAAAGCACAGCGCCTAATTTTTTTTGGCACCATTTTTACTCTGGAGCGTCTGCCAATTGAGACCAGCATCAAACTGGGAAAGTATATGCGACATCTGTTTCCGGGCTCCTACAACAGGTGTCCTGAATAGCAAACCAGGTCTCACTCACGCCTCAGTACCAACAAGCTATTCACTATCTTCACAGAATGCGACATAAACCCTGTGGTAGTTCATTTGTTTATAGATGAGAGAGATATCATGTGCTTTATTTGGCCTGTACTTCCATGCTTATCCTAGACATCTCGACTGTCTCCCAAACTCACTTTCCAAACAAACCGAGGGAAGAGATAAAAATAGTATGTTTTGTTTCGGTGTGTGTTTGTGATAAGAGCTTTAAGTCTGTGGAGAGCCCCAGGGTGGCATTGCTAATCCACTTAAGTAGGTTTATTGGGAGTAACGTGTGCAAACTTGCTCTGTCTGTACTGCTTACATCACAGCTGCCCACTAAGTGAATCACAAACCATTGCACATCTCTCTCTCTCTCTCTCTCTCGCTCTCTCTCTCTCTGCCATGACACATTCTGTCTGACCTGGCCTGACCATTTTTTGCAACCTTAAGTTCAAAGGTGCTGTAACGTTCCTCAGGCTGTCTTGTCCCCAAGTGAACACACTTGCGCAGACACACGCACATGCAAAAATACAGAAACAGGTTTAGTATGTGCAGTTGATTGAAAGCCTTTTCTGGCTGGTATGCAATTGGTTGCTCATTTTTGGGCAACTTATAAACAACAGTTGATTTGTCGCATTCATGATAGCTGCTCTGACAGCCTCCTCAGTTTGTTACTCTGTATAACCATGCGTTGCCATCCAGATGCCATCCACAGTCTTTATCTCCAGCCAGTGCTTGGTACTGCTTGTTTCTCATAATTAAAGGAATTGTTCAACGTTTCGAGAAATATCCTTATTAGCCTTCTTGCGGTGATACCACTCTCACGTGCACCATATGCAGCATTGAATAAAGACTGGAAACATTGGAGTCAGCTAGCCTTGTTCTGATATTATGTTTTAATAAGTGAGCTCTAGAGGTGCTCATATTCTATACATTTGTATTAATTTTTTTCAGATTCTTTTTTACCTTCGGACAAAGTCAGGTGCATAGTTTATTTTCAAAATAAACGTCCGTCTTCAAAGAAAGTTAGGATTACGCAACAAAACCACTTAGCTAGGTTTAGGAAAAAGTTTCTCTTTGACTTTGCAAAGAAAAGCAAGAGCCTTTTTACGTTGAATTTGTAAGTGTTATTCTGACAAACTAACAACCTATCTAAGCTGCAGTCAGACAACAAAACACCTTTAGGTGCCTATTTTCTCACAGAATAACAAACTGTACTTGACAACCTTGAATATTGTATTTGAATGTATTTTCACAAGAGATTCGTGTTAAAAAACAACAAAGTGTTGATGGTGCACAACACTGCATGCCACAGTAACTTAAACAGGTGTAATGCCTTGTCTTTAAATATGCATTGCAGCTGTATCACATATTTGACCTTATAATGTGGCGACACTTGATCACTCATTGATCACTTTGTGCCTTTTTCTTAAGGTTCAAAAGTAATTGGATTAGATCTGATGTGTAGTAACGATATTGAGTATTGACCTGTGTGTTACCTGCAAACACTTAATCTATTGCTTTTGGCAGGAGGGATATTGCCATTCAGGAAACTCAGAGAGGAGGGTACAGCTGGCCATTATACAGTCTATCAGATAGAAAGTGAATTGCAAGAAGTTGAAGACCAATGTGCTAACAGATATGCTGCATCTCAACTCTGTGAACAAAGAGAGCGGAGACAAGCAGATTTGGCTGAGGGGGAATAAGGGTGAAAAGGTTACAATCTCTCTGTCTCCCTGTCTGTATGTGTCTCTCTCTCTGTCTGTCTTTCACCACAGCAGAGATGCAGCCAGTGTGGTGTGATGGGCTTGGGCCTCCAGCAGCAAACTCCACTCAGACTCACTTCATTACTCCATCTCCAACTCCATCCGCCCTGCTATCAAATCAGCCGGAGAGTCTCTCGATGTGACATGCTGCTAACATCACATCTAAAGCCACGCTTCAGAAAACGGGACGTGCATGGTTGCTCTTTCATGGCTGCAAAGACTGATACAGCATGCACACACACACACGCACACCCAAATAGTGATACACAGTACACAATGCTAAATCACAGAAAAGAAAGAACACGTACACACAAATACAAACATATCCCTCTCCACACCTGTCCTCCTCAAAGCCCTCTCTCATCCATTCCTGCTCTGGTGAAAGAAGCCACTTGTACCCACAATCATGCCACAGCTGATAAAAAAGACAGGACAGACAGAGAGAGAGAGAACAACTTGTGCCTACACAATGTAACCTTTAGAACCACATTTTCCATTTTTCTATTTCTTACGGGCTAATTTATACGGGATTTTTTTGTAGGAAAGGGAAAGACTGCGGAAGAATAAAGCAACTGAACAAGCACTGTGTTTCTTTTTAGATGCTGAGCTCTTTCAGACAATGATGGCTTAAAAACAGTAATTTAAAGTTTAGAGAGGTGTCCTGAGTGTTCAGACAATGGTCTTCCAACACCGGGATTCAGCAAATTTCATGGCTTCCACTGGCTTTCCATTATACCTCGGCAAAGCACCACTCGCTGCTGAAATTACAGGCTGTCTAGCTCAACAGAGTTTTATGGTCATTTTAGCCACTCAGCCTCCAGGGAAGTGGCAGGGGAGCCCCCACAGAGGTAGACTTCTTTCAACCAACCTGACACTTTAAACACAGTGATTCGGCTGAGCGTTGAGTGCCTGTCCATCCAGCTTGGCAGTAATAGAAAACGAATTACTTTTTATATGGATTCTTATTCCTATCATTTGATGTCTGTGACAAACAATGTGACTAAAATCAGATGAGTGTCGGTCTTGGAATCCATTTCCTTATGGAGGAGGAGGGGCGGGAGGAAAACAGTTATCAGACTCAGAAGACTCTAATAGCTTCCATTCTTCATTAAAAACAACAGTCTTTTGAGAGCCCTATCTGGTTTAGAGACTTCCTCTCTGTGCTCTGTCTACAAATATGAGTTCTTCTACGGATGATAATTTCTGTTAAATGGTACTCCTCTTCACTCTTATCACTTCCCCCAGTCTTCAGCCTAGAGAGGCTTTAGAAACCGTATCTTTCACTCGTCTACAGAAAGCACAACAACAACCATGACACAATAGCTGCCAACATAATTTCAGTTACATGAAGCAAATGAGAAAAACAAAAGATGTTTCTCTATGCAATGCTCTCCCCCCTCCCCTGTCTTCTCCTCTGTTGTGTTCCTCTGACCGTATCTCTCCACTCCTCTCCTCTCCTCTCCTCTCATTAATGTCCTGTTGTCACTATCGTATTGTATAAACTGATTCTATATTGCAGCCTTAAGTGCTCATGTGTAAACTTACGGCGAGGAATATTTGACTCTGCTTCAATCAATAGCCTTGTGTGTCCTTTTGTCCCTTGAAGTTAAATGACAACGCAAACACCAAATCTGAGATCTGACTGTTACTCTCTTTTGACACTTTTTTGACACATTGTGCAACACGGTTTATTTCATCATGACAATTCACATGCAAAGCCAAACAATACAGCACTTGTGTGACCTTGCGCCTGGAGTGCTACGAATATATTTTGATTAAAAGGACACCACATACAGCAGTAATGCTTTTCTTTTCATTAAAAGACACTTTAGGATTTGTACCACTGCATTTTGCTCCTGTTTTCACACTTTCTGCTGGTGACCCAGAGACAGTCTCTTTGTTGCTCTGGTCAGAGCTGATTGTCCATTTTACCCACAGCTATTTTCTCTGTAATATGCCGAGACAGAGGCCTGCCTTTTTTGGCAACACTGTACTCATTGGGATTCCCAGTCAATACTCTAAAAGGGCAATGTGGACAGATGGCATTCAGTCAAAATACAAGGCAGTTTAGCTTAGCTGTCACATGACACAACCTTTCGCCCCCTTACTCAGCAGAGAATTGAAACCAACAAAAACTGCCTGGTGACACAACCTCCCCTGAATTCTAAAGCAGAAAATCCAAAGTAGAGAAAACACAAGCACTGATGTGAACTTTACATTGAATAAACCAAGTTTTTTGTTTTATTTTGGAACGCTTACTTATGCATGATTGCGGTGTTCCTTGTTTGGTGACCCAAAAATGTTCTTGCAAGTTCTTTTACTTCCTAATTTTCTATCACTTCTGTCTTTGCGACCCCTGCAGATGTCTTACAACCCCATACTGAATGTTATATCATTGGGATGAATGCTAAATCCAGAGGGCAACACACAAAACCCAATACTGCCTGTTTGGTAAGGGGCTAGTAGATTATTCAAGGTTTTCTGAACTCCCTAAATGTTCTCCGAACAAGGCAAACAGCAGAGCCCCAGAAAAAGTCAAACAAATGAATGAGCTGTCTCTAAAAAATGACAGAGTGAGCAGTAAGCTGTAGTTACTAGCAGTAATTACATAGCTGTTATAGCCACATTCAAACAATTGTGTTGGAAAAGTTTTTAAGAAAACTACATGCTGCAGCCGTCAATGAGACTATTAAATACAAAAAGGAGTTCAGAGTCAGAATGATTAAGACTGAAAGAGCAGGCCCTAATTGACACAGTCGAAACCGCATATTGACCATTCTGTAGATACGGTTGAAGTCCTATTGATAATGTTTATATTAATAATAGATACAATACTGCTGGCGGAAGAGATTGTGAAGGAAAGCACGAAGTCTAGTAATGGCTGCAGTTTTCCGCTACACCAATATTCCCTTTGAGTTTACGGTTAGGGAAGTAAGTGGGCATATACTAATCCATGTATTGGAATTAAATGCAAAACTCTTTCTTTCCAGCTCTCATGTGTAGCCAGCAAGCTAAGCACGTCTCCACTGAAGTTAAAGCCTGATTAAAGCTGCACACTGCAGCAAACTGTACTATGTATGAGGAAAAGGTCACCAGTTGACACATGCTTTGCTTGCAAAACCAGAGCTTCGCACTATCAGAAGAGACACCTCACTTTGATAACTTGTATTGTAACCAACTTGAGCACAGACTTTTAAAGGTAGCCTAAATAGGAGGAAAGGGTATGCTTTTATACTGTTGTCATATAGCGGTGCAGAAATGAGTCATAAAACCTGGACATTTCAGCACTTCCGGTTCCCAGTGTCGAAGTCAATGGCTTTTTAAAATGTTTTTTTGTTTAGATATCTGAAATAAGGTCTGTGACTATCACAAGTTTAAGAGATTTTATTGTTTTATTTTACAATATAAAATGTGTCAGTAAATACCCCATTCCTGAATTTTGAAGCTTTATGTCTCTTTAAAAAAGATGGCGTAGTTCATTTATAGCCTACGTTAGCGTTAGCTTTTTACTTCTGCCGATTGCATTCACGCTTCAAAAATAATTTTTAAAGTTTATCTTTTTGAATCTTTTTTGTTTGTTTGGCCAAGCCTTGCATCTTCAAAAGTCAATACTTGGTTTTAGAATAAGAGGTTTAAATCTGTGCTAATCAGTCAAAACTATTATCATAACAATGAATCAATCGACTGCAAACGATGGTCTACATAGAAAGTGTTTCAGCCTCATTTCTCAGTCATTAATCTCACGTGTCTGTCGTGTCGGAACAGATACGCGTCTACTTTAATCAATCAACAGCTGTCTACTTAATAGTGTTTATTGTGTAAACAGCTGTATTTACAGTTACATATTTTTAAAGTGGTAAATTCAGAACACTAAAGCAGCTAACATCTATTTGCTATGTAGAGATTGAGTGGAGTTGCAGAAGAGTAGCACCCCCCACCCCCAGGTAACACTGTCAGCACTTTTAGCCGCTAACTACTAGCCGCTGGCTCAGCTGTGGCCATGCTGAGAGCCGTTTGGAGTCAATTCATCAATAATCGATTTGCTCTGAATTTCAAATTGAGCACTTTGGGTATCAGGATGTCTGTTGTTGTTGAGTCTATAGCCTCGGGCATATTTGGATTGAGAATGTAATTCACATACCCAGCGCCGATTATGCACTTATTTGTTGATTAATTTCCTGGAAAATCTGTTTCCACAGTCAAGTTTCGGTTGCTCATTAAAATTACAGTTCATCGTACAGAACTGGCCGTATGTGTGAACGTGAGGTTAGCGTAGTGTGAGTAGCTTGGAAATACACTGCGGGTTCTCACAAGTACAGGAGCACAAATGTGTGAGTGTGTGTGTGTGTGTGTGTGTGTGTGCGCGTGAATGTGAGAAAGAGAAAGTGAGAGAAAGTGATGATAAAAGTGCAACATGATTTCTTTCGGCTTCGTCTTAGAAGCTACAGAGTAATGCCATCTGGGCCAGTCAGTCTCCCCACACTGTTCCCCCTAGGTGAAGGTTTGAGTTGTCAGATACAACAGAGCAGACTGTTGATTTAGGGCAGTGTCTGTGTGTGTGTGTGTGTGTGTGTGAGTGTGTGTGTGTGTGTAGGTGTGTGTGTGTGTGTGTGTGTGTGTGTGTGTGTGTGTGTGTGTGTGTGTGTAGGTGTGTGTGTGTGTGTGTGTGTGTGTGTGAGAAAGAGAGAGAGTGGTACCCTGCAAGTTTTCTGTGAGCAAAGGCGGCCTTGTACAGATCTAGCATCTCCCAATCTGGGTCAGGTTACCTGTATAGTGATCGATTGGCTCTCAGCTCCCCACTTTGATAACCAGTGGCCAAAGAACTCAATCAAAGAGCACCCAGTGAGCCCGGAGACCAGGGGATATTAATCAAAGATAGAAGTGGTGCATTGATCCTCAGACAATCAATACAGTACACATATACAACTCAATGCTGTTTGGATTTGGCTTCATTGGGCTGGTGTTGCATTAAATGACATAGAAATGGTTAATTTATCTGCTTGCATATATTCATGCAGACATACACACACACACATACACGCACATGCTCACTACCCCAAAACAGCCCATCCAAATATAGTCCTATTGTCACTAGACTCAGCAGTCCCAAAAGAATAGATGTTGGATCCATTGGAAGGATGGTGAGAACACAGAGTGGAAAATCTGAGAGGAGAGGGAAATAGCAGTAACAAATATGAGTTTATTGTCTGTTGTTTTTCTTGGATTATGGAAGGAAATAACGTAATAACTGCAGCAGAAGTACATCCACGTGTAAAAAATAAGAGCTACTCTATTTAATGCTTGTTCTCCGTCCATCTACAGTCCCTAGATCTCCAGAGTATGTCACAATTGCCTCCACAGAGACCAGGGAGAGAATGAAATCTTCCAGTGCAATATGCCACTGAAGCCCAAGCCAAAATGATATATTTGAAATCCTTTCAAATATTTATTTTTTTGCCTGTTTGAGCTATGGACTCCACCTGAAACAATCTGAACAGCCTCCAAAGGTGAAATCCCAGCCAATCTGGCATTCAATACTCCAGGTAAAATTCAAAAATGAAAGTATCTCAAGGCATTTCTGATGAGGTAGAGCAGGAAACTTCTGGTCATTCAAAGTCTAAATAATAAAAAATATGAGTATACATTTTTTAATTAGTTTTGAGCCATGACCCTTTCTTCATCAGAGTATGTTGGCGGGAGCTTGTCTTTGGCCTGCAGAGTCTGCTGCAGAGATCTATAGATGTGTGACCAAACCACTGACCTCCAACCCGCTGCGGTAGCTTTACGGGCCAGATCGATTCTGCGACCCTCCCTCTCCCTCTCCCTCTCCCTCTCCCTCCCCCTCTCCCTCTCCCCCTCCCTCTCTCTCTCTCGTTATCTCTCCTTCCCTTTCTCCCTCCTCCCATTCCCTCTCCCTCTCTCGATCAGTCCCTTGTGTTAAAATGTAATAGGCTTGGACTAGCTGTGCATCCCCCGTTTGGAGTCAGACAGGCGTCCCCAGGGAAGCCACGCCTGTCGTTGAATGATCTTCCCCTGCTTTTATCAACACATCTCTGAGAGGGGAAAACAGAGCCAAGGAAAGTTTCCTCTGGTGTTGTACATGAGTGTGCTGTTTGAAAAGTTTTGTTTTCAAGCTTGAACAACAAACTGAAGGTGCAGAACCAATTAAGAACATAACGTGTTGCTTAGTGCAATATCTCGATAAATTATCAGGTTAAATATAATAACAAGTCAGTGTTTCCAAGGTCTTAAAGGACATCAACCTGTCCTGTGATGATGCCTGACATCATGTAACAGAATAGAGGACATTGAGACAGATCGAGGACACGTTAAGAAGATCTCACAGGATGGTGGTCATTGTGAACCCCACAAGGCTGGATAAAATCACCAATCAGAGAACACTGTCAAGCCAGCACCTCATCCCACTTTAATTAAATCGTAGGGACATTCTCTTGCATGGCAGCGCTTATTCACTGTTGGAGAATGCAGCACCCAAACAGCAGATTATTAGAGTCACGTTCAAGCTCAAAGTGGTTGTGTATGAGTGTGTTGTTTTGTGTTACTGCTCAATGATTGTTGGTCTGTTGGTGCACAGGCCAGCGTGTGTCCATACTGTATGAGTGTGTGTGTGTGTGCTCATCGAGCTGTTGACCTCAGTGGGGCATTACCCAGCCACAGATAATGAGCTTTAACGTTCTATTTCATCTTTCTCAATAAGGAGGTGCACAGCAGACACCTGAGGGCCTAAAGGTCAATGAAAGCAACTCAGCCTGAAAACAGATTACACAATGCAGGCAAGCAGGTAATTATCAAGACAATCATAAATCGGATAGGAGGCAATAGGGTTTTCCTACTTTAGCAGTGTTGTGGTTGGATTTAGTGTTGGTGGAGAGGAATTGGGTTTTCGCCATTAACACTCAGGCTGCTCAGGCTGCTAACCTCTATAGAAACAGGATAAATGTAATGTGCCTTATATATACTTCTCACAAGGAATTGTTGTGCATGGCTAGCATGACTAATTTGTATTTCATGAGACTGTAAAACATTCTTACTTCTATCCGAAGCAAACAATTCTGGCTAGTTAAAAAAAGGAGTAATCGAAAAGGGGAACATGTTTTTTATCACCATTTTTCATGTTGTGCAACCTAATATTCATTTCAGTGCATGAATGCAATGAGATGATAAATGTTCTGCAAATGTTGATGGTTGTGTCAAGACCCGTTACTTATTGCCACTAAATTGTAGCTGCCTAATCATCTGTCACACTGGGGCATGAAAGAGTAGCCAAAAGTATTCCCTTCTTATAATTCACGTGAGTATTATTTTTAGTAGTGAGCTTTCAAGGGTCACACACACTGAACTCCATTAGGCTCACAAATGAGCTTTTAAATGCTTAAAATTATACAAATGCCCCACATGTTTATGCTATTAGACTAATGAACGCAAAGCATATTTATTTTATTTATTTTATTTATTTTATTTATTTTATTTATTTGTATCTTTTTGTTCTTTTATTGCCTTGCTTTGCTGCTTTGTCTGTCAAAGCACTCAAACTCCGTTTTTAAAGGTGCTATATAAATACTATTATTATTATTATTATTATATCGCCTTGAACTGGCTGGATGTGTAGACTGTTGACGGCCAGACACAGCACATGGTTCTGGGGGATATAAAGATCTTGACGGCTGATTTGGCTGATGTTGTGAATGCTGGATCTAAATGCTGTGCTTCACCTGCTCTCAGCAGCAAGAACACAAGGAAACATGTCACGGCTGGGTAGGTGTGAATTGAATCCGGCTGCTTGAATCCAATAGAGGCCCCATGCAGCTAACGTGATCCACTAATGTTTTGTTCGGCTTAATTGAGCATTGTCCCTTCAACTTAGCTTCACATCTTCATCCTGCACTTAATAGCCACAGCTTCCCTGAATGACTAATTATTTCACTGACAGTTACAGCAGAGAAATATACAATTTTAGGATGTCATGGGAGGTAGGAATGTACTGTCAAACAGGAACTCTCTCCAACACACGGATTCAATTTCTTATTTTTCCATGAATATAAACAGACGTTAATGAATCTTTAGATGTGTTTGCTCGTCTCATACGCACAGCACTAAAATCAGTCCATCAAAAACGCAGACATTCAAGCAAATGAAATGAATGTCTGCCCTGCCACTCCTCGAAATACACACATACAGGAAACTCTTCTTTTGCCATTAAGATCCCAAAGCCTTCCACCCCCACTATTTCCCTTTCTTTCACCTGCAAAGAGAGTCCTGGCGGCAGACCCTCCGTAGCTCCAGACAGTTGGGTTTCTCCTTATCTTTATAGGAGCAATCAGGCACGATTGTCTGCCTGCGTCGTTCGGCACAGCCCACACTCTGACAGGGGCAGAAGAGCAGTCGGTGGCTGAACTCAGGGGGCACACGATCCAGGAACAGCCTCAGCGCTTTGTGGCAGCGCTTCTTGCTGCAGGCTTCACCCTTGTTGGGGTCCTCCTTGCTGCAGGTAGCGATATAGGCGGAGCGTTGCCTCTTGCAGCTGCTGTTGAGGTTGCAAGCTTTGGCCGCGTCAAGACAGGGGTTGCAGTTTCTTTCGGCGTCGACACAGTGGAAACCTTTTGGGGCCACTGTGAGCATCCCTGTGTCAATGTATGCAAAGAAGAGAGAAAACACAGTGACTTTAGTGAACCTTTAAATGAAAAAGAGATGTCAGACATGTATTTCCAACGAGCAATGAGCTGTTTATGACTTTATCATGCTTTCTTTCTTTCTGATTGGTGGTATTTAAGCAAACACAACCTGGATGAAATACAATGCCAACAGTTTGATAAAGATCTTTCCATTAATCCTCTAACCCAACATCATTGTTCTGATATAGTTTACGTACGATCAACAAATAAAACAATAATCCGTGCATTTCTACCCATCAGGGAGTTCATTGCAAATGTTAGACTTGAACGCTGAAGCAGACTCCTCAATATCATCCAACAGAAAGCCACAGGAGGAATGCCTGCAGCTAGCCCACATCCACTCTGACTGAATAATTGATTCAGTTTCAAACCTTGAGTGAAGTATGAATGAATTAAGCAATGATTTCAAATTGGATGTTAATACATTATTCACTTCCAGGTAATATTATGATGTGATTATAATATTAGTACATTATCAAGTTGTCGTAGATTTTATACATTATTGTATTGTATTGTAACATTGTTTCTATACTTAAAATGTGAGTAAAACACAATAAACAATCAAATAAGATATTTGAATTAGTTAAATGGGACGGCTGTAAAATGAACAGGAGTCCTTGTGAAAATATTGACGAGAGCACTTATTGATGTGAACACTGGTTGGTGGGAAACAACATTAAATACTGTAACATCTGTCCAAAAAGGTGCTAAGCTCAAGGACTAGGCAAAGACTCCACACTGTGCTGTATGATCCACTTATTGGATGGTTCAAGTACAAGATTAAGTTCTCTTTTCTTCTGTAATCACAAAGTGAAACATTGCAATTACCCCATAGTCTACACATCATATTTGTGGCAAACAGATTATGTCATTAGGTGTTCTGAGATACTGCATATACCACAGTGGCAGTAAGATACCACACTCTATTCCTGAGATATACCGGTAATAAAGCAGGATCATGTTCACTTGTGGCACCCCTCTCTTGTATTCAGGCTATATTAGAGAAGTTAACCTCCCTCCCCTGTAGATAATGATATTTCAGAGGTCGTAGCGGTATGGTGACACCCAGAGAGATTCATCTCTTATTCAACAGAACCAATCTCACTCTGTGTCTATCAGACAGCAGGGAGCAGGAAAAAGACCATTTATTTGAGAGATGCTGGGTTGTTACCAAGTGGTGCATCTCACGTTATCAATCCTAGAAATGGGGATACATAGAACAGATCACATCACAACTGAGGGATAAAAAATAAGCAAACCCACAAAATTAATGACTTTGTGGTTTTAGATCACGTCAGATAAAATGAAACTCACTGCCACTGAAGAATAGCAGAAGTAGAATATGGGCACTTCATCACAAAGAGACGAAAGCACACTCAGACTTTGCTTTACATTAACTAGAGTTTTCACTTAAATGTATTAAAGAGGTAAAATGCAGCAGGCGCTCTCATAAACAGGTTCAACAGATGTAAGTGTTCAAAATAGTGCTGTCTTTTTTTAATGTTTGGCACAGGCCACCACGGGAGAACCTTTCCTTCTTTGTTCGAGGAATGAGAGCATTAACTTTCATGACTCCTATCAGAATAAGATATCATTGTATCATTAATTGAACTTGTTAATCGTTGCACTCTCTGAGGGAAGCAGATAAATGATCCACAGCCGATGTCTGGCGGCATTGCAAACTCAGTCTTGTTCGTGTAAGTGACTGAAAAGGCAGACAGAATTGTGCTCAGATCATGTACATATGCGACAGTAACAAACATCAAACCTTGAAGGCAATGATGTGAGAAAATTGGTTCAACGAGAATCAAATAAAGAACTGACTTTGGCGCTGAGCATGAAGAGGCCGAAGCGGGGCCAAAGTTTTACTAAAATGGGCCAAGCTTGACTGAAACGGGCATGAAGGGGGCCAGTGCGGTCCAGCTGGAGGAGAGGTTAGTGGAGCGGCAGTCCAGTGGTTCAGGCTATATTACATTGATGGATTGCAGATCCTAAATCTCCCCTGGCCATCTGCAGGCTCTAATGTGGGCCACTGGGGGGTCCAGGATGAAAAGAAAATAGGAGAAGGATGAGCTACAAAGATTTATCTGACCAAGCAGGGCTGAAGCCGCTTTTGAGGCTGCAGCGACGGACAGGTTTTTACTACCTCTGATTGGGGAGCTGAGATTGAATTTGGTGCTCAACCCCAAAAGATGTCCTGGGGTGAACATAACACACAAAGCCCACTCGATTCCTCTGACGTGCTTACACACAAACAGGATGATAGCAAGAGCGTGTGGAGAAGAGGAAGGAAGCAAAGAGGTGGAGATGGAAGGGGAAATGTGCAGTATTGTGTTGCAGAGTTATAATTGATTTTTCCAAGTGCATTACAATGAAGGTTTTCAGCAAACATATTCTGCCATAATGCGTGGAGAAAGGGGTTGATAAGCTAATGATACGAGACATATAAAAATGGAAAAAGCTTTAAGAGTGGAGAGGAGACTCGAGCAGCTGATTGCAGCAGCTGATCATGACGGATGGAGAGATGAAATGAGAGGACACAGACTAACAGATTGGACAGCCACTTAGAGAGACATGCTGGGGAGCTTTCAATTAATATAGCCTAATTCAGGAAAGCCTCGGAATAATTAACCCAACCCATCAGCAGTGCAATCATAAACTCATAGTATCACAATAGTTGTGATGCTATGAGCATGTCTATTACCTTACCTCGCTGGCTGTTGCACTATACATTAATGAGCAAGCGAGGCACTGAGTGAATGAATGAACGGATAAATGGGCAAGAGTCTGCATTGATTGATTCATGGATGTATTAAACACAGCATATCAGTGTCATTAAGGGCACGGAAATTCATTAATAATGTTTTTCCTGTTATATTTTGGCAGGTGTTTGCTGCTGAGTAAGCTAATATGAATGTTCGCAGAGACGTTTAGTGTGCATGAAGCACAATGCGACATATTCATTTGGGGAATACATAACAGGAATTCACAAAAACAGTTTCAAATATGTGGTCTTAAGTTGTTTACTCCCAACTGCCTCGTGTGCCTCGGAAAAAAAATGCGATCTCATAACTGTTTAGTCGATGTCAACAACAGTTAAAGCATCGCTTTTGGTGATGCTGTCGTTTGACTGTAAATAGGCTTTTAATAGGGCACTCTACTCTGTGGGTATCATAAATTAGACCCCACTGATGTCAATGTAGAGGAAATAACTATTTATTCTTTCCTCACATACAACACACACAGGGAGAGAAAGAAAGAAAGGGAAAGGAATAGAGAGAGTGAAAAGAAAAAGAAACAGAGAGGTAAAATGTGAGATAGAGGACACCAGATGGAGATAAACAGAAAATTACATAAGACCTGCGTTCCAGTGAGAAAAGAGAAAGAGGGATAATAACGAGAAGGAGAGAGGTGAGGGAGGTGGACAGAGCACGTATGAATTAGAGGAAGTGGAAAAAAAAAACATTCTTGTACACTGTATCTGGATTTCGATGCTTTTTTCCCAAAGAGTAAGGGATCTTCTTTTCCCGGTAATTGCTCTCTGTCAGCCTAATTTGAATTCTGCATTTCATATATCATCCCATACTCAGGGGACACTGCGCTGCAGAGGGGAGTTCAGCCCAGGTTAGGAAGAGGCTCTTGGCTCTGGGTATGTTCTCAGTAATTAGGAAAGGTGCCAAAGTTTGGATTTAATACGGCCCTGGGTGAGCGTGCAAGAGCTTGTTAGGGAAGTGTTTAGTCCGGACCCCGAGGAGCATGTCAAGCATTTCCGTGTCAAAGGGCTCATCAGTCATTAGCTCTGTACTCTATGTTGCTGTGGGGTTTCCAGAGGGGAGAAAGAGGGTGCACTGGATCTACAAAATCATCTCGCTAAGCTTTATTGAGCGAACGTATAGACGTTATCAGACGAAGACCGGCGGAGTTTGTGAAGTCTTCTGTTCTGAGCGATCAACTGAATTTTACCTCGGCGCATAAAATGATTGCTGCAAAATGAACCAGCGTAGCAGATGAAAGAGAGTGAGGCCAGATGTAAATGATGAGAGATGACTAAATAATTGTATGTGAGAATAAATGTGTGTGCGGAGGTGGTAGAGGGCTGTCCAAAGGAATTTAAAATCATTGTAAACACACTTCTAAATACTTGAGCTGTTTATGAACACCTGCCTTCAAGTTGAGCTTCCTCTGGTGAAATTCAAAGCATGAGCATCCTCAGTGGCCCCCTCAGTCTTAATATGCATGCTGTTTAGCTCCTTCAACCGTTACTGGCAATAATGCAGAATGTAGCGAAATAATCTAACAGGATGTGTGTGTCTGGTAAACCTACACAATATCAACAAACTGCTTCCGTGTTCATTATCAACGTGCAAGTAGAGAGTAACTAAAAATACTAACAAACTGAAACACCAAACATGTTCTGTGGATTATTCCCTCTTGTTTAATGCAAACTTGTTAGAAAAACGCTGACTCGGGTCTCTGATGAGTGAGCGTCGAACAGCAACAACTCTCATTACTGACCCACAGAGAGACAAGCAAGGGCTGGAAACTGATTAGAAAATTCACACGGAATAATGAAGCATATAAACAAAGTAGTATAAATACACACAGCCACAATCAAAAGAATACACAAAACCAATTTTGCACAAACAAGCACAGGCACAGATACACTCAGACCTCTAATAACCAAAAACCTTGACTGAACGCATGGAAAAAAAGATCTTAATGTTTGCCTAAGTAATAGTAATTGTTATGAGGGCAATGTCAAAATGTCAAACACACTAACAGCATGCTGAGCACGGCTGTTTCACTGCTCCTTTTTTCCCCAGCTGTAAAAAACAGCTTTTGGGGTTTAATTGGATGGTGGGCACACTGAGCTAAGAGGTGAGAGGCTTAGTGCTGAGAGTTAGAAGGTCTTACTGGGATGTTAAACTTAATACCTGGAGGGACCCTTGAATGCAGGATTCTATGCTGCCCTCTGTTCCTAATAAGTTAATTAGCTCAGCGCTGGGTCAAGAGAACAGGATATATTTCATGTGGAGCATATTAACAATTGCAGTTAATGATATCTTGGCACGCTGTATGCAATATATAATTCCTCTGGGCTTCAATTCTTTGGGTCCTGGCACATTGTGGAGGAAGGATTTTCCCCCACATCTTTCATACATGTCTTTTTGATTATGCTATTGATTGTGCGGCATCCCTGCCTTGAAACCATGAAAACAAACGGTTATGCCTTGTTTCAAGCTTTGAAGTGCGATGCTTTGCTGCTTTTTTTGTTTTCCATCATAGTAAAGTCAATACCATTTGACTTTTGGACTTTATGTAAGTGAAAACAAGCAATTTGAAGACATCACCTTGCAATTGTGTGGAGCACTATTTTCTGATAATTCATAGACCAAAATCAATTAATCGGTTAATACAGAAAAGAAGATGCAGAAAAATATTTCTGCGTTCATCAAACGAACTAGCATGAGCACATCATCCACCAGATGGGATTAATATTCTGAACTATAAGCTTGGTGGGGTGAGGAGGTGTCTGCCATTGGCAGCTGTGGGACTGTAAACAAGACAAATGTGCCTTCCTGTAGCATCTCCGTGCTTCATCTTTTTGTCTGATTTTGTTAGATTCCCACCGGCGTTTAGTCCAATTTCATTAGAGCAGGGAAAATATGCATTAATATTACTTATTGTGCTTAATTATTATAGCAACTAAAGGGGTTTTGGGTTATCAATAGATTTCTTCTGGGAAATACTTACTCAGCACTCCCTATCATTTGATAATGAAGATTGTTCAACTTGAATTAGTGTGTATTTCTTTTTGCAAGTCTAAACAGTACGTGTCCCTCAATGTCAAGTGAAGAGGTAGTCGGGCTAGATTGGGGAGTTTACCCTTGATAATGCTTGGGTGTTTTTATGAACATGTAAGAGCATGCTAGAATACAGTTTTAATGCAGATTAATGCAGAAACTGGAAAGAGAATACATTCTGCACTAAATGATTGACTGATACAGTCTTGATGCTCTGGATTGGGGACAGGCTTAAATACCAAGAAACATTATTATAGATAAGTTGATAAATAGTGGTAAAGGGCAACTGTGGGCAGCAGTAAGGTAAAATAAATAGAACAATATTATACTGAGCTGCTCATGTTAGAAACAATACTGTTATTGCTCATCCTGGGTTCACTACAGAGCACATGTGAAGCGCATTTTACATGCATCCTTTGCTGTAATAATACAACTGATAGTAAGGTTATCTGTTCTTTCTCTTTCTCTTGATCAATCACTCTCTACAACGACTGAAAGGCATATTTTGTGCATGAATCTTTTCATTTCTGAAGTGTTTAAGATTACATATTGTGCCTTCTGTGTTTCTGTGGAGCAGAGGTAGCACCCTTTGGTTGTTTTCATACTCATAGTAAGGTAGCTCTCACCAAAATGTTGACGATAATTACATTCCCCAAGTCTTGGACAATTTAGAAGAATTTAGATCAACTGGTCTAAGTCATTGGTGAAGTCCTTTAGATATGTGGATGTCGTCCCCTCCCTGTAGTCCACTACAATTAAAAACTTCCAAGGCATCTTAGGGTGGAAACTGACATGAAAAAAGGTTACTTTTCCCAATTTCCCCAAAAGCATAGATATTTTACTGAGGGTCATTTTTTACTCCAGCATCCACGGTCTCATCTCAAAATTCATTTGGAGGGCCAAGTGTCCTCGCCTCAAACTGTCAACCCTGCAACATGGCAGACAGGAAGGAGGACTTGCTGTCCCCAATTTCAAGATGAAATTTCGGTCACATGTGCCCGTTACCAATCTGGTTTTACCCCAATGCATCGGTTTCACGGCCCCAATGCATCGGTTTCATTTTCAGAGGAAAATGTAGCCTCTCCTCATTGTTCACAAGACCTAGTATTACTTTAATCTGTCTCCTAAACGCTCCAAATCTAAACCGTCTACCATTTACAATATGTCATTTATGTACAGGCCTTGAGGTCTCATTTATGTGTATGTATAAACAATTGATAACTAGAGACCCCACCCATCTTCATTTTGATCTCAACTACACACCAGCATCTTAACCCCAGTTGCATGACGCTATCGTGGTGACAAAACACGACAGACTAACAGAAACATTTTGAATCGTTGTTTTTTTAATTGTTTTCATGTTTTTATTGTTTTGTGGTTTTTATCTGATGTCTGTAACAGGTATGTTTGCAGTGACAATGAATCTTGAGCTAGTATATTGCTCTTTCAGAATTATGGATTAAGGCAGCTGTAAGTTTGGGTGACTTGCTACAAAGCCCTGCCTACATGTGTTAAGAGAGCTATAGGTTAACAACATGTAACCATCATCATATTTCAGGCTTAGCGTTACTAGTTGTGGGTGCTGATTATATTATGATCGCTGGAGCTGTCTACAGCGATCCCGAAAGACATCCCAAGTGTTTTTCACAGCATTCCCACTTGCTGGTAACCAGAACTCCCTTCCAGCCAGCTTTCAGTATTTTCCTATTCACATGTTTGCTTCCCTATATAACCTTTACTCTCTTTCCATCTATCATCTCCATCATCTATCAGATAGCCATGCCCTCTGCCCTGACACTGACAGCATGACATAGCGATTAAGAGTCACAGGTCACAGGAGAATAAAACACCCAGCAATAACCAGACTGCTAAAGCAGAATGTAGACAGGTGGGCAGGTGGGCAGCATCAAACCTTGTGACAGTGGGCCAAAAGGTGGAAGAATCTTTCTGACACTGCACTTCTTGGATAAGATGATCGAGGAACAAGTTTCTTCCTGTTGGTAGCCAAGCCTATTGGGCCCTTCACAAACAACAGCACAACTGCTCTGTAAGAAAAGGTTTGCATGGTGCCACAACGACTTTTAAAAAATCTGGTTAAACTTTGATCGCAGAGTGCAACAATGTGCGCTGAATCCGGTGGCGAGCCCAGCGCAAATCACGTCCTATATGTATCCGATTGAAGCAGCAATGTGCTACACAAACTGCACCTCAACCTTTGGTGGTGAGAGACGTGGCACGAGAGACTGTGGCTCACTGCCATTACAGCAAAGAAGCCAGTGGAAATGATGTCGACGAGGACACTCCAGTCAGCCCTGGACGCAACTGTGCTGAGCATTGAGGTGAGGAAACACTGCTGATGCAGGTGCACAGTGCCAGCAAAGCAGGGACAGGACGAAGCAGATATTGTCGTCACGGAGGAGCAGCCTCTTCCCTTATTTAAGGGACGGACCACACTGGGTTTAATGTGCTCATTGTCTTTTTTTTTATCTGTGTGTACAGCGCATGCTAATTTTCAGTTTGAAGATATGCAAAAATGAGCGACTATAGCACACAGTCCCATTAGAAGGAGAAGCCTGTGTGAAATAGTTTTGCAGGTATCACCTAGGGCAATGCAGAAGCTGAGTCTCCATATGTTTTGTTTAATTTAAACTTCAAGCGAGAATGCGTGCGAGTGCATGCAGTAGTATATAATTCTTTTTCATTTCTATCACAACTTCTGTCCCTTATCTTCCTCCCAGACAAAAACTTTTAAAGTAGCAGAGATTATTTTTCAATTTCCTACCTTTCCTCTTGGAGAGTATACATTCCCCTGTCCTCATCAACCAACCAGATATCATATATTCCCCGGGTCTCTATGCAGTTTAACATTTGTAGATGGGATTATTAATACTTTTATGTGGTTTAGTTATCAAAATGAGAATTATTTTCATAAAACAAGTCTGTAATTACTTACGTGTTTGCCTGTGGTTTTCTCTCAGTGCCACAATCAATTAATCTGTCCTCAGAATTGCTAAATAATGAGGAAAGCTTGCGGCTAAACAGATTTCAGAGAGCAAATCCAATGTCTCACCTTGGAGAGAATGCAAGAAACAGCTGAAGCAAAATGGATGCAGTAATGAGTCCCCTGTTGTATCTTAATATGTCGAGGTACACTGTGCTGCGCTCCTAGTTTTACCAGGGCAATTGCACTCTTACACTGGCTAAAGATAGTGTCTGTACTTTGATTATTATCTTGCTTGAATGTTTGTTAGCAGGGCATCTCAAAAGTAATAAACATACACCAATAACCATTTAGAAAGTGCTTTACATTTCCACTCACTTCTCATATCTTTCAAATATCTTTTCAAATATCGTTTTTTCAACCACAAATGTCATCCAGTCTCTACCAAATTAGGCTCATAACACAATTTAGATATGAAAATGTATTTCCTGTGTTTTGATATTGCATACTTGTTTTTAATAACTGGTTGCTTAATCATTAAAGGTCTATTTGAAATATGGCCATATTTCTTGAGCACATGGTACGACTGCAGCTATTTTTAAATGATGGGAGCACATACTGTTTCAGTTCTGAATTGTTTTTGCAATATTGAATGGCATTTCAACTATATTTGTCGCTACAGCAACAGGATAGATTGAAATGGTCATAACTCAGTGGTCATGAGTCCTACTAACTTGAAAGCTCTAAAAACCCTAATCATTAATCCGCATGATCATCAACTATAAATATTTTGGTGCCGATCTCAAATCCAAATGCAGCTTCTAAACAGCTAAAATAATTTTTTTTGAGGATTTTGCAGCCTTGGGGGACGCGCTATCTGAATGCTTTCTAGATGAATATGCACTTAAATCAGGGACTGTAGTTTGCCATCATTTCTCAAAACTCCAAAAATAATGAAAGCCTGCACTTTGTAATATTCATCCTGGTACTCTCTTCTTCTTTCAAAATATCAAACAGTTGCATTTTCAAAAACAAGTGATACATTGCTGATTTCAAACTAAGGGGATTATACACAAAGCTTGTCGTTCTTGTACAGTTATAAAACAAAGAAAGATACATCAGCCAAAACAAAAGGAAATTTGTTGGCTTCAGTGTTTGTAGATTGCTTTTGGCGAAAACATTTCATAAAAAATAGAAGAGAACATCCTCTGGAAATTTCTGTCAGAAGTGGATGAAAAAAAACACGATTGAATTTAAGTGACTGTAGCCTGTAGCTCTGGCAATGGACAGGCGCAGTCCCTGTGTCCCATCACACCTATTGTATAACTTGCTTCTCAGCACTGCATTAACCATTGTAGCTGTGTTTTATAATAAGATCTGCATTGATTATTGATAGCATGACGGCAATAACCAGTAAATTAAATAGCAGGCTATAGCTCCCCTGATGGGTGCTGGGCTGTTTAATTAGTAAACCAAATAGGAAATCAAACTGAAAGCTAAATCAATGGCTGGGAAAATGTCGGGTAATACACTGAAAGTATATAACAATTGTCGTAGGTCACAAGAAAGATTAAACCAAAAGCATCCAATTCATTCAGGACAGTTGACTGGTGGAATGCCAGTGCGGAACGATCAACACAGGCTCTTTAGCCTCTACACTGTTATTTATCACAAAAGAACCTTCATTTCCCCATCTCCAGAACGCATAGTTACATCATACTTCCACTCATATGATAAACCACAAAGAGTTGAGTTCTAATAAAAGCTGTGATACCTGAAGAGATGGAGGCCAAGCGGAACGCATCAGGGTGTCGGTTTGGTGCTACAGGTTCATACGGGGATGAGTCATCCATGTCTCCACCTGAAACAAAAGTCAAGATTAACTATCAATCAGAGCATTTTAGCATTTCCAAAGAACAGAAAATGGAGTGCATTCTAGCCAGTGTCGGCTTTCGAAGGTCATGCCCCATCAAATGAATTGCTGTGCCCAACCACCCACCTGCAGGCCAAGCCTTTGGCGCCAAACTTTGCGTTTCATTAATCTATTCATACATAGCAAATTTAGCAATGTGTGAGAATTCATTCTCCACTCTAAGCATCCCCCTCTGAAAGAACACACTCAAACAGAATTCAATACATGTTCCAAATGGAAACACTGTATTAAATGAGATTTTTATGATGTCATTTCCATGTATTGGACTGGCTGACCAACTGACTCCCGCTATGAGCGTTTAGTTGTTTTTTTTTCATATGGAAAACAGGATGTTCATCATGATCATTTCCTTTTGGACAGAGTGTTTGTTCTTGCTGTGGTTGGATTGGGGCGTTGAAGCACAAGCAATGCATCTTCCCTGCTAACAATGTTGCCAGAGCTGTTTGTAAAAAAAAAAAGAAGAAAAAATTAAAATCAAATTAGCACTCAACTGACTGAGTCTCTCCCATGTGCCTGCTTCTCTGTGGGCCCTAATCCCGCATTTAAAATTCATAGCCATTCGGTGTGATTGAGACAAACCCTCCAGTGTGTAATAGCTTTGCATTCCGATCCCAACAGAAAAACAGCGAGGGTGTTGTGAGGAAGGTTTGGAGGCCCGCTGCTACAAATGAGAAAATCTGAAACCTGTCAGTAGAAGACTGCGCTTCTCAGTAGATCCAATCAATAGATATAGTACATTTTGTTTATCGACATCTTTCTTGGATGCTTACTAAAAGGATGAAGCAAGAAAACGTTGTCTTGTGTGTGTGTGTGTGTATTTGGCAGTACATAGAGTTCAGTGTTATCCATGTATCCGGTGAACATTTAATCATCAAATATTCTGTAATAACATCATATATGTGTTGATACCTCAGTAAAAATTGAATTTTTCCATTAAAACTAATCAAAAGCACTGGAAGATATGTACACACTGGCACACGGTAAAAAGGAATGACTAAAGTTAGATAATTAAGGGAAAAGGGAATGACTAAAGGGAATTTTCTATCATAATTTGTCCAAAGAGCAAACCAACCACAGACTTGTGTACAAGCGACTGTGGCTGAGTGGAGAGCAGGGCCGTCTTTCAATCAGAGGGTTCGTGGTTCAAGCTCTGGCTCTGGCACCACTTGCAAGTCGATGTGTCCTTTAGCAAGACACTTAACCCTGAAAATTGCTCCCGTAGCTGTGCCTACGGTATGATAGCATCTAAAATGTAAGTAGCTTTGGATAAAAGCGTCAGCTAAATGACTGTAATGTAAGAGTTATTTCTTTAAAACTTGATCTACATCTCTTCTTTCAATCAATATTGACAATCATAACGAGATGAAACAGCTCAGCTGGCCATTCTCTGAGCACATAGCTATTGACGTCTGGCACAGTTGAGAATTGTATGTGTGTTTGAAAAAGAAAAACAGAGCACACCGGATACACAAAGGAGAGAAAAATGGAGACAGGACAACGACGGAGGGGAGAAAGGAGAAACACATAAAGGGTGACAGAGAGGCTTAGAGAAAATGACCTAAATCCTCCAAGTTTTGAGTGTACTACTTGTGCCTTCCTTGTTTGTCTTTTTTGTTTGTGTATTGAAAGATGAATTTATTTTAAAGTTTGTCTCTGTCTTTTTTTTTTTTTTTTTTCAGTTGCCTTTGCATCGCCCACATCTACGTGCATGTTACATTTCTGTCTCCAGAGTGAGGGAACAGTGATGCTTCCAGACTTGAGATCCCTCTGTGATTCTAATTGCAACAATTACCTACAAAAGCTATAGTGCTTTAGAAGCCTTTCACGGGTTCAAGACTACCACTTACTCTGCAAACAACCACCTTAACCCCTCGTCCATGTCTATTTCTGCAAAAGACGCAGTCATTGTATATATTTAAAAGAAGAGGCAAATGTTCTTCAGAAAAGTAATACTTCTTCCATTACACTAAGAACAGTTTGTACTGTACAGAGCAACATGGAATAAAGGATGCCCTATCTTCAAAACAAATGAGGTTGCTTATGCATTTTGATCAGGCAGCTCCTTCCAGTGTTGGGAAGCTTCACTGCACCATCAGCCTGGGATCAAACAGTGTTTAGGCACATTCAATTTAAAAAGTACAACTGTACAGTGGTGATCCTATAAAACATTAACGTCAAACCACAACAGTAGCTGTAGTTAATGAATATTAAAAGCTTATTTACATGAATGTTACAAGCCGTGCAGAATCATAAAACTGCAAAACACACTATAATCACACACACCCTTAGGTTGTGAAAAAAACCCACAGCAGGAGGCCTTGTTGTAAAAAAAAAAAAAATAGTGCTCTTTGACAGTCATCCTGGACCCAATTATGCGTTCATAATAGATCATTCTTCCCAGCTGTTTAGTGATAGGATGTTTTTAGCCCCAGGGCAACAACTTATCTCTGTAATTAAGCCTCCGTTTGACTTCATTTGCTCTGACAGTATGGAGCATGACCGGCACAGCTCAGACAGACATGCAGACCTTTCAACAGCAATAGAGGAATACTTCTTGGATTCACAGTCCTCTCCTTTGACATCAGGGGTTTTATGAAGCCGCTGGGCGCCATCACTCATCCTTTTCATATGCATTATCAATGAAGCTAAACTCTTGGGGTGATGGAAACCGTCCTATGGATTCTTTAGCAACTTTCTTGGCAAACCGTTTATAGCTGGAAGCCAAGTTAATTTTAATAACCATAATTCACCTTGTTTTGTTTTTTAAAGGTGCCCTATACTGTTTAATATTGATTTCATGTTGTTACCTTTTTTGCTGCAGGAAATGTTGGGAGAATATTACTTCTTATTCAATTAATAACAATATATTGCAACAGTTTTGTTCTTATATTAATCACATACAAAAAAAGCTTAGCACTGCCTGAGCAGTCTGGAGCACAGCCGGAGGTCCTCTGCAGAGCTCTGCTGGTTGCTGCACAAACTCGGCTGGCAACAAAAGGTGACCGAGCCTTTGCTGTCAGAGCTCCCAAAGTCTGCAAATGAGCTGTCAGTGGAGATCAAGCTAGCCAGAACACTTTCCTCTTTAAAGAACTTCTCAAAGCACACTTGTATTCTACAGAAATGTATCAGAGAGAACACTGGAATATGGGAATTCACAATTTTATTACATTAAGATAAACGCATTAATTTTTCCTCTGGACTTCCTCCCATAATGTGCTCGTTTAAAAAAAGACAAGATAAAGTAAAGTGATACTACAAATGCATCTTTCTTCAAATTGTGATAAACAGAACACGAGTTGAAGCATAAATTTAGTTAACGGCTCAGCGTTTGAAGTGATATTGACATTTTGAACTCAATTCCAAACCATTCAAAGAGCACATTGGATTAGCTCAGAATAATATTTCAAGTCACAATTCCAATCCAGCGAGGCGTGGTGGACAAACACAGCTGAGAAAATGAGTGCTATCATTTTTATTCATGCCTTTGGCTATGTGAATGTAATGTTAATATTAATAGTTACACATGCGCTTACCCAAATCAGCATTTTAATACCTGGTGTCAGGTACTAAATGTTAAATATAGTGTAAATCCTGCAAAACTTATGGCATAGGAGCATATTGGGGACAACATTAAAAACAGGCAACAGAGGTGCAGCCCAATATATCAGCATCTGCTCACCATCTTACATTTGATATCAATAGGAGTGAAAAGAAAATGCCATAATTTGGGATTTTGTAAATGTACAACATCAACAGTCAATATTATTAAGCATCTCAGGATCAAATGGAAACATGATTAGTGCTGCTGTATTGGTAACTGAAGGATAACAACCCAAATGATTCATCTAAATATACAAAAATGTGTTTGGCTAGGTGTGCTTTGAAAAACTTGGCTGACTTACTGCAAAAAGCAGCTTCAATTAATGCTGCAGAGAGGCAAAACCAGAGAGACAGGGAGAGTTCGAGAGCAAGAGAAATAGAAGTAACCATGTTGTGATGACAGCCGCTGGGCCTGTTGACTTCTGCAACGCATATTCACTCAGCACCGCTGTGAACCTTCCAGCCAGGAGTGAGTCTTAATGCCCACATCATGACAGCATTCACTGAGCAGAATGGGCCGTCACTCACTCTCCCTTCCGATAGTGAGCCTGAGAACTCACTCCACTATAAAAGGCTAATCTAAACCCCGCTACCTGGCCCGCATTTCTGTCGCACTGTCACACTATACAGCCTCATGGTGAATGGGAGTCATCTCGGGCACTTCACCTTACAGGGTAGAAAATCATTAGACAGATTTACGAGGACAAACTGTGCCTTTTTTGTCATCATATTTTACTGATCCTTTTCACATTTTGGGATGAAAGATAACAGGGGAGAAGGAGGGATGAAAAGTGCGAGGAGGGGAAAGCTCTGAAAGGCTTTATTGATCACATCCAGAAGCTATCGACAGGTCCCTTCCTCTGATGATGAAGTAGCCACCTAGCGAGTGCCGGCTGGGTCTCCAGCGACGGGAGGGAGAAAGCAGAGAGGACATATTCAGCATGCAGGAGCCTGCTTCCCCTATCCCCTGACATGCGGGGCAGGCTGGAAAAATGTTCTGCTTATGACAGTGGATGGCTAAGGTAATGGCCGGTGACTGCTACCATTGCTCATAGTAATGATGGTTTCACCCAGGAATACTGTGTACCTTTGTAGCTCCCCCTCCTCTATGTTTTCCCCCATGACTCTCTCTTTCTTCCTCTCGCTCACTCATTCTATGGTTTTCTCTGTCTCTCTCTTAAATTTCTTCCCCCTCTTATCATTTATCTACGATCCACTCCTCACCTCCCGTGCTCTCTCCCACACTCTCTCCGTTTCTCTTCCTCCCTGCCTAAATCTATCATGATGTGCACCTCAGTCCTACACTGTCCATTTCATGTAACTTCCCACGGCAGTAGGGGTCAACTTGTGGTGTTAGCATGATGTGGTGACATATTCAGAGGGTGACCTTTGCAACGTTGACATTCATGAAAATGTAGAAAATAAATCAAGCCGCAAAATTGTCTGGTATTCTCGTCATTGAATGTAAAGATACAGTCTTCTCTCTCTCACAATGAACTGGAACATATTGTTGTGGAGCACTGGTGGAGCTTTCCTTTCTCTCTCTGCAGTGAACGTTGGCTCAGCTAATTAAAGTGCTCTGAAAGGTCCCCACAAAAGATCTTCGATTCCTACTTTGAGACCTAAGCTGTGGTTTTATAGCTGAGTCTATGAAATAATGTATGTTAGAGGTGTGGAACTTATCGTTTAAATTAATTATTATCCTGCAACACTGCAAGGCTTTAGCCACATGAGACCCAGGGCACAATTGAAAGAGAACCGCAGCCGCCTATACAATATTGCTGTGTGTAGCAGCCAATGTTTCTTTCTTAGTAATTACTTCTTTTATAGATTCAAACTGCTAGACCTCATTGCCTCACACCAACTGAGTCCCATTCAGAGCAGAAACCCCCCATTATCCATCAAGGACGGCTGCATTGACGCATTGGAATCAGCTGCCATTTTCAGTTAGAAAGCACAATTAACAGGTCATCATTAGCACCGTTACTGATGGCTGAAAGACAGCGCGAGATGGCATTATAACACCTTTTAGCCTCGGGTTTTTAAGCCAATCAGGGTAGTACAGTATAGCCTAAAGGCAGGCAATAATGATAAGTATAGCGATCTAGAGGAAATCTAACCCCACATCATAGCTGTGGAGTCACACCGGTGTATAATGTGTTTTGATGCAACACTCGATGACGGTATTGAGTCACGTTGTGGTCATACTCTGTACTGTAAAGGGTTTTTCTCAGCAGCAATGCGTTGTTTCACCTCACAAAGTGTCATCGTTGAAACACCTTTCAAAGATTCAGGCCGCTCACTGGAATTGTGTAACTGGAGACACTTGTGCTGCTCCTAAGTGTCCGGGCCTCGTTTACTATAACTAATGATATTTACAGTTACATCTCATGGACACAGGACACACTGCAGCTTGAGGACTTTTCCACCAGGGTATGTTATGGTGAGTATGGTTTGACTTGGCTTAAGAATAGATTTCCTCTCAGTCTCATGGTAGACTTTTCAGTTTGCTTTCAAATTTAAAGTAATCAATCACACTGCAGGAGGAATGAACTCTCACAAGAAAGGAGAGGTGCATGCTGCTCAGTTTAACACAATGCTCTAAAGCCTGTGAACAATATTTACTTTAATCTGAAATACATTAAGCACAGAACCTTCTACCTGCTGACGTCACACCCTCTGAGTGGGGGGAACAAGTGATGCGGATGTCTGATGGTGTTCTGGTTTAGCAATGATTAACAAACATCTTACATACAAGGTGAGATCCCTCCCGCCCTTCAGCATTCTGAACCATTGTTTAATTACCTTCCTGTCTTGAGCCTATTATCTATTCTGTATGGATCATTATTATCATATTATCATTATTTCCCATTTCAAACCTCAACCCCACTGCTTCACCACTGTTTCATCACAAATACAAAAACAATGCATGAGATAAAACAAATCACGAGTAATCTTTTAGTTCTTTTAGTTCTCACTGTTGCTTTAGTGCTTATGTAACCATTTTGCAGCTCAATGACATAAATATCAGTGGAATGAGAAAGAAACAGAGTACCAAGATAAAGAAATTTGAAGTACATCTTTCCAAGGTTGTTTTGAATCTTTGCTATTCTTTACATGACTTAAAGCACAGTCACCAAACTGATTCACATGGTGAGTACTTCTGTGTGTTGATAAAGTCCTCAGTCTTTAACACAAACCCTAACAGTTGATATGGTGGTCCAAGCTCAGCTGTATGGTTTTTTAACATTTGACATTCATAAGGCCAAAACAGCAAAATCTTAAATCTATTTCCTCTGACGAAAAAAAAGAACATAAATGCCCTTGTTCACAGGTGCACATTTGAACTGTTTACTAGATTAACTTGGTTTTTAGAAGTAAAGAATACTAATATACACACTAAATAAGGTAAACTTGCCAGAGGCAGTAGAGTATCTGTGTAGGGTTTATCTGGGAGGAGCAGGGCATTGTTTTAAATCCCAGTCCACCCCTGGTCAACATCAGCTTTTTCTTCACAAACACAATGTTTTAGCCCTCAAGCTTGCAGGCCAACTTCCTGCCCCTGGTCAATGTGTCATAAGAAGCAGCCCATAGGTGAGGCCTGATTTCTAGATTGCTTTCTACACCTTATGGCCTTAGGTTGCAGCAAAGTGACCATATGTGCCAATTGGCTAAATATGTGTGTCTATAAAACACCAGAAATTGCTTTTCATACAGAGTAAATCACATTAGTTGATTTCCACAGGTCTTTAACAATCTCTGCCCTCGTCTGTTTGTAATTTAGTAATCTTTGTCCTTTCACCTTTTCTAGCTCTACTCCTCTTTTTTAATCCCGAGCTCCTCGCTTTCTCTCTCACATACTCTTACATCACATACATCTCTCCACATTAACATGAGAAAAATAAGACTTTCAAAGATACATTACACATGATCTAACCCGACAATTGCATCGAAACCTTCCTGATTTGTCCACAAATTATTTTTAAAGTGGCTTAGCAGCATTCTGAGAGGGTGTGTTGGGATTTGGCCCTTCGTGTTTGTTTCCAGAGATGGATGTTGTACATAGATTGTTTCCAGTTAACAAAAGCCTGCTTGACTGCACAATGGATCGTGATTAGATTAAAGCTGCACTATAAGAGCTTTTCGTTTGTGTTAAAGCGGGTTTTTATCTCCGAGGGCGACAGGGCCAAAAACGGGACAGAGCTGAGAGGCATTTGTTCATTAAGAAACACAAGCTCTGTGAAGGGCATGCTGCAGGCACAGGAGGTCTCTATCCCTGACAGCAAGAGAACTTGCATGATGCATTCAAACATAAATACTTTGACCGATGTGGCTTGTTTGTTTGGGAAGAGGAGAAAGAGAGGGAGAGAGAGACAGAGGGAGAGCAGAGAGATCATTACAAAGGGGAAAGAGTTTGAAACGAACAGAAAGACGGAGGGAGACAGAAGGCCTGGGGAGCATGCATGTCATTACATTTCCCTTGAACCCATGTCAGGGATCCTCTGCTGCCATCAGTCTGATGAAGTGTAACTGGTGCTACGAGCAGTCAGCCTGGCGAATCACTTCACGGATCACAACATAAAAGACCAGAATGCTCAGAGCTCTGAGACTTTGCAACACTACCACCATTACCCCACGTGTCAACACAGCTGAGCATATTATGTCCTCAGTGTTTACATGGCATGCCACTTGATGTAAGTCACAGAAACTTCGGCCACATGTACAAGTATGGGGAAATGTCGCTTTTAGGTCATGACCCCCCCCCCCGCTGATCCCCAGGGCACTGAATCTCTTTCAGCTCAGATGCTGTCAGATTTGTCTCCATATGAAACACTACGTGCTTTTGACACTTAAGGATGGGACGAGAGTCATGTCAGCTCAGGAGGCTGCTTTATGCTCTCTAAATATATTGCAATGAGAAAACCAGAGGGTTACAATGTTACAACAAGAGTGCTATTTTACGTCCTGCATAAGTGGACACATAAGGGCCACTGAGCTATACGATTGTAACCTAATTACATGGTAATATGGAACACTTTAGGTGAAAACCAATAAGTCTACCATAACAGGTCTACCTAATGTAATCCCATTATAGCTCCATTACCTTTGAGAGGGTGAGGAAAGTAGGAAAGCATATATTTTTCATCATGGGCTTCTGGGTATCACTATAAGAGGGCATCAGGGAATAGGGCATAAACAATGGGTGTGGTTTACATCCTTCTTGTCTTTACCCGGAAAGTACACTGTTACTTGAGATCGGAATATTCATTTAAAATAAATGTTATAATTGTAAAGAATGCACTAAGTCGTATAAATTAATATCAATAGAGGTATGTTGAACATCCACAGCTAGACTAATAAATGAAACATGGTCAAAGAGGGAATACAGAAGGAAACAAATAGCCGACTGGTGAACAAATGAAAGAAGCAAGTGCTAATTTCAAGTGAATGCGTTGTATAACTGCAAGACTTAAAGAGGTGTCATTATATTACAGGCCCTGAAATTGCCACACAGTTAAACATGATGCGATGTGAATTTTGTGAGACAGTGAATCGTAAAACCATCTGCCTCCTACCTTCAGTGAGTCCCATGTGGATGGTCCAGTAGTTCTGCAGACACTGCAGCTCCTTCTTCATGCCCCTCTTGCAGCGGCAGTCATACAGAGGACTAACCAGCAGCACTTCCAAGGCCGCCTGGCACTCCCTGTTGTTGTCCAGCATGGCTTCCTTCTCCTTGCCCACAAGACACTGGCGCATCACCCGGTACCGAGAGCTGCAGTAAGGGTTCTGGTTGCACATGTCACTGGCCTGGATGCAGTCCACCCATTCTGGCTGAGCTGCGGGCCCAGACCCTGTACCTGGAGATCCTGGAGAATCATTGGCCATGGAAACGGACAAAGCTGAGGGACCAGCCCAGGAACTTGCTGCCTTATCTAGGTGGGGGGGGGGGGGGGGGGGGGGGGACAAGAGACAACTGGGCTCAGAAATTGCAATTGAATGTGTGAGAGATTTTGTGTTGGCATATGTGTGTGCAAGTGCAAGCACATATCAGAAACCTGCTTTCATTTTTGTTTCAGATGTGGGACATATGAACAGGTTTGAGGGCCTATGACATGCCCAAACATGCCAAGGTATCTTTCAGTAAAACAGTTTTGCATCTCTACATGGGGTTTGGTTATGTCTCATTTAATTAATATTCAGTGATTTAGCTGTGCTTATCTGTCCTTAATTTCGTGCATCTAAAGCCTCCAAAACAAGTTAGGCAGCAGCTTTCAGTTTCCCATTAAACGTAATTAAAGGAAGACTTGATCATTGAAGTGTATCTAATTATCTCACCTAAAAAAATTTGAACTACACTTGATTCACATTTAGGTAGCCAGAAAATTACAGCTTGCGATGAGTAAACAGTGATCCACAGAGCAGAAACTCAGGTGCTGCCGTTTGACAGGCTTCGAGATTCAGACGCGCCTTCAGACCAAAGTAGACACAGCTCTGGTGAAATGACAAGAGAGACCCCTTGTGGTGATGTTGAGCATTGAGCTCAGAGAGGAGGGGATACTGCATCAATATCAGAGAGCAACGGGTAAGACGAGAAGAGTAACATGAAGTTAAAATATTTCATCAGTCAGATGATTTTATCTGAAGCGCTGTTTGTGGACGACACGTATAATGGTAATTGTGCTGATGATGAAGATAGCGGTGGTGGTGACGATGATGATGATGCTGATGATTATGATGATGATGATTGAATTTCTCATAATGAATCAAACACAAGTGTGTAACTGAAATCACCTAGATGTTCCCTTTACTGACTAAATAATGATACAATAAAGAGGTTTGTATTCCTACTGTGGAAGCTGTGGTTGTTGAATGCATATAATATAAGTGTCACTCGCATAGATCAACTTCGGTTAGTAGCAATGGGTAACAATTAAACATATTCCGGGTATAACATGAACGCTGTCGGTATTTTACCACAAATATTGAGGACAAATCAGAATGAACCCTGTGCCCTCAAACAACTCATGCATGAGAAAAGTGGACCCATACCAGAAAATGCTCCTTGGCAATAATTACTGATGTCAAAATGTATCTCTATAACCCAAACAATTCACATTTACAGACAATTGTTCATATTATTTCCATGTTTTACTTCTCACCTAAGAGCAGGAGAAAGACGTAAGCGCACATCCACACAGTGACAGACTTCATATTGGACTCAGCGGGAAGAGAGATGAGTTAGGGTCCAATGCGACTAATATTTCCACCTTATGAAAGGTTTAATTTCCCTCTTCGGATCCTTGGCCCAGGAGTATGCTAAGTGTAAAAAATATATATAAATATCCTCATTAAAGACGCACCTCCGAAAAAATCCTCGACTCCCAATAATAATCCACGATTTTGTTTTGGGTTTTCTATTTTAATAGACTAACCCCGACGCAGAAGAATCCTCTGATGTTGGAAAAAAAAAAAAATCAGTGCCAATCAATCAATCAGTCAATCCATGAAAGCAGATTCTCAGGGTCCGTCTGCGCTGCGTTCATACCGACAAACTACTGAGACTTGATCTCTCTGCATTATAAGGGCTCAGACTGCCCGCTCCGATTGCCCCTTGGAGACAATGTGTCCCTAAAACATTCCTTAAACTGCCGTAAAATAATCTGTCAAGTATGCCAATACATCTAACGAGTTGGAAGAACTCATCTGAAAGTGCTACAAAACGCTGACTGGATTGTTTTCTTTCCCACCACTGGCTCCTTCTAAAAAGCTGTGCGCTCCTCTGGAGGGAGTGAACGCTTCTTTTGCAGTGACTGCATGTGTCGAGGCTTCACGGCACTTTATACAGAGGAGTTTCAGTGAACCAGCAGAGGGCGCTGCCGGGGGTTGCTCTCATTGGAAAACGTCGAACTCGGTCACATCGAGGCCCAATAATAAATGTTACCCTAAAGGAAAAACCACCACGATTTTCCTATAATCTCCCTGCAGGGAGCTGAGGAAAGATGCACCTGTGCTACTCAGCAGTGAAATTACAGTGACCTCACTTGGCCTGAGTGGCATTTCCTGATCTCCTGGGATATTACCACAGGATGTTTGAAACATTTTGTGAAACAATTTATGTGATTCATGTATAATATCCTTCTTACAAGATTTCTTTCACTTCCATAAGGGAGTCTTTACGGTCTTGCAAAGAGAGTTGAAGCCACAACTGCAACACATCAACACGAAATTAGGAATAAACCATTAGTGTGTTGGCTGGTCTTCTAACTCATAGTAAAGATTGTTATTGAAGTATTTAGCAATGCCACTACTCGTAATTTCTGGTTGACATTAGAGCTTCATACCCACAGCTCATAGAAAGCTGCAAATTATTTTTAGGGACAGGGTTCAAGGGTGGACTCAACAATGATGATGAAAATGTCATTTCATTCATTTCAGCAATACCCCAACATTTCTCGTGACATCTGTGTTTCCTCTGATTGAAAGAAAGATAAAATAAAATGGGCACAAAGCCTTGTATTATATTTGTGCTCAGAGGAAATAAGCCCACAACCCACAGAATCTGCCATTTTTCAAAGTGGCTTCGCATTAGACAAAATGACTTTGTTGTGCATCACCGCTTAAATAGTGCCCGGAATGTCATAAATCTTTAGAAATCTTGAAAACAAAGTCTCTATTTAGAGGGACTGACAGTGACAAACTGCAAGGCCACTGGCTCATAATGACGTTTGACTGTCAGCCCAGGCTCCCATCCAAGAGGGAAAAGAGCTTGCCGCTATAATGGCAAAATCAGCCTCATTCTGCCTATATTGGCCGGGGCTTATTCTCGTCTCCCCCCAGATTTTGAAGTCTCTGTCATTATGAGGACACTGAAAAGCATCATTCTCCACCATGAATGTATCCTGCATCTGTCCTGCATTCGTGCTGCAGTGACTGATGCAGCCTGTTCTTCAATTCTTTGCAGAAATGAATATTTTAAAACAGAATGGCAAACTTGTGGCTTTATTTCCATAACCAAACCAATTTTCTTCTTTCATTTTAGCAGATAACAAATAAGGCATTTTGTTATTCAAGTAATTTCTCACTGAAGAGCAGTTGCATGAATTAAGTTTAGATTTGCTTGAGCAGTATGCTCAGAAGGAAGAAGACATTTCTAATAACACCAAAAGGCATGAAATCAGGAGAGAAACGTTAGCGGCAAACACAGTGAATAAAACAGCTACATTTGCATTGGATTCTTATTCGGGCATCACATTATTTCCATTCGTGATTGTGCAATATGGATAAATCCTTTACACATTTTTTCTACTTGAGCCAGGCTGTCAAGTCCATGGTGGGACATTATTCTTGTTGACACTGCACGATTCACCCCCTCCTTGGGTATTTAATTGCTCCATTCTGACTTCATAAAGCATCTGCAGTTTTTTTTTTCATGGGTAAAATTAGAGGAAGCACACACACATGCATAGCTTTCATAAATAAGCATATCCATATGTGCATTTGCAGATATACACACACACACACACACACGCAGATGCACATAATCTGTATGTCAGATAACAGGATGGCTCAGGACCGTGAAGATAGGGAATGACAAATCTGGATATAGAGGACGTTGTTCTTACTATTGAATGTGCCTGCCTCTGAGAGGTGTGTCTAATACAGTGAATATAGATGATACCATTATGAATTCATGGGAAATGAAATAATGATACAGATAGCAGTCAAAGTTAAGACTCTGTGCAATAACTTGTGCTTAGTGAGACACCAGGAGGGTTGTGAGTGGGCTCATATAACTCTAACGGGTCAAATAAGAGATAGACAGTCTGAAGCTATCACCTTAAAAACAGGACAGACAAACTTGCATACAAATGTTGCATATGCCAGTTTATTTGTGTTACAGTGTCTATGGTGCCTGCACAAGTGTTTTCAGAATGACTAGTTAGTGTGCTTGGCTATTATTGAAACTCAACCCAGATGACTCCACACATTAAACCATGACAATGTTAATTTTCTAGAACACAATTAATGCACCATTGACCATCGTGATATAATAATACTTTGAATTAAAGGGGTGTTTGGCAACATTGATAAGGGTTTGCTTCGCCTCACAGATTTGCAGTAACAAAATTTTGCTTGAGGTTTATCTGAGGGCAAAGGTCACTGTATCTCTCTCGTTGCAGAGACTAATAATGAACTGAGCAAATGAGTAAAGGCGCTCACACAAGCACACACACGCAAGCACACAGAGGTTAAGCATGACTGATTAGATTAGGAATTATGGGCTAATTAATGTGTATCTTGGGAGACCTGTACGGCATGCTTATCAGGAGACACAACCTGAGTTGAGCAAGGAACATGACAAAACATAAGCAGTGTTAATTCCCAGTGTTAAATTAATTACATTAAATCAAATAACAAACAGTACACTATAGTTTGATTCCCTCTTGTTTTATTCAGTTAAGTGTAAGAGAAGCTATAGATGAAACCTCTGCCTTGGTGTACTGTACAGTCATACATTATTGAAGGTTGGGACTTGTTGCAAAATATTTTTGAAATGTACACACTGAAAGTCTATTCTGACATATAAAAAAGGCAAAGAATATATATATATATATATATATATATATATATATATATATATATATATATATGGGTTGTAATATTTTTGAAATGTCTCAGATTGCACACAGCCATCAGTGCCTGTATCAGGTTTAGAGCCCGAAGTCAGTTTAAATAATCTGTTCAAATCCATGTGAGAGGGAAAATAGCCGATGAAATAAGCATCAGCAAAGTCAATTGTGGAGACGGTGGAGTAACCAGTGCAGCTCTACATTCTGGGTAGGGTCTGCATGTTTCACTCAAATCCTGTTTGGCTCGCAGTTTAATACAAAGAAACATTTGCTCACAAGGTCCTACATGTCAATGTTTATGTGTATGTCAACTTTGTTTTGGGTTGTTTGGAGCATTTAAACAGCACTACATTTTTTGATGTGACCTCTGCTAGACTCTCTGGAGGCTATCGACCAGTTAGATCCATTTGTTTTCCAGGCATTTCAGACGTTGTCCATTTCTATCACATTACTTTGACAGAAATTGAATTTCCTCTGATGCATTTTTATGTATCCTAAGTGCTGTTCTGTTCTCACAGGGAGTATAGCGTTTCCAGTGGCGTGATGATGCAAAAACAATTTGGGTTTAAACTGATTTTATTTCAATGTGTGTATTTACTGTCATGTTCTGTTTTGTTTTCCATGTAAAGTATTATTTCTTCCAAGTAAGGGCCGTCTGCACGGGAGTCTGGCCACTGTCTAAAGGCAGTTTCAAAATCTTACAAGAGCACATGAGAACAAACTTTATCAGTGTGCTGATGCCATGCTGGGCTTTCTGTCTTCTTAGTCTGCAAAAAGATTGCCAACTTTCTGATGGTTAGGTACAAACAAATAGCATGAGTCTGCAGTTTTTTTCCCAGCTCTCATTTCTTTTACAGTTCAGGAATTTGACATGCAATGACATCAACAGAGACAATCACATTCTGTGGATAAAGAGGCTGGTTGAGGCAGGTTGACAAACAGTGGCACACCTAGCCCATCTTGTTAAACACGCCGTGGGTCCCGTATGGGATATTGACAGGGACCTCTGCTCTTCCCAGCTCAGTGAAGGTCTTTGCATCTAGAACAAGTAGGAAAGTACTTTTCTCCTGGAAACAGAAAAGATGAAATAGGTTATGTAAAAAAAACACCCTTCTCACAATAACGATGGTGAAAGTACTAGAACGTTTGTCTTCTCCATGCGTAAAGATGTATGATCAGGTCACACGACAATGTATACAGTCTACTTTGGAAGCTGTGGTTATGTATCTGTTTTCTTTTGTTTTCTTGAAGTACTGTGTCAAACTGCACCGTTACAAACAAATAGCATGAGAAATTATTCAAGTTAACAATGCCTGCTGCTGCTCATGTAGATTGTTTTTTGTTGTTTTTGAAGTGTTACTTGTTAACTTACTTCTCTGGGTGTGATGATGACTGACAAAACTACTCCATCATCTTCCTCAGTAGCTTCGGGCGAGGCAACAAAGACAGGCTCAGACGGATACAAGCCGGGATAACGCCACACCTAGACAGGGAAGATTACATTAACATCCCCTTCACTCTAAGCTGTTTCATGTTATAAAACCTACTCTCAACCTCCTGCTCTCAGTGATAGAGAAGCAGCAGTAGAAGTAACTTTGATGATAACAGTTAACAATGAGGTCTCCCTAAGTACTCTCTGATTGATAGAGACCTTAAGCTCCTTGGTGTGGACATCCATTTTGAGCAGGGAGTCACTGAAGACGTGTCCAAAGCCACAGGAGTAGAAGTAGCGGTAGGGTCTGCCATTGTACTGGTCATAGTTGATCTGAGGGAACTCAAGGCCACCGTACTGCAGCAGCTCGTCATCGTGAAGTTCCTCGTGGGTCATGTAAACCTGGAGCGTCCCAGGAGAAAGTGAAGATTTTACTTTCAGTGCAACTTATACATTTCAGCCAAAGCAATGTGCCCACATAATGCACACCAACTGACCTGGTTTACTGTACATTGATGTGAGCTGGAATCAATACTGCATTATTCTCTAAAACACGTAAATGGATACCTGCACAAGATCCTCTAACTTGAGTTGAGAATAAATCAATTTCTTTTATTTTTACTTTGGAATTTATGTACCTCCTATTGCAATTACAAACCCGTATTTGTCTTCAATGTCAAATGGTGGCCAGCAGCACTTTCACAGCTGTTTTTCAACTTGTTACATGTACATAGCATCACTGAGAACAGAGGACAGGTAGCCATGACAACTAAAACATCACATTTGCTTTCAACGTTTCAGCTCTATTCTACCATAAGAAAATATTGAACTGCGTGTGTGTGTGTGTGTGTGTGTGTGTGTGTGTGTGTGTGTGTGTGTGTGTGTGTGTGTGTGTGTGTGTGTGTGTGTGTGTGTGTGTGTGTGTGTGTGTGTGTGTGCGCGTGTGTGTGGGGGGGCACACACAAGCTGGCAATTGTTCAGGCAATTGTTCAGCCGCATGATGGATTCTCAATTTGAAAACACTTTTATCTGCTGTAAGTCATGAAATTACTATCTTGCAGGAAGTACCTTCAGTGTCTCATCATGCCCAATAATTACACAGTGTGTGGGAGTGAATTGGCTGTATTCATCATGATTATAGACCTACATTTTTACTTGATTGCAGGAAAACCGAATTGAGTGTAATGCTCAGGTAAACATATTGCATTGTTGACCGTACTGCACTCTGTTTAATCCTACCTCTCTTGGTTTTGTCTTCTTTGCTGTGGCTTTATAGTTAGGCAGAGTGACAAGGTTTTGATCCAAAGGAGATTGTTCGTGCAAAGTCAGGGGTAGGACATATCTCCTTGGGAGGTTTCTGCACAACGAGTTGTAAAACTGCCAAACGAAATCAGACAGACATGAAAACACTGTGAGCGTGGCTCCTTTGACTGAAAGGTGCAATGGTAACCTCAGGGACAGTACGACCCGAAAACATACAAAATACTTACAAAAAATCCTGCTTTTTAAATGGATTTAAATTGTTTGGAGGAAATCAAATATTATTTTTTGTTGTTGTAGGTTCTGATTTAAGTAAAACACTTCACTACATTTGAAATTGCAGAGATTTTAAAAGTTAATTGTACCAAAAACCTTGATCTATGAATGACTAGACAAAGTAAAAGAAAAAATAAGAGGAGAGAGAGAGAGAGAGAGAGAGAGAGAGAGAGAGAGAGAGAGAGAGAGAGAGAGAGAGAGAGAGAGAGAGAGATTGGTGAAAAAAGATGGCCCTTACACAAAGAACCAGAAAAACCTCTAAGTCATTTCTGAATCATGTTTTAAATATTTTTGGGGGGAATTTCTTAAAGTAAGTAAACACAATTGTGTGTGTGTTTGAATATGATTCAGAGTCAAACTGTATGAATTAACCTTGTCCATTTCCTCTCCCGAGCCTCTACGGAGGTTCTCCAGAGTAAAGTCTCCAATGACATCACCATCGTCCCCACAGCACATGTCCATCACCAAGAACCCGTTGTCCTCAAAAGCATTGATCTGATGCAGTGTGAACATGGCTGCTGCACGGTACTTCACTTCGCTCACCTGTTGGCCCAGTCAAAGCAAGCAATCGGGGAAGTATTAATACCATGATAAAGGATTACAACGGCTTTTGAACAAACAAGAAGGGCTTCTGTGTTGGTTTTAACATTTGAGGACAAGCGTCCTCCCTGGCATTGCTGTTATTGTGGTGTACCTTCACATTATGAAAGTTTGATATGGAATGTTTAATGGCTATGCTGTGTAATGAGATGAGGAAATTGAGAGTAACAATGTATGAGAAAAGGCTCTATCAGAGTGTGACTTTATCAAAAATAAATAGGGGAAAAGCTCCACCATGCCTGAAGAGATTAGCTGGCAGCTTTCCTCTTTTGTTCTGACTATTCAGCAAACGGATTTATGTTTCCTACCTGGCACTTTTCTGTGTGTCTGCTGCTGTGCAGTAAACTAACCCACCTTGCCAGTGTGCCTGTTGACCAAGTGGAAGATGGTGTCATACTGAGGTTCCCAGGTCATGACTTTATGAAAGCTCTTTCCCTGGATTCTGAACAGCATGAACTTCAGCAGGTCCAGCTTGATTGGCTGCTCAATGAACACAATGTAGTTCTCTGACATGACTGGAGAGGGAGGGCATGCACAGGAGGAAATACACAAATAAAAAAAAAAAACACATGATTGACACATCTTATTCATCATAATTTCATCATGTATCATATATCATGATGTCTAACTTATCAGTGAAATACTGATTCTGTAGACTAGTTTCATGACAGAGTTCATCCTTTTTTTCATTACCCCACTTACATGTCGTTGATTCTTTTTACAAACACATAAAATGGGTCACGGTTAATTATCGCAAGGCCATGTGCCCAGCATGAGTGGTGTCTTGGGGGGAAATGGTAGGACATTCATGTCTGTATGTAAACTGAAAATATGTTTCCAATACTACTCTGCTTTTGGCCGGTCAGTTTGCAAGGTAAAACTTTCTTGCCTCAGTACCAACCTTTGAGACAAAAATATTGTGTAAGCAGAAAAACACATGAAATTGGGGCTAAACATAACCCCTCCATCTAATGTAACTCTACTGACAGAAGTAATTATGCGGTGCCTTGTATAAACATACACTGCTCCCACACTTTCTTGGTGCCAGACAGTCTGGCAAAGCAAGGGTGGTCTGCCGGAAATGTGGACTGAGATATTATCAGGGAACTGGTGCAGTACTATAACCAAATGGAGCAACATTGTTGTCGATCGGGCAGAGCAACAAAGTTGTGCTTGCATTAGCTGATTGGCATCGGCTTAATGCTTTACTATCAGTGGATTCTTCATCAACTGCTTGGCTATCAGCTGACCAGTAACATCCAATCAGATTCATACAGGTGTACCACATTATGTGGCCATTATAACCTTCCTTCGTCCTAATAAACAAGTTAATTAAATTACAAAATTATCCTTGCTGGGTTTCCTTAAAAGCAGAGCCTATTCCAACAAATCCAATAGTATAACTGACTGAAATATAGACATAAAACAGTAAAAGCTGATCTACAACAAACACTATTACACAAATCTCGTGTATGTTGGTAACAGTGCTCTCATAATTAATCCCTGGAGAGAACTATATTAATGAGTAGAATTATTTATTTATTTTTTGAGACACAGAGTGTAAGAGAAAGTGTGTACACACACACTTACTCGTGTGAGTCAAAGGCAGACTTATAGACAGAGATAGATAGTGAAAGCTGAATAGGAAGACAAAGGAACTGTGATTGTCAGAAAGAAGCAGGACTAGACCAGAATTCAAATGAGTAATTAATAAGAGCAAGGAAAAGCTGTGACGCTCTCTTTCAGTGAAGTAGACTCACCCTGTCAGTGCAGGCAAAAAACAAAATCTGTCATAGAACTCATTAATTCAGGGTACATCCAGCATGCAGGCAACTTACAGAAGGGGTTTGTTTTACTGTGGTGTGAATCTCACCAAAGCTGTGATAATAGGAAGGTTTCCTGGGTTCAGAAGCACGGATGGAGCAGATCACCGTGGCTCCATTCAGGTCTGCAGAGTCCTCCACTGCTGCTTTCTCCTCAGGAGGAGGCACACGAAGGATATTGTAGAAGAAACCTGAGGAAGCCCCAAAAACAAATGATGTTCAGAATTTGTTAAGATGGATACCATAAGGATATCTACATAAACATATGTTTTTTTGTGGGCAGACAGGTGGGAAGAAAGGAATGAAGTGAAAGAAGGTTACCACTTTTTCCGTAGGAGTTGCCCATGTTGTACGTGGCTCCCTCACGGTCATAGTGTGGGTGAGCGGTGGCTGAGTTGACAGCAATGTATTGACTCCAGTCCACCTTAAAAGGACAGCATCATCGTCTTTGTTTTCGTCATCATCATTATCAACATTCGCCAATCTTTCTCGTCTTTGCTCTCCGACTCTTTTTCAGCTTCCGCATTCAAAAGAGACTATTATATTAATTATACTGACTCACCTTCTCCTTCGTCTCCAGGCTCTGCGGATCTACTCGTCTCATGTAGTTGGTTTCTGTGCTGACATAATAGTCTCCCTTGTACTTGACAAAGTTCACGCTGGCGTTATCTGTGGCCTCTGTTCACACATACAGATGTCAGTAACATATTAAACACCTCAGAAAAGCACATCTTTCTGACAGTTAAGACTGGAAACTACTTTGTCCTTCAGTTTGCATCCTTAGTTCTTCAGAAGCATTAGGTCATGTTTCAGATTGGTCTTACCCTCACAGACAACTACACACACCCACATTCGTGCACACACACACATTTGACTTGTGTTCCCTTTACCTTAATAAAAACACAATCTGATGTAACATTAACTCTCCCGGGCTGCAAAACCAATACGTCACACAAAAAAAGAAGAATCAAATAATTTTGTCTCTCTATTTGTTTGACTTCTACTTTGGCTCTCGTAATCTGGAACAGCTGCCTTTTTACATTCATGCAAAAAATCCAACATCAAAAAATGGATCGAATACTTCAATAATGCATTTGGCACTGCTGGTGCTACATCACGGTGCATTGAAGTGGATTACACATGGGAATATGCAAAATATAAAGAAGACACACTAACTGGGAGTCTGAAAGCGCGAAAAGAAGCGCGCAAAGATGTTCTTGCAGGGATCAGGCATGGCTAATGTCCCAAACTCTGACACCACGATGCGGTTCTTCTCTGAGTTGCCGACGAATGAGTCACTTCGCAGGAATCGGCTACTGTAGGTGACATTGCCCTCACAGATGTGGAACCGGTGCATCATGGCCATGCCGTCAAACCAGTGGGTGTATCTGAGACAATAAAGAAAAGTAGACATACCCAGGGTAAGACAAAGTTAGAGAGAGTGAGCTCTGTAAGACAATGGCTAATGAGAAATACGTATTTGGGGAGCTTTTGTTAAACATCAGCAAAGGAAACCTTAATTTCATCATCCACATGAGAACAAGAAGTTTGAGGATTTGTCATGGGTGAAGGAAAAATAACCCTGTGTGTGACTCAGTGTGACAGCTTAAACTACATGCTTTAATATCTCGCAACTGTGTATCCTGAACAACCCTGTTACCTTCATAGATACACAGACACAGGTACAAATCACGAGCCGTCTTTTAAGACTACTGTAGACTGTTGAAGTTTAGCCTGCTGACTCATTGTTTCATATGTTGCAGGTATTAATACTGTTACTGGTGTTTTATAAAGCATCGTTATGTGTTTGGGTTGTATTTCCTTTTGTTTGTATACTGTCATGCTAATAAAGCTCTCTTGGTTTAACTAATTTGTTTGAGTTGTTAAATTCTAGAGCATTTCTCGAATACCTGTCTTTTCCAAATTCAAACTTCCCAGGACCATTTCTCAGGAAGCTCCCATTGATCCAGGTTGGAATAGTTCCCGTGATGGTGGTGGATATGGGATCAGGGGTCTCCTCCACAGAACGCACCAGAGGCTCTATGTTCTCCAGCCCTTTGCCCTGCGGACATCGCTGACTGCTGGACGCTGAGGAGAGGAGAGGAGAGGACAGAGTCGTTGTATGGCTGATTTCTGATTAAAGTGCATTGTAAAAATCTATGGAGATAGAGCAGAGTGGAAATAGCATGCAGTACTTGAACAGCAGCTGAACTTTTGGCCCCACAACCCCACACCTACCTCTCTCTCTCTCTCTCTCTCTCTCTCTCTCTCTCTCTCTCTCTCTCTCTCTCTCTCTCACACATACACGCACAAACATTCGGGTCTATCACCAACTGCAATAATGGGTGTGGTGCTGTGAACCACTTGGGACTTTGAACGAGTGTGAAAGAGGAAGTGATGTAAGTGTGTGTGTGTGTGTGCTACAGAAAAACACTAGTTAACTCTTGCAGGCAGCCATTGTCAGCGACATCTACTAATATCAACACAAACGTATAACAAGAAGGTCTTTTGGAACTTTAACTTAAAAAATTCAGTTGAATGTATTTTATTTGACACAACTGTGTTATACCATTCAGAATGTAATAATTTCACAACTTCGTACCTCTGCTGCTGTATTTTAAGCTATCGACACTCAAAATAATAATTAAATAACTGATGAAAACATTTTTAGTGAGAAAATCATAATCTCTTCTGTGGTAGGAGACATTATGTGTTGTTTTTATGACTCTCTGGTGTCTTGCACTGTGAATGACACCTGCACTATCTACTGTGTCATCTGTTATCCAATAACCAATTCTCGCTCCATCACCTCATATCGCCACACATAACGAAGATTGTAAAATACGTATGAGAGTTACGTGATTAGCAAAAGCAAATCATTGCGGTTCAATACGGAGCCCCATGCTGTGTTGAGGTTACAATATCACAGTTTTTTGACGGCGTGAATTGTTATTGCGACCAATCAGCAGAACCAGAATTCGTTTCATTCCCATGTCACTACTGCTGCAGACAATAAAAATGAGAATGTGCAATAGAGAGATAACCGCTGTAGGCTTTAACAATCTCTCACAATGTAGAGTTTGCGAGTTTTGATTGTGATTACTGCAGCATTGCAAAGATGCCTGAATGTGGGCTGTCATTTTCTATGGGGGGTATTTCATGTAACTTTCTTACTGCTGCATTCAAAACCGAGTCTCTTGAAAACAAAACAGCGACACTTACGAGGCCAGAACTGTTGCGGATAATAGATTCAGGTATTGCTTTTTTATCTCTCATTTTTGTATGATCACAATTGCAACAGTAGTTTATTTAACAGCTATTACTTTAGCGAACTGTTTTCTTCACAGCACTAACAGTATTTCTGGGTTAAAGAAAATTACCATGTTGCACATCTTTTTTTAAATTTCTGTTCTTTTTTTTGTTCTGTTTGCTCTGCAGGGACCTGACAGACAGTTTTCTTCTTTTAGTTAACAGCTGAGAATAACTAAAAGCTGTTAATTAGCCACTGTGTACTTTCTCTCACCAGCTCTGATTCAACAGGAGACCTTGGAGCAGAAATAATAGAACATGACAACGTGTCCTATTGAACTGTAAAACTGCAGCTCTGAAAAAATATTAAGACTGAACCACATTGAGCATGTCTTTGTTTGCATGCGTGTTTCTATGTGGATTTCTATAGAAGGGATTTTACATAAGATACTTTTGTTATTGTCGTTACACTTTGTATTTTTTGTTATAATTGAAATGTTGATTTAGTCAGTCGGGCACTTCCGCAATAATCAATGACGAAAAAACAACCTCTTGTAGAGGCTGATTCGAGTTTTGAGATTCAAGTAGCTCTACTGAAGTCAACCAGATATTTAAATACTCAAAGGAATAATCTCTTTTTCTTATTACATAATAATAAATAGCATGACAAGCAAAAGGTACGGCTCTTTTAAGAATTATTACCAGAACTTTCTGTGTTGTTATTTTCAAAAAAATATCCCAAATACAACAAACCAAATATCTTTACTTCTACCTCACATTCACCTTTAGAAATAAATTATGAATTAAATCAATCTGCTAGAATCTGGCTACACTGCTGTAAGTGGTGTCTACTTACTGCTGTTTGTCTGGGGCTCTGTGGTCTTGGACATGGCTGGTTGCTCTGGAAATTTGATCGGACAAACAGAGGATTTATACGAGCCAGGAGGAAAACCTTTGAACCATTGGTTCCTTGCCAAGTTCAAGTCCAACAGTAAGGTGCATTGATGACTATCATTAGACTATGACTTAAACGTGACAACAACAGCAGTATCCATTGCTTCATGATGCAGGTCACTGTTTGCATAATGTGACATAATACATTAGTTTCTTAACGATAGCAAACAAAAGAAAGTTGTTTAGTATATGTTTCCTAATTTTTGCTGGAAGAATTAATTGTTTGAATCATTATGCCTAACACAAAAGCCCAACGTAATGTTATAAGTAGTAGTAGTAGTAGCAGTAGTAGTTGTAGTATTAGTACTAGAAATATGGTCACTAGTTATAGTGATAGTTATTGCTATTGTTGTATACTGTAAACAATAATGTATGACAATGACCTTTAGATTATATATAACACTTAGTCAACTTAGTCTGCATGTTTGCTGCTTTTATCTAATGTCACGATACATTGTTTAGCTTCATTCAGTTTAAAGATGCATGCGTCCCACTGCAATCAGGGTTCCTACACTTATTTGCTGAGTCAAATTATGTCAAATGTAGCCGCAGACCTTTCATGCCAAACCTGTTGCATGTCTTATAGCCAGATACAGCAGTATCCTCAGACCTGTGTAGTTTAAATACAGATGTTGTGTTCATTCCAATCCTGATAAGAACTGTTTCAAGTTCTAGGACATTGCATGCTCTACCCTGCAAGCAGGCCTCTCACATCTGAAATAGTTGTGGTGGTTCCAAAACCACAGAATAACTCTTCGTGTGGGTATCAGTGTGAGGCATGTGTTAATGAAGAAGAACAATACTCAAATGGATAATACTCAATTGTTGATACACACAGAATAAACACTTTTTTAAATACAAAACATAAAAATAACAACTGTAGACAAGACAGTTTCTAAAGTAGATGATAATAAGATGTGGATCTTGATAATATCTTATTAGAAAAAATACTTTATGATACATAGAATTAAGGCTAAAAACGTAGGAGAGTGAATACAAAATTCAGGTAATTGATAGTTTATTTATTTGTTACATAAAAGGGCAAACAGGATATTATCCAGTGAAAATCAAACAAAAAGTAAACAATTAGCACATGAGCATAAGAGACATAAATGCCAAATCAAATAAATAATAAATTCAAGCAGTAAGCGGTTCCTCACACGCAATAACACTATATGTGGTGAGACAGGCTGCACCCAGTCCCACTACTCCCCTGCTACTCTCTCCCACTCAACATGTAGGAAATGGAAACCTGGCAAGTATGCACAGGACCTGTAGCAAAACCAGTTGGGTCACGATAATGCTTTAATTAAATTAGTAGTTGCAAACATGGGAGTCTGTTCAAGATGATAAGCCAAAAATGGTGGTAAGCACCGGAGTGAAACCACAGTAAACAAAGACATCTAAATGAAGTAAACATATGTGCCAGCAATCGAAAGTGAAGCCAGGGACGACCGTCTGTTAACATCAGGAAGGATCATGATAAAAGCAAATCAGCAGCAGACAGCCGATGTTTGGATTTACTTCAGCCCTACAGCTCAAAACACACGCCTGTGGCAAATAAGACGGCCACTGGAAAATACAGCTGTCTATTTTTCAAAAGGAAAAAAGCTTAACAATATTGACGTGAGGGGGCTCAGAAAGGGCTAAACTATTTGACAATTGCCACAAATCAAAAGATCCTGCACACTGGGCATAGGCATGCTACATACAGTGGTAGTATTGTTGGATACAAAGAGGAATGCAAGGGAAATTACTCAACAACCACAAGGCTGACTGAAGCCAACAGCAGCGTCCTGCCATAATAATTATACATTATTGCAACATCTCTCTCTCTTTTACTCCACGTGGGGAATGGCAATGACCAAGTACAATGTTTATTGCCCTAAAGTAATATAAAGCAATACCATAAACCTCATAGGTGTCATTCAGAGTTCAGCTGCTGTTCTGATAGGGAAAACAGGCAGAAGTGTACCCGTTACAAACCCCTGAGGGGCTTTCAGTTGATGAGGTGTTCTGCTTTGCTCAGCCGTGAAACTAGTAAGACTCATCTCAGAACATGACAGGCTGCATCTTACTGCATATAAACATACTTCAGTTGTAAGGGGATGATTTTGGAGATCAGAGGTTTTGAACTCTATTGGAAGGGTTCCAGGTCAGTTTGATGTTTTTTTGTCACAGCATTAACTGAGATCATTTAAATTATCTGTTTGTTATCTTTTTTTCTGAGTAATGTAGTTATATTGATATAGAACGCACCTGAGTTTATTATATTGTGTCATCTGTCCACTAACAAATGAATGAATACTGGGACTTTAATCAGAAAATGAGAGAGGGAGGCATCTCTTCTGGACACCGGCCTGTAATGCGTTGACTGTGTTTTACAGAATTGAAGAGTCATTTTAATTAGCTTGCAATTAATTGCATATCCTAGCTGTAGAGAAGTTCACACGCACCGCATGCTTTCACACACACAATCACATTTAGACACACAAATATGCACAAACACCCCCACAAACAAGCCAAGTATGTCTAAGCTTGTTTTTGTCGCTGTGGTTGACTTTCAAGTGTTTTTTTCTTCCTATCAAATATGTTCTTCAATCTGTAAACTAGTTCTAAACAAACTTTGAAACAAAACTTTAAAAACAACATTGTTGTTTTGTAGTTTCAGCAGTCATTTTGTAAGGTATTATCTGTGGCGTATGAGTCTCTTACTATCATTGTCAATGTTTTTTCTCCTTTTAGGATGCTAAAACACAGTTAGATTAAGAACTGATTTTCTCAATGACTGATGTTGTTTCTTGCAGCAAACAGACACAAAATGCAGTATTTCATTTTTTCTCTTTTGTAAAAGAATTCAACTTAGGTTGGTGTCTGAACAGATAAATTGTCCCATCTAGTGGTGAATTGGGAAACTAAATGATTCATGATCGAAGAGCCCAGTCTGAGAAAAAGGGTTTTTTTTATGAAATGCTTTGTATTACAGCACAACAGTTGTTTAAAGGGGTCACAGACCAGTGATCAAGCTCCTGTAACTGCCTAAATACGGCAGTTACAGGCCTAAAACAACTTGTCAAAGCTGATTTCAGGCTCTCTCATCAGAAACACCTTGAAGATCATTACATGACAATCATTTGTGTTCTAACACTGACTATTCCTCACCATCTTTTCTACTTACACCACCCATTTACTGCACCATAACACCTAACCTTTATTTTGCCATGTCATATCACTCAAACAGCTTTTGACAGATTTACAAAGTCTGCATGCTGAGTCACTTCAGGTCTGCACACTCTGACACGTTCGTACCTCAGGAATTGTGTCAGTGTCGTCCAAGTCTCATAACTTATTCAAGTCATCAGAACAACCTCAGGATATTCTCCACATTTTACGTTACAGCAACACATTTACTGCATAGAAAAATGCTAATGATGTTTGAATATATTGAGTGATGTGTTTGGTCATACATATGGTCGTACAGTATGTCTCACATTGCTGGCACTGCAGAATTCACTGCAGAACTGTGTGCGCTGTAAGGTGTCAAAAGATTGTGGTGTAGCTGTCGATATTTTCTGCACCAGTGACACCATCTGCTCCTCATTGTCCTGGTTATTTGTCATAGTAATGCCCCCGCGTTTGATTTTTGTTTTGCAGTTCGCAGAAAACAGGTCAATACCAGTAATCCAGATGTTGGCTTCCCATGCTGTTATGCAAGCGTTTAATTCCAGGTTTCAGAAAAGAGCCTTTGTCATTGAAAGGAGTAAAGGTGAGTTCAAAAACGGAATATGATGCAACGGCTGTCTGGTATGTGTCGCCAACACAGACATACACATACTATGCATGTATACATGGAAACCCTTGTGAATATGCATAATGCTTACAGAGCGCACACTGTAGCTCTACATCGAGGTCATGCGAAATGTTCCAGAAAACACACCTGTGTGTTTTGTCAGACACCGAGTTGCTCTGACCCTCACTGCCATTGGTCCGTCTTCATCCCCGTAGGCCATGACAAACCAATAGGAGTGTTTGTTGCCACATTCGGCCTGGGTGTAGCCTGTGGTGAAAAGTTTAAAAAGAGAGTGTTGGTCCTGCTGTGCCTCAGCAGAAGCATCAATCAACATGATCCCCATTGTGCTGGCCTCAGTGCTCATCGCTAGCGGTAAGAACATCTGGTATTCCCTAATTCTGTCTGTAATTGTTTCTGTATGGTTGCAAGTTTGTGTGAGTGAGTGAGTGTGCGAGCCTATTACCACAAAGGAAGCTAGCAAAGTGCAATTCTTTACTGAAAAGAAAAATGATGAAGTTGTGCCTCATGTAAGAATCAAAATGAAATGATTTAATGATTTAATGATTACATTTAGTAATTTCAATGTTCTATTACCTCCTGAACACTCTCTATCTCATCATACATCACACTCATGTCTATCTCCTCCTCTTCCAGCCCTTGGGTGTGGCACCCCACCCATCGAGCCCCTGACTTCCCGTGTGGTCAATGGAGTAGACGCCAAGCCCCACAGCTGGCCCTGGCAGGTATGCTAATATCTACACATCTGTCAATGTTTTTAGATTTACCGGCAAACTTTTCGGTTTGGTATCTGCTTATTAGATTCCAGACCCAGGAATGTTTGTATTTAAATGTTGCTTTTGAATCTAAGTCAGCTAACTATGCCATCTATGCATCCACAACCTGCCTCTTACTGTATCCTTTATGTTGTCCTGTTTCGTGTCCAGATCTCTCTGCAGTATGAGAGAGACGGTGTGTGGAGGCACACTTGTGGGGGATCTCTGATTGCTGCCAACTGGGTCATGACTGCTGCTCACTGCATCAAGTATGAACAGCGGAGAGACACAGAAATATAAACACAAAAACGCCAATGCTGACCACTACAAGTCACATTCTCACAGAATGAGTACAGCATTTATGCTGTACTCATTCTGTTCTTATTAACCCTATTTAACCCTGATTGAAATGAGGATCACACAAGTCATGAACTACAAAAGCTGTTCTCTCCCCCCAGCAAGAAGCTCTCCTACAGGGTGTTCGTGGGCAAATACAACCTGGTGGAGGAAGAGACTGGCTCCAAGGCCATCCTGCCTGAGAAGATTATTGTCCATGAGAAATGGAACCAGATCTTTGTGGCCTTCGGGTAAGACAAGCACCACCGTACAGTACAAAGCGCAGTCTGAGTGCCTGAGTGTACTGCCGCAACGTGCAGTAAATCATAATCTCATCTATTATGTGTTGAGGTGACAAAGTGGGCTGAGGCTCAAATTCCATTTATTCACTTTGTTCCAGCGCATTCCTTTGACACAAGTTCTCCATCTTCATGCATCTCATTATTCTCCACAGGCAATAAAAAGTGTAAGAAAACACGAATAAGAGTGGCCCACTTTAACCATAGATAGTGTACTCAAGTATGCAGCTGGACTTTTTCCACAGTGGGAAATAAGATCAATTAAATTAGCCATTGAGGTGATTCATTTGAATGTACAATGCAGAAATGATAACTCTTTTCCTCTTTCTGTCTTTCTTGCAGAAACGATATTGCCCTGATCAAGCTGTCAGAGTCTGTGACTTTGAGCGACCAGGTGCAGCTGGCATGTATCCCTGCTGCTGGCACTGTGCTGTCCAACCTCTACCCCTGCTACATCACCGGATGGGGCAGGCTCTACAGTAAGTCACTGTTTGTGGAAGGCTGGGCTGTGTTTAGTGAGCGTGATCTTGGTTACCCGTGGAAACCTCCAAAGTTGGGATGAAAATCACATGCCTGAGATTTTAGATGAAACTTTTCACGGGGTAGGATTACTCTTAAATTGAAAATTTGGGTCGGGCTGTGAATTTTGCCCTGGGGGAAATGTTGTATAGCAGATTTGAAAGATGGCGAGTGAATGTGGATGATGGTACATTAATAGTCTCTGCCTGTGTGTTTTAGCCGGAGGCCCCATAGCTGATAAGCTGCAGCAGGCTTTGATGCCTGTGGCTGACCATGCTACCTGCTCTAAGTCTGACTGGTGGGGTATTGCTGTCAGGACTACCATGGTGTGTGCCGGTGGCGATGGAATCGTGGCTGGATGCAATGTAAGTGTGTGTGTGTGTGTTTGTGTGAGCGTGTGTGTGTCTGTGTGTGAAGCAATTTTGAATTGGAATGCAATGAGTGCGTTCAAATAAAAATGTCCAAGGAATCATAGGGAAAGATTACACTCAAGTGTTGTCTAGCTGCCAAGGAATGTGACAAATGTTTCTTGTGTCCCCATTATACTTGGTGAAACAATGATTCTGATTGTGATTCTCATAGTTGTGCCTTGCCAGTCCCCGAGCAGCTACACCAAATGCATACAACATAAGCCCTCCTCTCTCTCTCTCGCTCTCTCTCTCTCTCTCTCTCTGTGTCCAGGGCGACTCTGGTGGCCCTCTGAACTGTAAGAACACAGAGGGATCCTGGGAAGTCCATGGCATTGCCAGCTTTGTCTTTGGTCTTGGCTGCAACTATGAAAAGAAACCCACTGTCTTCACCAGAGTCTCAGCTTTCAACGACTGGATCGACCAGGTAAGAGAGACACTCAAATGGATTTTAATTAATTTGTGGAGAAGCACCTCCACTTGGCATACAGCAAAGGCCGTTTCCTTGTTTCAACTTGACTCTAATGAATGAATATTTGTGTTTTCAGGTTATGATGAACAACTAAAAAAGAGGAAGTGGCAATAAAAGATACCCAATCTGTATTTTTCTTGTGTGTGTTTGGATACCCACCGGCTTTAGCAGACTCTCACATCCGATAAATCCCCATAGCGAATGAATCCTAAACGTTATTAAGCCACATTTAGTGAAACTGTGTCATATGTGGCTGGCAAGAAAAATAAACAATGTCAACAAATATCCAGCAGGTGTCCTCATACACTTATCATAGGAAATTGGTTCTGACAGCTTTTCAAATCCGGACACTGTGCAGAACAGCCAATTTTTCTGGCTGCAAATACAGCACCAACAAACGTGATACACTGTTAATAGCTTACATCAAATAAGCAGGTGATTCATACAAAATTGTCACAACATGTCAAATAGCACCAAGTTGCATATTGGATTATTAGAGTAAACGGTGTACGCTGTTACGAAATAAGCACTTCATATGAAATATGAATCTAATATCCCAGCTGGAACCTGACTTGGTTTGTCCTTGTGCCCTTTCAACGGGAGGACTTTATGAAAGCCATTCCACTGAATCTATCTTTCCTCGTGATAATATCGCTCTGAAAAGAACTACGGTTAGAATGGAAAAGTTTAGATTCCTTTCTCTCGTTGTGATGAGATGAGGATGAGAGAATAGACGGGAAATTAAGAAAAGAAATTAAATGGCCTCTCTCTTCTGTCTTTTTTTAATTAATCTCACTCTTTTTTTTCTTTCCGACACATTTGTAAGATTCTAACACAGGCACCCTGATCAGTTTTGACGGGGTAATGGAGGTGTGCAAGCGTCCTCAATGACATGTGAGGCAGTGATCAGACATGACACGTCCTGCGCAAGAGTAATAATTACTGTGTGTGTGTGTGTGTGTGTGTGTGTGTGTGTGTGTGTGTGTGTGTGTTAAGAACAGACAGAGGGAGACACAGGGAGTTTTCATCATGTGTCTGTGATTCTCTCAGGCTATATGTGAGTGCATTTCTCTGATATGATGAATCACTCTTCTGAAGCATCGGCCTCTGGAGTATCCGTCTGTGATCAGTGATAACTATCCCATCTAAACTCTCATGAAGGCTACAGCACAAGTGCAGCTCCCTGACTAATTCAGTCTGATTTGGATGGAAATGAAGGTATCCACGGATATTGCCTGTCTCCACTTGAAATGCATCTCGAAAAAAGAAGCCGATACCGTTTTGACAAGCACTTTGCATTGTTACAGTGCACAGTGCTGATGGTGGAGCACTGCATTCATATGGAATGATTAAATACTGAGTGCAGTAATTCATCCAAATGAAATTAAATAACAATGCTAAAAATGCTAAAACTTTAAATATGTCTGACTATGTATGATATCATCCCGTTCATGGTTTTAATTAATTTTGTTTAGTTACATATATAAAGCTACTATCATCTGGCACTTAACATTGCCAGTCACTACAATCATATCTAATTTAAACATTGTACTTCTTAAAGTATTGGTAATATGTGCACCAGTACAGCACTTTAACTAAACGGATGATCTCTGGATCTGTTCCCCTGCAAAAAGTTTTTCTGAAGCCAGTGGTGAGGGGAGAAATGAGGCCTCAAAAGAAGGCTTTGTCTCTTCCTGAACTGTTTAGGTCATGGTGCTCCACTCCCATCACACACACACACACACACACACACACACACACAGACAAAGGAAGGGAGACAGAGAGAGAGCCCAGCAGAATCCCCCAGGGGCACCCTGCTGTTGTGCTGAATACCAATAAGGAAAAGAGGAGGCAACAAGTTCTGAGTTTATGCAGCTGCTGTTCAAGCTCTTGCAACTTGTTTCAAGTGAACTAAGCAGTGAAGAGAGTGCCTGTCATTCACTGCAGCTCTGCCTGTGTTCAGGCCAAAATTATTTTGCATGGCCTCTCTCTTCTCTAGTAAATTATTTTGCATTATGTTACATCTCTTTTACGTTGCATGCACTGACTGGTGGGGTTGTTGCAACGACCTTTTGTCTAAAAGTCTTGACCGTGTGCTCTCCACAGAGGTGTGAGAGGAAAAGCGCTTGATGGGATGTTCCAAGAGCGCCTTTGTATAAATAGCTCAGTAGTAACAGACTCGGAGAGAGAGAGAGAGAGAGAGGGAGGGAGAGATGGAGGAGGGGGGGTGGAGGAGGGGGGAGGGACTTGGGACTGATGAGCAGCTACACTGACACCAGCCTCTCCGCTCAGCAGTCACGGAGAACCGGTCAAGACTCCGCCAGCTTGACTGCACTAACGGTCCGGTGCGGCACAGACATTTCGCCAAACGGTCAGGGAGAGTTCGGTGACGTGCTTTGAAGAAAAAGTTCCCGCCTTTACAAACAAGTAGTTGAAGATCCGTGTCCTTTGTGAACATTTTATATGGACGCGTTTGGCAGCTGAGGCGTGCGTGGAGGAGAGGACATAGAAAGTAGCTACAGACACATGGACACCGGACACCGGAGGGGACACCAGAGACTAGGCAGGCCGGTGAGATGTTTATGTGCTTAAAGTGATACTGCAAGCAGGCTACAAACAACTAGCAAAATATTGAAATATAAACAAATGACATTTTATCTTGAGTCCACACAAAAGTATTTCACAAAATGTTTTCTGTAATAGAGTAACAACAGTAGTGCATTCATTGCCTTCCTAAAGTTCTGCCTAAACAGTCTTGAAAGTATTTCAAAATGATATGCAATATAATACTTGCGTAAAATATCCACAATCAAAACAGTAATAGACCACTATAGTTTGTCCCCTTTAAGAACAACCAATAATTAAATGTCTGATTATGCCCTTGTCTACAAATCAACAACTAGTTGGCTTTACTTTGTTATGTTATAAATAGTGTCACTGTCAGCACTAAACAGTGTTTATTCCCCCGACTTCATAGTCAAGTTGTAGGCCATGCAGCTGGTGTTCTCTAATGAGCTGGGGAGGAAGGGAGCCAGTTCAGTCACATGAGACGGAGGTCACTCATTCTGATAGTCCACTGCAAGGTGATGCATTATGCACTAACATTGGCCTGTTTTCCATGTGGTCACTGCCAGCAAAAGTGTGATTGCCTGTGTGCAGAACCAATTTGGCCACCTCTGTGGGAAGCAGCCTTTGGTGCATGTAGACTATATTTGCATGCATTTAAATGAGATTGTTTGCATTTGTACACAAAAGGCCTTTATGTCAATCAATGGCACCATTCACACACACACGCATGCATCCACAAGCATACACTTGTGCTGTATTTTGCTGTTACATGACACCCGTATCAACCTAAAGCTTACTTCCTGCTACAACCACAGAGCATTAGGCAAACGATAGTCTGTCTGTGGATTGATTGTGGCCTCAGGATGTGTGTGGATGTGTGTTTTTGTTTTTGTGTGTGGTGGGCCAGTCATGCGCTGATCTTTGCACCTTTGAATCCACCAAAACAAACATTCGATCAATCCATTTTCCGAAACTTATTCAAACTAAATTTGAACTTACTGACACATTATTTTACTATGTGTGTGCGATTGGGCCTCCAATCCTCTTTTGGAGTTATATTCCTAACACATTTGCTCTGCTCCAGTGTGGCCACCAGCTAAAACAGAGCTATCTTGTATTCAGAGGAAATTTATTTATCTTGCAAATGAAAACAAATGATCCTTGTAGTCATTAAAACATGAACCACGATCATGTACTTCGGGAAGTACATGCTATGAAATATAATTTGTGATAATGAATAACTGCTGCGACTGCTGTGTTTTCTTCTTATACGCACCACTGATTGTCTGAAATCAATATGAGCAAACATCCCTCATTGCTCACACTAATTTCTCTAACACACACACACACACACACACACACACAGACTCTTCTTTGTCACATCTCTCTGTCATCTCACACACATTCCTTGCTTTTGCTCTAATTGAAATTGTAAACTTGATACGCTACATTTAGTGTCACCTGACTTCTGCGAAAAAGTTCCTCAGGCTGTTTTGGAAATATTCTGCAAAAGCAGTGAGGGCAGGTTTATTGACAGTAATCCCAGTTAGAGAGTATGAGGGTTCATTCCCTACAGCGATGCCACCAGCATCCTGAGAGGGACCCATCTGGTTCAAACAGAAACCAACTTCTTGCATTGGAGAGCAGTTTAAATGCATCACTGACACCTACTCTGAGTTGGAGCTATCCATCTTTATTTGGCTTGGTCATAAAATGCCTATAAAGGGAAGGATAACTTTGAAATGAAATCTCAACAGCAAGCTTGGACTGTTGCAGTATTGCCCTCAGTTGGAGAGAGGAGGAAATATGTGGTCTCATTAGAAATGCATTAGAGGGAAAGAAGGGAGATATAGAAGCAAGGAAATGAGCTTGAGTTTTTATCTCTTACACTCTGAGAGGTAAAAATATTTACACTCTCCAACTCATGCTTGTCAGTCTCTCTCTCTCTCTCTCTCTTTAATATCAGCCACAAAACTGGCAACTATATTCCCACACGTTCCTTCTGAAAACACATTACTGCTGAAACTCATTCAAAAATAATTCAGCGAGGTAAAGTGCTTACTGGCACCTTCTTTATCAGTTTAATAACTTCATCACTCTCCGCCTGTGTAAAGGAAACAAGTCTAAAAAAGGATGGCACTTTCTTGTCCTGTAATACTCTCCTATCATCCACAGATTATTATACACAACAAATGAATTATTTTCTGCACCTGCCTGACAATTTTCTCATACATTTCAAGTACCGAGATAATATAATACAATTCATTGTGCAGCTTTATTAGACACGCTCATAATGCACTTATTGCCTCTCAAAAAATCTTGAGAATAAAACCCTTGTGCAAAGAAAAGCACAGGAATAGGCAAGTTATTCCATATGAATAGTGTCTGAAGGGATAAAGCCACTTTGTCCTGGTGACTACCCTGTCAGGGAGAAAGTAATCTTTACTGAGCTGACCTCATAGCAGACTCAGCTGGCCCACGTGACGGGCAGGTTAACTGTTGCCAAGAATACCAACATGTGTGTGTGTGTGCATGCATGCATGCATGTGTGTGCATGTGAGTGTGTGCGTGCACGTGTGTGTGTGTGGGTGCATGTGTACATGTGCTGTTAAAAAAAACTCATGCGATGCATTTTCTTTCTTTCCAGGGAGAATCTGTGGAGCTGTGGACCTGGCACCAGTGGTAGACTGCCCCATCTCCGAAGTGGGATGTGTCCTTAATGGGTCTGGAGGCGACAGTTCAGTCGACCATGGACCATGATCTGAGGATGGGCCTGTCTGTGTGGGCCATTATAGCCATCGTTTGTAACTCTGTGGTGGGCGTCCTCATCCTCATCCTCTTCGTCATCCTCTACAAGGCCTGCAAGGTGCCTTCACACCAAGAGAAAGTGCCAGGTTTCACAGCAGTGCCGGAGAAGAGGAAGAAGATGCCTGAACAGAAATACCTGCTGACAGCAGCCTGAGCATGAAGGACATAGACTTGAAATGTAGATATAATTCAACTTTGTCCATCTCGTAGAGACCAAAAGTTGAGTTACAGAGTGTTAGGAGACTAGCTGGACTAGCAACTTTAAGTGCTCTTCTACATTGTGTTTGGCTTCAACTACTCATCCCTTATACTCATATGTACTACTCCTTATTTTCATTCATTAACTCCTTGTGTTTTACATGAACATGCATATTCACATTTCTCCATCAGCCTCTCGTCACGCCATTCAGTGGAGCTCAGAGTGAGCTAACTGCAATACGAGTTGTGGCAAGGCCAACAACAACATACAAGCGGGCCCAATCCTCTTATCTCTGCTGTGCGTCGCAGGGACTGTCCATCTGTCAGTTTGCTTTGCTCTACGCAGGCAGACCATGAGCTCCTCCTCTACTTCAGCCATCTTCATGCCTCCATATCACACAACTGAGAGGATGTGGAGGAGAAACTGCAAAGACACAATGGATTGTATGGGGATATTTTGGGTTGATGGGGTTGGTTGAGCGTGACAATAACATGTTAGAGGTAAAGAGAAGAAGTACAAGTAGCTCACGAGCAGCTTAGTGTTTGCCGGCCGCATCCCTAATAACGGCAACGACAGAGCTGCCAAAACCAAAAGCCTGAAAGTCAGGATGGAGAGAGCTGCAGCTGGAGAAAGTGTGGTGAGAGTCACAACAGGGCAGAGAGGGAGACAGACGGAGAAAAAAAGGACAGATTTTTTTTGTGGGAATGATAAAGTTCAAGTGAAGAATCGAAGAGGGGATGCTTTGATGTGTTGTTTACAGAGAGGGAGCTCGAGGCCCCTGTTTGATAGTCTCCCTATTTGACACACAAGCTTTCACCTATCCAACTCCCATGGGATTAGAAGCAGCAGCAAAAATGTTACTTGTGTCCCAGCGTGCCTCTCTTTCATTTTATGATCTCCCAAAGACTGAATAAGATATTTATATACAGCCTTCACCAGAAATGACACTTAGTGAACACTCACAGTCTCATACGAGTGACTTTTGTATTTATTGGAGTGAATGTACTGCAGCTAACACACTGCATCATCAGAATAAAGAGAGCTGTATACCTCTATATGTTTTTGTCTTGACTAGTAGATCCAATGTTTATTAATGGAAGGGCTCTTCACGGAGATCAGGGTTTTTTTTGTGTTCGAGAAACAAAAAACTAATCTCAGGTATAAGTTAACTTGCTAAAATAATAATATGCTGATTTGATTTTCTGTGCCGCACTTTCTGTTCTATTACATGATATATTTCTGTGCAGATTACATGTAGCCCTAATGATGAACAGTAATGTGTACTGAAATGACTCGTTTGGTATTTGATAAATCATTTAAATCACCATTGAGTTGCAGCTTCTTGTGTGAACTTTTACCTTCATAAAGATGTATTTTGAATTTAACTTGGATTTTTTTACTCTGACAAAAAACAGAACTTTGATCAATCAAAGACTAATGAACAAAATAACCTCTCAAAAAAAACCCTTTGGTGATTGTCGTAGAGCTCTATGCCTTGTGGTACGGATGAGAGTTTATCTTTAACTGACATGATAAATTCATTTACTGTTGTTTATAATTAATGTTTCTAGGCCCCCTTTGTGTGTATTTGCATTAATAGCCCTCCAAATGTGGGAAACAAAAACATGAGAGCTTGAATAAAAATAATAATTGACTTCAGCTTCCTGCACTGAAGTTATCAATGAGGAACATATTGACCTGAACAGTGACCCACATCCTGTTGTTGGTCAACTACACCCATGTAATCCATATCTTAACCACGATCCAGCATTATTATAACAGAGGGAACTTCTGAGTGTTGACCGATAACCAGCAACTTGATTATACAAAGTTTAATTCATTTCAGTCATTATTTATCTCTGTCTATTTTCAGCACATAAAAGGCAGCAGTGGAACGTAACTTTGTTACAAGTACTGTACTTACAGTGAGTGCAATATTTAGGAACTTAAGTATTTGCATTTTATGCAAAACGTTGTACTTTTACTGAATTACATTTCAGAGGAATTAGTTTGACAGCTATGTATCCCCTAAGAATACACTGCGTTAGATTAATACAAAACGAATAAGAGTAGTGTACATTTAAAAAAATGCATCAATAATCATTTGTTGTAATAATGATTATATAACAAGAATAAGAAGATGGGACCATTCTGCGTGCATAGTGTGTACTTTTACTTTTGATACTTTAAGTATAATTTAGTAAATACTAATACTTAAATAATTTAAATGCAGACTGCTCACTTGCAATTCAATATTTGTAATTCAGGGTAATTTCATATATTTTTTATCACTTAATAAAGGAAGGAGATTGTTTTTTACTGATTAAATGTATTTTATGTTCCCATAGGTGAACTATTAAGATAACAGACGACAGGTGATGAAGAACAGTGTAATGTTATTTGTTTATTTGCATGTATATATATATGTGTAAAACAGTGGTTTACAGCAACTATGAGACAGATGGTTGGGGCCTTTGGTTGGCTTTTGATTTGAAGCTGATCATCTGAAAGGCAGTTCTACATCTGTCTAGTGTTTATCTGCTTCCCTTCTATTGATCTGCCTGCCAGTTCCTCTCTCTCTCTCTTTGGCTCTCGTTCTCTCACTTGTTTCTCTTTTCCCATCTAACCAGACTGGTGCCAGACCCTTGCAAGCTGCAGCGCAGATCCAGTGATCTACTCCACAGTGGGTTGAACGTCAAGGTCAGCATGTTCTGACACACACTGTTTTTGAACTACTGCACTCCTCCCCTACCTTGTTTTTCAAATCAGATCTTCTAGTCAAGAAAGGAGTTCATAAATTGATAATGTGTGATACCAGTGAGAGAAAACAATTGAATAAGCATTCATCTTGTCATCCATCTGTTCCCCTGCCCATCACACTTCCATTGATCCTTCCACCGCAGGTTTAGTGCTCAGAGATGGGGAATGAACTCTGCGTCAGTCACTCCATCCCTCAATTTCTGGGAATGCATTACACAGCACAAAAGCAATATCCCAGATCTTCCAATGGCAGTTGCGATGGAAGAGTGACACTGAACTCAGCATGGTGTTATAGAATGATCAGGACAACTTACTAATAAACAAATGAGTGGCCAGTAATCTGCAGCTCCATCTGCACAGCTGGAGGGGTTGCGTAACCCACATCAGCAAAGACTGAGTCATGGGCAGTATTTGTGTGTGTGTGTGTGTGTGTGTGTGTGTGTGTGTGTGTGTGTGTGTGTGTGTGTGTGTGTGTGTGTGTGTGTGTGTGTGTGTGTGTGTGTGTGTGTGTGTGTGTGTCTGTGGTATAACGTAATTACCAAGGGATCAAGTCTCTGTTTTGGACACCGCATGCCATCAAAATAGTGGGTTTTTTTACTATTTATAATCTTATGTAATCTCAAATTTAATTTAGTGGCTCCAAATAAAACATTGTGTGTGTGTGTGTGTTAGAAAGAGACAGAGAGTGAATCACACATAACTGTTGCTTTGAGGCTGTCTATGGTTGAATATATTAACTAGTATTATGCTCAAGAGCAATGCAAAGATGTGCAGGAATGGCTAAAAGTGTATGTGTGCTGGCATCTTACTGTTCTGGCATATGAATAATGAATGAGAACATTCTAATCATACTTAATAAGATCTTCATATCGGACTCCTGTGGAGTCATGAACACTAATCACAATTACATTCACAGAGACTTACAGTAATTTAATCGATTTTGACAACAATTCAACTCTGATATCGAAATCATTATTAACCAGTAATTGAATTAATATGAATGTTTATTCTGTCAACAGAGGTTAAATCGTGCACGAAAGCTGGAATAATGGCTGTGATAGGAAAAGCATGAGCAGCATGCATGACATGGTGGGGGGAAAGGAAACATTGTGAGTGTGCATGCGATGAGTAACAGGAGAGTGAGAAAATTAAAGAAAGTGAATGTATTATTATCTATTTTTCACATACTTGTATAGTGTCTCACAAAAGAACAGCGTCTCACCTTTCACAAAGTACAACAAACTGACCACCAAATCGTCAAATCTAATTCATATGCATGAGCAGAAATGTGGACCTCAAACTGTTTGCATTTAGACTAAAATACTACGACCTACTTGACCCTCCACCTCATTGTCATGCATCCTCCGTCCATCTTGATTACCTCCTCTCCTGTAGAATGAGACTGCCACCTGCTGGTTAAACGTCTAATGTGTGCTGCCTCGGGCTGTAACCACCTGCTGGTGGGTGTAGCAGTGGCTGATTGCTGGCTAGACCCGTCTCCATTATTGTGCAGCAGAGCATGCTACTGCTGCTCTCTGCTGGCATTTTCAGGTAAGGCCAATGTGCGATCAGATGTGTCAGGGATTTTCAATGCGAACGTGTCACAACGTTCTGGATGTTCTGCTTGTGGGCCATCATTAGCCAGAGGTTATATTATTTTCCCCAGCATGTATAATTAATGTGTCCATGATGGTCTTTTGCTGTGGTTCAGTGGTGGAAGAACTATTACCACAGTGTATAAATACACCGTCAGAAACATTTCATTAAAGATAATATATTGTACTAGATAATACACAGTGTATTATTAAGTACAATATATTTGATTGTACAAAATGTGCCCGAGTTAATGTCCTCGGCATGTCTTCGGCTACTGTTCATAGCAGTAACTGTTCGTTGCTGAGTGTTGAGGCAGAAAGCTGTCATGGCTGTGCTGCAGTTTCTAGAATGGTGACAGAGGTTGATCGTTATTTCTACTCAGTGATTCTAATTGTTTAGTAGGAAACCAAAGATAGTCAACCTTATTAATATACTATAATTTAAAATAAATTGAAGATTACACACAGTAATTTGACCTATATTCACTATCACAGACCACAGGTTATGAATCAATTCCTCAGGTTTTCCATGTGTTTTGTCTCTGGCGCTACAATTAATTGGTTCCAAGCTGTTCATTTAATTGAGTAATTTATTCCGTTTTAATTTAAATCCCTGAATGAAGCCGATTGTTAATTGACTTCCCGACTGATAGGTTGTTAAGCTGTCTGCCTCTGATCTTTCTAGTATTTTTCTAATAAATAAATGTCTTGAGTGAGTTCAACTGGAGTATAAACACTGGATTTCAAGACTGAGACTCCTTTTAAAGATTTATTTTGTTTTTGAGGATTAAAAAAATGGAAATTTTAAATCCTCTGATATTCTGACTACATTTATTCACTTAACTTTCATTTTAGATTCAGATTTAGGCTTATCTGTTACTCCAGACGTGCAAAAGAGAAAGAAACAAAAAGAAAAAAAGTAGGAGAAACAAAAAGAATAAGCTGACTTGCTTAAGCCCTAAATAGCCATACCATATTATAGTGATTCTCTCACATCATAGCTTCCAATTACACATCACACTGACATTAATCTATTACCACAGTGGAAGGAGTATAGACCTTTTGTCTAAAAGATGCAATGCCAAAGGATATGAATACTCTGTTGTAAGCAGTAATTGCAGGTCGGTTTTTGGATCTCACCTACCAGAGTTCGGTACTTTAAACTTTTCCTGTGTCGCCACCAACACTCAATCTGTAATAATGCAAATGCCAGTGGGCTTTAGGCTCCATCACCGTTGTATTACCTCATTTGGCGATAGATGGTAAAAAAAAAAGATATATTTAGATAGATATAACCAGATGTTTTTGTTTGAAACATTCAAATAAATAAACTAACATTATCAACAGAATGTGAAGTGGTTACAGTCTATGTATTGTGTCCCAGAGATATATATTGAAATGAGCATGCTATTACCACTTGTACCCCGAGGGGCAATAGTGAGTCACCCTAGCGTCAGTCTGACTCAGTCCAGAAAATGAAGACGTAGAGCTGCATCTGGCTTGACAAAAGCATTTGTGACTTGAATATTTAAAAATATTTCCATTTACTGAGCAAACCCTTTGATGTGATTCATAAGCACACATATTTTATTCTGTATTCAATGTATTATTTTACTTCAGCTCAGAGGCACAGACAGAGGTATAACTTTGCATCAGTGAGTGTTCTATCCCAACAAATAAGGTCATTGGTTCAAATTGAAATAATTGATTGCTATTAGTGTAAAACAACATGTCCCGCCTATTTTACCCAAACTAAGAGGACGGGTCCTGCTGTATATGGGTGCAACCTGGTGTGATTTATGATCTTTTGCGGACGCCAGTGGAACAAAGTGAGAGAGCAGCAGAGACACTGAAACTAAGAGGTGACAATACATATGACTTGAAACTTGTACAGATTTGGTCTTCAAATACCCTTGGATTCTGGATCTGGATTTGATTCTCTCCCTGACAAGTGGTATAGCGATCTACCCATGTGGGCACCTGGATAAAATAATATTTTTTTTTTTGAGGGGGGGGGTTATTTTATAAAAGGTTACTGTGAGGAACTTTTAACTGAAATGGTCTCAAATTAGCACTGATGCTTCTATATGACCTTTATAAGTTAACGAGACCATCAGATAGAAGATTGTCTATTTCTACATATATAGTTTATTTTTTTAAGCAACATCAGATGAAATCATTCAGGTTCACAAGAAACTCCTTCAGCCCAGACTCCAGCAGGGCCTCTAGCAGCGACAAGCCCACCACGGACAGACCCAGATCGGGTTTTGCAGCAGCCTTGGATCTGCAGTCGCAAACTCCAGCAGGAGGATGAGAGCTCAGCGCACGGTATCAGCATTTCCTCCTCCGGCAAAAAACTGAGCTTCGCCTTGCCTTGCTGCTCCGCCGGTCCTCGCTGGGAGCCAACAGTGACACCCTACTGCTGGAGACCCCGGCCATATTGTTGGGCCCACTGGAGGGAAAGGAGGCACAAGAGAATTAGAATCAGGACTTACTGGAGCACACTGTTGGACAACTGCTGCACTAGAATGTGAGGTTTTCTAAAGGGAATCTGATGCTCAGAAACACAGCATGCTTTCATCCATAGGAACCGACAAAATTAACACAAAATGAAAGTTTCCTGCAGTTACTTACTTAAAGATGCACCCAGTTCTAAATACATTTCAAGAGAGAAGATTAAAGGCTGACAGTTGAAAAAATCTACTAAATGTGTGTATATACAATGATTTTGCTTTAAATTTTAGATTTTAGGTGTTCTGTTTACACATTGTGGTGTCGATAAAATGTTCATTCCCCCTCCTTATCTAGATTATTCAGTGTTCACTTACCTCTCAGGTGTGTTACACAACCATTGTCTGAGTGTGCTTGGATAGTTTGTCTTTTGGATTCAATCCAAAGTGGCAGAAAAGAGAAATTACATTTAGTCCAATAAACTATCAAAGTGTACACAGACCATACAGCCCTCGGTTAGTGGCACAAACACACAGATGACTAACATAAACTATAGGCTTTATAAGACAGCAGTGCTATAGTTCTCAGAGTTTCAGCAGTTTGGTTAAATTCTGCATAGTCTTGCTCTGCTGTGAGTTAGTGGTTGGCTTTTTTCCCCCTCTTAAAACTGATGACTGTAAATTTAGATTGTGTGGACTCCCATATATTTGGAGTGTGTGGCCAGATCTTACACATTGGACCTTTTTTAAAGAAGTAAAAGTAGTCATCATGTATCATAATAATCGATTTTGTTATCTGATTATAATTGTTGATGCACTAATGTGTAAGCATTATTGTATTGCTTGTACAATTGGGGATACTTTTGATTATTTACTTATAGCTGGGTAGCTTGTGAATTTTCCCCAGAGGTTCGATGAAATATCTTAATACAGTATAATTTATTGAATTACATTTTGTATCATTAATCAGAGTCTGCAAAGTACTAGCCTAACTTCAACTAATGTCATTGATTTAATAAATAAAATAAAATGTTTGCCTCTGAAATATATTGAAGCAGAAGTAGCCTAAGTAAAGTAAAAGTATATCTAAATGTACTTTCCACCCCACTGTGTCATTTTCCTGGGGACCGCGTTGGTCCTCTTCAAAGGGCCGCTTCTGGATCAACGGACCCTATCTTGTGATACCCTACCCGGAAGTGGGTGGTAGAGTCACCGTCACCCAACTGGTCACACCACCGTCGACATAGCCTGCTGGGATGAAGCTCGCCACCGGGGAACTAAAGAGATTGTTACAAATCTGAGATCACTGAACTCACTACCTCGGCGACAACTCGTCGAAACGACCAGTTACCAATAAATAGTGTTTAGAAGAAGGGAGCAAAATGATGGAAGAAATAGATAGATTTCAAGTGCCGAGTGCCGTGCAGGAGGCGGAGATGCAGGCTGAGATGCAGCCGCTGGTAAGTTATATTTGTAGACAGTTGTTGTAGACAATCAAGCAATGCTTGGGTCTTGTATTATAATTCAATGCCACTGTTATTCTCGGATGTTTAGGGGATGAGGCCTTCTATTCATAATGTTGTGCTTTGGGATCCCGACAGATCCATCACCTGCCATGCGTAATACTGGCTGTTGTACCGTCTGGCATTTTTCATCAAGTTATTTTTCGACTACATTAAAATGTAAAAAATTGCCAGTGTAACGTGTCAGAGGATAATTGATGTGCTCATTGGCAGATGTTTTTGTTTCACTGTGTAATGCAAGCAGCGTCCGGTCTGCTGCGTAGTCGGCTGCGTCCGTCATGTCTGGCGAAAACAAGCATCCCATCCCATCGCTGCTGCTACATCATCAGCATCCATGCAGCAAGTTGTTTCGGCTATACGCCGCCTGTGACGCCTTGACGAGGTTTACTGAGCGGTCTTTAATCGCAAATATGTGCGTCCATGGAACGTTAAAGCGCTGTATTTTGATTCTAAATCAGTGTAAATGATTTGGCGGTGCGCTCCGTGGGCCGTAGCGGGGCCCTGGGTTACTGCAGCCTGCAGGGCGGCCTCTTCTGCCCACGGCCGGGGCCGCTAGATAGCCAGACTATACGTCCCGAAGTAGTCTGACCTGAAGTCTCCAGGCGTCCCCGTAACTCAATTCATTCCCGTGCGTGAAGTAGCACCTCATTGATGGTCTTTTTTTATCCTTATCTTTGCCCTGTGGATAGAAGATGTGACTGTTTTAGGAATGTTTCCCAAACTTGGATTTAGGGACTTGTGACTAATTTCAGTATTTTGCATTCATTTTAAATACGTTCAAATGAGATAGTGTATATATTTTTAAATCGCCGTTTCAATCTCCACCTTATCAGTTGGAGGTAGCTATGATAAAACCTATTTTGTCTACAACAGTTAACATCTATTTCTTGAGAAGTGTGTAGGACTTAATTGAAACAAGCTGTCTATACAACGCTACATATCATAGAGAGAGAGACTCTTGCTTATGTTTTATCTATTCATGAACTGTTTTATTCACATTGTCTGGTCATAGTAGGGTGTATTATGCATTACAAAAATACATTAATTATTCATCAATGCATCAGTAATGCACATTTCTGCTCATCTTTCTGTCCATCAATGTCTGGTTTGTCTCCAGGACCCGGCCTCTTCCACAGCCTCAGAGGCGGACTCTGACACCAGAGAGGGGGAACCTGTCACTATCAACTACAAGCCCTCACCCCTGCAGATGAAAATTGGTGAGTAAGAGCTACAGTATTTGTAGGCTTGGTGTCTGCCTGTGGGAATAACCATATCCTGTAATCAACTGTATATCCTGGAGAGCATAACCTACTGTTATGTGCAGATGTGGCATCATCTCTAGACAACAAAGAGACACTAATAAATAAAATAAATCTTCTCATTTTATAACTGGAGCTAGCAATGGTTTGGCTTTCAGGTTTGCCAGAAAAGTAACTTTAACAATGACTCGATTAGCACTGAATTCTAATCCATTCATAATAAAAACTTTTCAGCTCTCATCCATTTTATTGTTTGGCGTATGAATAGATACTGATGGCAAAAGAATATTAACTAGTCTGGTCTGTTTTATGTTTGAGAATTTGAGTCTCTCTAGTGCCACAGTCCTTAAAGGCTCTTTTCAGCACCTTGGACAGAGTCCAGTGGTGAGCAGTAGTGCCTCTTTTTTTTTTTTTACTTCTACTGTAATACTTTCTGAGATAAAGCCTTAAGAGTCTTTTTATGACATGTAAACACCGCCGTAAGATATCCGGTCTATGAAATACAAAGTCACTTTGCCTTTGAGACTTTTAAAACTATTCTGGATTAAAAATGTAATGCCATTAACTGGTGGCACAGTATGATTTAGATAGAACATTTTATAGTGTCGCTGATGTATTCAGAGTAGACTAATAGCATTAGTTTAGTTATTTGTCATCTGGTCTGTGACAAGGATCAAAAAAGGTAGAAAAGGGAAGTCAGTTGTTTCCCCCTCAGCCATAACAGCAGTGATTGTTACTTCCTGGTCAGCTGATCACTGAAGAAAATCCCTCCAGTGAACAGAAACCGATCTGCCATGATGTCACGTCTTGTGGCGCAAAGCCTATCGTTTGTCATCATGTTCAGGAAGCCAATTGCCTTTCATGATAATCAGACTTCCTGATGAGTGTGTGTTTAAATTATACAGATTTCTTCTTGTCTAATCTGGGAACCTTTTTTTAAAGAAAAGTTCACAACCTGATCAGAGTTATTTAATGCCAAGATTGAGATTGATGCCTGTGCGTGTTTTTTTTCTTTCTTGTGCAGAGAAACAGAGAGAGCTGGCTAGGAAGGGATCATTGAAGAACGGCAACACCGTAGGTAGTCCAGTCAACCAGCAGCCCAAGAAGAACAACAACGTCATGGCCAGAACACGGTAAGAAGTGAGCGCTGTGATTTTGTGGAGAAAATAAGATGGTAGCTGGTGTCTTTCTTAGCTAATACAGTCATTAAAATGTCTTTAGCGATAAACTCAACTTAAGTCCTTATTCTGGTGTAGTATTGCACTGTTTTGTTTTTCTACCACATACAAGCTAATTTACTAAAATAAGGTCAAAATGAAGTTGTTGTCCCACTCTGTACTAGAGTGTAAGTGTACAAATACTGTAAAAAATGTAATGATGTATTTTGAGAAACAACATACAAAAGCCACAACACAATACAATTTCAAATTAAAGTCTATTTTCATTCCAGCATTTGTTTCACACGCAGACATTATCACAAATGAATTGCCCGCTGATTCTGTTTGTGCAAGATCAGAAACATGTTCTCCTGAGCTAGACCAGATAGATTTTATTCTCATGTCCATTATCTCTGTCTATCAGTGGGGATGGCAAGAGCATAGTTTTATTGATTTAGGGTTTGTAAGATGTCAGAGTTACAAATTAGACCTCTTTCATGCTTCTGTTGTTACTGTAGTAACAGCTGTAACTGTAGTTCAATTGTGATGTCGCCTCCGGGCCCGCCTTCCATTTCTTCCACCATCTTTGTCAATCTTGCTCGGTTCTTCCTGTTTGTGAATTCATTTGACCTCTTCCACTCTTTCCTGTCGTATTCTGTTACACCCTATTTCTGCTCCTCCGATCATTTATCCCCCCCCCCCTCACTCTCACTCTCACTCTCACTCTTTTGCTCTGTTCCCTCCCTGCAGGTTGGTAGTGCCCAATAAAGGCTATTCCTCTTTAGACCAGAGCCCAGATGAGAAGCCCTTGGTGGCCCTAGACACAGACAGGTAAACACACACACATGCACAAACACACACACATTAATACAGTTATTGTCACATTAACACCGTAAACACTGAAATTCTAAGCTAATTTGTGTTGTTTGTTTGTTTCAGTGATGACGATTTTGACATGTCTAGATACTCATCGTCGGGATACTCCTCTGCTGAGGTGAGACATGTGATACAGAAAATATCTGGTTCTATACCTCACAGTCACTCCCTACCCTGCTTTCAATACTTCTATTTCCCATATAAGCCAGTCTCAAAGCAAAACCCATTTATATCCATCCTGCTCTTCCATGTTAATTCTGTAGGCATGTCGCTTGCCACAAGCGCATCATTATATTGCGGACGCACCTGCACATAAATGTGCATGAGACACAAAGCAGGGAAACAAATGAAATGTCCTCTATGCGTGTCTGCTCCTGAAAATCCTGTTTTCAACACTAGTGCCAATTAAAGTGCAAAACACAGACACATCATATTTATTGTCCAGGAATCCTGTACATACATTTTCTGTTTCTCACACTTTCAGGCTAGTGGGTATATTGTATGTTATATGAAAAAGCCCAGAGGTGTTCAGATTGTAAGTCCACCATGTTGTCTGAAATAATAAGCTAATATTCAGTAAATGTACAAACCCAATTTAGCCATTGTCTCCTCTTTCTTAGTATTCGCTAAGAAAAGCAAGTTCTGAGCAAGCAATACACCGTGGCTGCAGTATGATTGTACTGTAGCTAACAAAGTAAGGAATAATGGTTGCTGTTTAGGCAGTATAGTAGGCCTCATTGTAGTAGTACTGAAGATTGGTCTTACTTTTTGAAGGTCTTGTTTTTGTCTCCGCATTGACCGCATTTTTACTTGGTTTGTCTCCGTCTCACACAAAGAAAAAGAAATGCCTGTGCATTGTCTGATTTATGTGCTAGCATCATATTACTGTAGTTGCTCCTAGACAACAGAGGAAAGTCTCACACATAAAAATCACCCCTACATTGCCTTTTGATTACTTTATCAAGGCATTTCTCATGGTACACATATACATATACAGTATAATACATGGGAATAAAAGAGGTGAATGAGGAGGGGTTTTTATGGGAATTCAAAACAATATTAGGAGTGCCAATGGTTTGCATGTTCTACATTTTATCGCATGCCATGCAGTGTGTGACTCGCTCTGGTCTGGTCTTGGTCTTGAATTGGTCATGCCCTGCTTTGGTCTTGGTCTTGACTTGGTCTCTAACCCTCAACGTTTTAGTGTTGTCTTGGTCTCGATACACTGGTCTTGGTCATGACTATGTCTTGGTTTAGGTGGTCTTGAATACAACACTGGTAGGCCTACAGTATACAGGTTATCTAGTAGACTAGACCGTTAATACATAAAAAAAGAGTAAATGCTGGGATCTTGATTGAAGACATTGCTTCAGTTTTGCATGCAAACAATGGCATTATTTTACTAAATAAAAAATCCCAGCAGGACAGTAGTAGTCATCACATTCATGACAAAGCTCCAAGTGATGATCCTTACAGCCATCTGTGAAAGGATTCACTTTGCCATGGTTACCACTGTACATTTTACCCAGCCTAGTTCACAAGCTCAAAAAAATGTGAGATTTGTAAATTGTGTATTGTCAAAATCTGATAAAGCCAGAGGAAGATGTGTTTTGTTAGTGCAAAACCCCTTTAAAATGTTGAAGTATCATTTATACACCTCTGTTTTTTATGGATCATGCAAACAAGATATATAACTGATCCATTAGTGAGTTTTTGAGGTGTTTGTAGGCAGATGTTGTTACATTTGGACAGAACCAGACCATTTCCAGTCTTTGTGCTAAGCTAACCATCTGCTGGCTGTAGCTTCCGAGATCCGAATTTGAGCCGAACCCCTAAATTTTATCATTTATATTTTTCATCCCTAATTGACTGCTAGCTAACCTTAACTACACTCTGTCTCCTCTTTTGCTCTTCCCACTGGGCATTGTGTATCTTCTTGCAACGCTCCGCTAGTCCATGTCAATGCCTCCATGGGCAAAACACTTAACCTCATAATTGCTCCCGAATGCTGTGCGTTTGGGTATGAATGGTTGGATAGTTCTGATGGGCAGGTGGCACCTTGCCTGGTAGCCCCTGCCATCAGTGTATGAATGGGTTAATGACATGTAGTGTAAAAGCGCTTTGAGTGGTCGAAAGATAAGCGCTATAGAAGCACAAGTCCATTTAACATTTAGCATCAATTTAACATTTACTTGACAGACATGGAAGCAGACAATCAGAATAGAGACAAAATGTCTGGACCAGTCGGATTAGAATCTGGCAGGAGAAATCTCCACACCACATGCAGATAGAGTAGCTAATGATGATATCCTACTTTAATTTAAAATCAGTTGTTGTGGGAGTAAGAGGGCGTGGCTTACTGGAAAAGTGTGCTCTGTGACCCGGTGCTGGTCCGCGTCCCTGTGGTTGGCAAACGTTACTCAAATTCATCAACCTCCTCTGTCTATCTTCCCTTCTTCAGCAAATCAATCAGGATCTGAACATACAGCTGCTGAAAGATGGTTACCGTCTAGACGAGATCCCGGACGACGAGGACCTGGATCTGATCCCGCCCAAATCAGTCAATCCCACCTGCATGTGCTGCCAGGCAACCTCCTCCACCACCTGTCAAATACAGTAACCTCACCCCTCTGACCTTCTTCCCCTTTCCACACAATATAACCCCCAATCTTCATCTGCTGTGAGTTTACTTTGCCGCCACAGTGGTGACAGTGAAGCATTGGTAGAGTATTGTAATGACAGTTAAGTGCTATGATGATAATGGCAATGAGAAATAATCTAATTAACATATAGAGTATTTGGTTTCAAATCTAGGACATGGAACACATTTAAAAATATTAAATATGTATTTAGAATATGAGTAAAAGTGGTGGTTTCCTCCTATGGTAGGACGTGCACTTGTGTTTGAGAGCCCTTCTTCTGGTGAACGTGATGTAACACACTGATATTAGAGGACATGAAACAGAAGGTCAATTGATGCTATAAAGTGAACTCCATTTCCCTGAAGAATAAGAACCATCATAACTGCTGACTCAACTGTTCTGCTTACCTTACTGAATTCTGGGTTGCATTTTTCTAGTTTTTTTTATTTGTTCATTTTTATTTAAATGCTTACTTTTATAGGCTTGAGGGATACGTATGATTGTGTGTGTTGACGTGGGGATATTTTAGAAGTGTGGACTGCGGTCTTGGTATCCCTAAATAGAGAATATCTTGTACCGTATTCATTGACCTGTACAGGGTTGTTAAGTTGCACAGGCCAGGTTGTTGCACCCATTCACACCACCCTTAATACTTAAGCATTCTCTCCAATACCGAGTTTAGTGATGAATGTATGAACATGAATGGCTGAGCAACAAATTGCATGAGAGCACTGTACTGAATAATAGAAAGGAAAATAATAACAAATTGGCTAGTTGCACACTTGATTTTTGCCCCATTTCTATTGTGCAATCACATGCTACTGTTGCACTACAAGTGGCACTGTTGTGGACTTGTATTGTTTTGAATTTGCTCATTTTTTATTTTATTTTTTTATTTGGGTCCATATCTGTTTACTCTTTCCTGCATAGCAATGCCAGTGTCTTATCTGATATGAACTGTGTCAAAAAGGGAAGATTATATATTGTTGCAACAACCCTCTAACACATGATGCTCACACGATTGATATATTATCAAGGCCAAAGGGACGGTGGGGGCCTCTAGATTGATTTTTCAGCACACTCTGCTGTGATCCCCTCCTAAATCTTTTCTTGATCAGTGGATCCTTCTCATTTCTGTTGTGATGCCACAAATCATCAAGCAAGCACACGTTTCAGACAGTAGAAAGATTTACCCTTTCTCAGCTTTCTCATCTTTCACACAAACACACACACACATATATGCATTTGCATGCATACAGACGTACAATGCCAACATAAAGAGTGAGATACCATCTTGTAATCTCTTTTGACTAATGGGTTGGAAATAGTTTTGTTATTGTAACATCGAGGATCATTGACTTGGAGCACTAATATCTTTCATGTATGACCGATCCCTCCCTTAAACCAGCTGATAATTTGCAATTAGATTATGCCTTAAGTACAGAGAAATTTGAAATATGTGTGTATTTATTGCCATCTTGATCATTTAGTTTACTTGAAGAGCGTTTGCTGTCTAAGAAGTTATTCTGTTTGTTTTCTTACGTAGACACGGGTGATACTTGTGTTTCTTTGGTTTTCCTTTTTTAAATGAATTTCTTGTAATGTAAACACTTCCATTACAGTATTTAACAATGTTATTAAGTGCGGTGTATGAAAACAATAAATAAACACGAAGCTAATGGAGCACTCCTGGTTCTAACTTAACAGGTTGATATACCTTTTTTGCAATATTTCATCAGCATTAAAGAAGAGCACCTATTTATTAACAAACGGTGTGAAGTACAGTGTGGGATGAGAGATGGAAATAATGAGGAAATGTTTAGAAAGATAAACTATTTTAATGATACAACTTTTGAGCAGTAATCATGACACAGCTATGTCTATTGCAATAACGTGGGGTCTGCGTTGACAGTCCCTGATTACAGTGCAGTCGCATCAGGAGTTCTCAACCTGAAAGGCACCAACATCTAATCACAGTTGTCATACTGACAGAAAAGAAATGCAGCATTTCACTTTATACATGTATGTAGTTTGTGTTCTACAAGCTTACTCTATGTGGACGTTTGAATGCATCATGTGGCAAGTATAAAAATAAAATGAATCACCAATAGCTCCTATAGTGGATGAATAAGACCTCTCATACCATTATTAATATTCAAAACGATTAACAGTCAAATAAAAAATACATTGTATTAAACAAATACATACAAACATGCTACAGGGAATTAATTGATTCACCATCAAACTAATCAACAGAGCCTGCCTCAAAATGCGAGGACATAAAATAAAATGATTTTTTGACTATTTGTGAGAAATGTTGTGCTTCCATATTACCAGTAGGGGGTGTAGTATTGACTGAAATTACCATGCATCACATTATTCCCTGATAAAATGCAGTCCAGATACAGAGTGAACAAAAGTAAGTTTCAATGTACAGCAACTGGCACTGTTGGCATAAAAGACAGTCATTGATATTCAAAATAATCTGTCTGTTCATTCGGGTAGTATTTCCAAAGGTTGAAAATGTAGAAATTCCTCTCTGCCGCAAAACCCTTCAAAAGGCACAAAACTCCATGTTAACAGTTTACAAACTTGAACTAAACACAAGTCGTCATGGTCTTAACATCGAAAAGTATTTCCAATGCAAGTAAAAGGTTATCTTTTATAGGCTTTACCCTGTTTTGTTTACCCCTGCACTATTGACATAGTTCAAGCCTGAAAAAGCAACGATTACATGTATTAAACTGCAATTTGCTTATGGTCAATTATTTGCAACTATATCATGATGCGACACCATTTCAACACAGGAAACAACTGTAATGTACAAACTATACCTACAAGCTCACAGTATACCTCATTTACTAAGTCCATAGCCAAATATACAAAATGAAATACCCAAGCTCTGTAAGTCTGTATAATATAACTTTGTCTTATAACT